>NC_035447.2:127401263-127714558 GCF_002127325.2 Helianthus annuus
TACGATTCTAACAAAGTAACAAGTGATGCCATGTGTTGCTTAGCCATATCTGGAGAGAGATTTTGACCATTTTGTATGTTTAATGTCACATTGCATTGCAGATTTGTTAAAATCTGTCGTTGAGAACTTGGTGTTGAGAAATTCGGATCAAACATGAATACGATGACGAATATCCACCACTCTGAGTTGTAGTGCTAACATTTGTTCCGGAAGTACCATCAGCACTGAAAGCAGTCTTAATCTTCGGACTCGGAGTAGTCTCAAATTTGCTTCCTCGATAGTATAGACTAACATCTTATTGAGCACTTGGATTATTCATGATAGCAGTTTTCTGAACATCCAATTCATGTTCTTCAAGCCTCTGAATGAACTTACTCAAATTCATACTTTCAGATTTTCTCATATGTTTTAAATCAACAAATATGTTCCCAATTTATTCTGTGGTAGTGTATCAGCTAGCTTATCAACCCATTCATCGTCTTCTTTCTTGATGTCCAATCTTCTCATTTCCTGAAAAAGATGACAATATCTATCGATAGTCTTCTTAGTCGTCTCATCTTCAAAAGCTGTAGACATATCAAATAATTTCTTTAGTAATGCACGTTTATTTTTTATCATATCAGCACTTCCCTTGAAATTGTTAATCAACGCTAACCAAATTGATCTAGCAGTTTCCTCATGTTGAAGCAAAACAAAATGTCACACCCCGACCACGTTAAAACAACAAAACGTGGCGGAAACATCGGGGAGTGTTGTAACAGAATCATTGTTTCAAAACACTCGGAAATTTGAAGTTTCGTTTTATTAAACATTAAACATTAAACATTTACATCGTCTTGAAATCTAACAAACAAGTTAAACATAGTCTATCATTGTTATTAAGTCACTAAGGCCTTGTCCAGTCCTATATGAGTGTGCATCCAAGCAATCAACATTACCTGAAACATATGTGAAAACAAAGTCAGCAAAAAATGCTGGCGAGTATATAAGTTTTTTGAGAGTATCAGATTCATGGCTAGTTTACATGTTGCAGTACCTCGTTAGACTACAAGAGTCAAAATACAAACCTCGTTTTGAAAAGTGTATTGCAACATAAATAACCAACTCAAATCAAATTGGTTATAGTTTGTTATAAAATCTCGTAGCCATGATTCTTAACCCAAAACATTTGTTTTATCAAATCAAATTGTAAAACATCTCGTAAAAACTCGTTAATAAAACTCGTATGGTTTATATTTCAAAAAAAACCTCGTTGTGTGACATCGTTTTAAAATCATTTCCCAAGTGAACTAAATAATGACACAAAATGTAATATGGTAAGAGCATTTATATATAAGATATACCAGCGGCGTATCTACCATGCTTTTATCATGCTACACCTGTCCCATTATCTAATCACATCCCAAAACCAATCGTTTAACCAAATCGTTTATCTCGTTTAAATTGTTTCAAATCGTGTAACTCATCCCAAAATCGTTTAACTCGTTTTAATAGTGAAACTACTTTTGGTCGCCTCGCTAATAACATTCAAACCTTTGTGACTCGCCTATCGCCAATCTCGCATTAACTAACCACCAAAGGGTAAGTTAACAATCTCGCATTAACTAACCACCAAAGGGTAAGTTAACAATTACAGATTCGGTCGCTACCCACCTAACCCACACATAACCATGGGTGCAGTCTGATAGCGGGATTTGTCAGATCCTATGGTACCATAACCTAATACTGGTCGGTTTGGCCAAAATTAATGAATGCTATTCGTTATGTAATTACAACCAACAAGTTTGTTCACTTTATCAAAATCGTTATTAATTTAATATAAACCATTTCAATCGTTTTTCAAAAACCATCGTTAAAACATTGAAATCATTTAACACATATGGATCACCCCAAAACAATTGAAAACAGTAAAATAGGGGAACTATGTACTCGCCTGAGAATGCTTAGTGGTCTTTGAACAACAACCAAGCAAAGCTAGAGGGAGCACGGAATCAATCGGCAACCTAATAACTATATAAATAAACCGGACCTAAGTCGGAGGATCGGATAGGATGAGGTCTTGTAAACCAAAATGAGTTATAGGAACTCACATGACATGGTTTAACAATGCCTACATACTAAATTGAAACCTACCTAAGTGCTTTCGACCCGTTATGACCCATTAAGGTAGCTTACGCTACTTTAACGTGTCGTGCGCGCAAACGCGCGTTCGAGACGTCTAACTAGTCCTATGACAAGTATTATATGCCTAAACATGTTTAAATAAGTTGCATAATCAGTTTAGGTGACAAAAGTTAGGTTACATATGCTTAGAGTCCAATTATGCATGAAAAGGGCATTTTGGTAATTTACCTAAGGCATATAATCTACCTATCATACAACTACTTAAACTCGGTGACCATAAGGTATAACCTTGGAAGGTTATTCCCTATACAACTATGGTCACTAAACATGGTTGGTCGGATGCTAATGATCGACCAAACGGGTCGAGTTCGAAAGTCTAAGCGGTGGTTTAGACCGCTTGACTTACGACTCTAAACAAGCACTAAACTAAAAGTGACGAGCTAAGCATGTTAAAACATGCTTAACTAAGTTAGAAAACAGGTTTTTGATATCAAAACAAAGTGTTTTGATACCTAGAGTAGTTTGGTTGCAAAATACGCTTAAATGCGCATTTTGACCGAAACTACGACTCGTCACTATGCCTAGTCAACGTGGAAATCAGTAGGTATATTCACTAAGGACTATAACCATCGTGATTACGCTCACGTTGCGAAGTTCAAACGAACTTCTCGTTGACCATCTCGTGGTCAAAGCTGAAAGTCAAAGAAAGTTTGACTTTCGAGCTAGGAAAGCAATAAAAGAATGAAAGAAGGCTCACTAAGGGTCCTTGCTATCTTTTCTACAAAGAAGACAAAGTCCCAAATGCTTGAGAGAGCTCCCAAAGCAGATGTGAAGGAGAGAAAGAAGGAATGAGCAAAGAACAAGTGAAATGGGATGGCCTATATATAGTTTTAGTAAAACCGTTAGGATCGTTTCTTGGAGAAGAGGGAATGATCTAGGCCATACACTTGCTATAGACTGATTGGGGGACTTGGAGAACACACAAACCAGCCCATAGCATGAAAAACCACCCATCAAAACCATCAAAATCGAGCTAAAGGACCAGATTCAATGTTTCTGTCTAACAGGCTCACGCGCCCCACGTATGAATATGGCTTGGGCTTACGCGGGTCGCCTGGCCATGTTTGGCAGATTGTCAAATGTGGTCCCTGCAGCTTAGAAACATGTGTTTCGGCCCATTTTTGACACGTTTAAGCCCCGTTAACCTCATTTCAAGGCTCTAAAATGAAGTTAAAGTATTGAGAACTCAAAACATGCTCAAAAATATCTCGGATGTCGGTTCGTTTGGTCGTATGGTTGTGTTGTTCGGTTAATTACGACGGAAGTCGTAACGAACGCAAAAACGATCCAAATTGAGCGACGAATGGAATTTTATCATGCCAATCACTAAAATATAATATTTTAATGATTACATAAATTTTTGGATGTCCGGATATATTCAGAACGTAAGATATGCGCGAAAGTGCAAACTTGTGCACTTTTTGACGCTTTTAGTCCCTGAATGACCAATAAGTTTATTTTTGCACACCAAACACCTCAAAGCCTATTTCTAAGCTATGTAAAGGATATTTAGGGCATGTTTAACTTAAGATCAAGTTCCGGAATGTTCGTTACAGCACGAATCGGCATACTTTCGCAGTTTGTCGAAATTAGTCCCTGTAAGCGAATAACTTGATTTCGACACACCAAACCTTCCAAAACTTATTTCTAAGTTACGTAAAGGTTATTTAAGGTATGTTAAGCCTATGTCACTATTCTGGAGTGTTTTTCGTGTTAAACTGATTACGTTTATGCATCAGTTCGCGTATAACTTTCCAGAAAGCGATTTAGAGCTCGAAATCGAACGAGAATTGATATGTGCAGATGATACACATATTTATAAAAATCCCAAGTATGAAATACAATATTTCATTGATTTGGTATTTGTTTGATGGCCGTGGAGGCACATATGTCACAGTCTCCCCTACTTCAGGAAATTTCGTCCCGAAATTTTAACTAGAGGAAACTTGTGAGAACAATTGTGGATGTTTCACCTTCATTTGGTCCTCACGTTCCCAAGTAAATTTTGGGCCACGCTTAGATTCCTAGCGAATCTTGACCAAACGAATCTATTTGGGGATGATAAGCAGTGCTTAGATTTAGTTGGGTTCCCATAGCAGATTGCATGGCCTTCCAAAAATGAGATCACGATCAGATATGATGTCCAAAGGAACACCATGTCGAGATACAATCTCATCAACATAAATCTTTGCAAGTTTATCAGCAGATAGATCTTCGCGAGTCGGAAAAAAAAATGAGCTGTCTTCGTTAATCGATCGATAACAACTCATATAGCATCGTGACCTTTAGATGTACGCGGAATTTTAGTGATGAGATCCATAACAACGTTCTCCCACTTCCAAACCGGTATCTCTGGTTGTACAAGCAAACCAGAAGGTCGTTGATGTTCAGCCTTGACTTTTGAGATAAGTTAGGCATTTCGAAACATGAAGTCTAAAAGATTAGACAGCACTGGTTAGGGTTCTGAACTTCTAGTAACTTTAATAACAATATGCTTACAATATAAGAGGGACACTTATATACAAGTATATGAAGTGTCATTGATGCGTCCACCGTACCTCCATTACATTGTTCACGTTCCGTTATTGTTGTCACTATCGGTTCTTACACATGATAAATCTTATTGTGGTTTCTGTGCACTGAATTTCATAATTATGTATGCATCCATAATTACGCAATTCCTTGCATAGTCCACACAGTGCATTCTATAATGTGTAGGGGAAAACCCAATAAACAAACCTGTGATGAGTGTGACTAGACCACCATAGAGTCCTCTAGATCAATAAATGATCTTTTAAAACAGACCACCAAGGAGTCTTTTCAACTATATCATCACATGTCATTCCTAACCAGATTTGAATTAATCTTTTTACTAGACCACCCAAAGGGTCTCTTTTTCAAATTAAGGAATGGTACTATAAAATCCAAGGGTCTTAACTACCACGTAGAAGCCCATCAAGGATTTAAGGTAGTACCCTTCGATATCCTACTATGAATCCCTCATATGAAGATATGGAAGGTTCTACGAGGATTTGGATGACGAATAACTCGGATTACATAAAAACATAAAAGAAACACATAATCACATAATCGTTTAACCTTACCTTTAATTTGTTATCTTTGGACAAGGGTTATTTAAAGCATACCAGGAATCCAATCCGTGGATTTCATTTGGCACTTTAAACATCTTCAAAAATCTAACTATGAAGATAGAGAGATCTTGATAGGAATTCGGCTTGTGCTTATTGAATTTTAATGTACGTATTAAGGCGTACAAAGAATCCAATCAAGGGTTCCGATTTGAGCGATAATCATCCACAAGGATCTAATTGTGAAGATAATAAGATCCTATATGGATTTCAAAATTCGAATAGCAGGGGATGCTTCGAAACCTTGCACTAGACATGCTTAAGTCGACACACGAGGTAGAATCCTCATGAAGTTGAGGTGCTAGCTATGCCAAGGTGGCATATGAAGCAGAATTTGGAGGTTGGGTATAAGATCGAAAAATACTCTTAGTTATCTAACCAAGGATTTAAAGTGATTACTCAAGATGTCACTTATATTTGGTACTTCGTTTTCTTGAAACGAGTACTTAAAATTTTTCGAGGAAATCATGAGCGATCGTCGATGGAACACCTTACAAGAGTAGTTTATAAAGAACATAGTTCTTTGGTGTAGGTATTATAGGGGTATGCCATACACACATGTAACTACACTTGTACATCAGAGTTGTGAACAACGATTTATTTATAAACCAAACAGGTTGTTTCAGAGTTCAACAAAAGAAACAAAA
The DNA here is from genome assembly GCF_002127325.2 of Helianthus annuus. Taxonomy (NCBI): domain Eukaryota; kingdom Viridiplantae; phylum Streptophyta; class Magnoliopsida; order Asterales; family Asteraceae; genus Helianthus; species Helianthus annuus. The sequence continues at coordinate 127,407,244 of NC_035447.2, forward strand.
GCATAAGTTTCCAATTATTTCAAGCAGCAGCTTCTTCTAATCAGCCCAATGCTCATCCGTGGGTTAGATTTGCATTGACAAACTTTGGGTATTCGTCCCTGAAATGACTCGTCTTGTCATAGAAGTAGCAAGTTCCAAGAGGAAAACGAGCTTGTGCTGGATTTGCTTGAAGTTGAACAGGGTTCTGAGTAGTTTGGTTTAACATAGCGACTGAACGACAGTCTCTTGCCAAATGACCAACAAGTCCACACTTGAAGCATATTTGGCATTTGACACTAGCATGGTGATGGAGGTTACACTGATGGCACAAAGGGGCTGTTCCTTCGTATGGTGCTCGAGCAACAGTAGGACCTGCAACAACTTTGTTTTGGATAACAAAGTGGCACATGTTAACCAAATGTCCCCATCGCCCGCAGTGGGTACATTTGAAACAAGGTGCTTGATTCGGATGGTGGCCATTGCATTGATTGCAGAAAGGAGCAGTTCCCAAGTACCGCTTCTTGGCTGGTGGTGTTGCCACCTGACCAGGTCCTGCTTGATTTGGTGCAACGGCTGGAGGATTCTTCGAGGTCTTACGCTTCTTTGACGTTTTCGAAGGCTTGGCTTTTGCTTCCTTTGATGCTTCTCGGGTGGTTTCATCCTGGAGACGGGACATGGCAACAGCTAATTCAGCAGTCTTCAGGATTACTTCGCCTATTCGTTGGGCAACTTTAGTAGCCTGTTCGGACATCTGAGCATCGTTGCGATGAAGTGACATTCCAGAGGAAAGGGAAGACATAGGGGGAAATGAATGAAAGGCTACCGGGTAACCGAAACAGAACGATAACGCATAAAAATTGCGATCATTTGTTTGTTACCTAAGGCAAACAAATGAAACGGTGACTAATCAAAGTAAATGGGTCATATTAATGTATCACTGAAGACAATGCTCGCCTATAAGTGAACACTCACCCCAAGAGTTCCCAAGTAAGAGTGACTGGTCCGATACTGCGGATTTGTACGAACACTCTAGCCTTAGACAGAAAACTCAGGGTACAGGCATTCACTCTTCCAGTTTGCACGTGTTCACATTATTTAGACCCAAACTTTGACAAGATTTTGAAAACTCAAAAGGCACAAAGCCAAAGATGAATCAAACCGGAAGGGTTCAAAACCATATAACAGAGGGTTCAAAACCTAGTAATCAATCATCCTAGAACAGATGATTAATTTTTGAAGCGGATTCGAAATTTATGTTCTTATTGTGGTTGTCACCTAAGGATAGGTGACGGTATTGTTTTAAGATCTAAACACAAGAATCTTGTGTTAGGGTCCTAGGAAGGTTATAGACTAGGTCAAAGCATTACTAATAACCTAATTCCCTATAACCATGAGCTCTGATACCAACTTTTCTGTCACACCCCGACCACGTTAAAACAACAAAACGTGGCGGAAACATCGGGGAGTGTTGTAACAGAATCATTGTTTCAAAACACACGGAAATTTGAAGTTTCGTTTTATTAAACATTAAACGTTTACATCGTCTTGAAATCTAACAAACAAGTTAAGCATAGTCTATCATTGTTATTAAGTCACTAAGGCCTTGTCCAGTCCTATATGAGTGTGCATCCTAGCAATCAACATTACCTGAAACATATGTGAAAACAAAGTCAGCAAAGAAATGCTGGCGAGTATATAAGTTTTTTGAGAGTATCAGATTCATGGCTAGTTTACATGTTGAAGTACCTCGTTAGACTACAAGAGTCAAAATACAAACCTCGTTTTGAAAAGTGTATTGCAACATAAATAACCAACTCAAATCAAATTGGTTATAGTTTGTTATAAAATCTCGTAGCCATGATTCTTAACCCAAAACATTTGTTTTATCAAATCAAATTGTAAAACATCTCGTAAAAACTCGTTAATAAAACTCGTATGGTTTATATTTCAAAAAAAACCTCGTTGTGTGACATCGTTTTAAAATCGTTTCCCAAGTGAACTAAATAATGACACAAAATGTAATATGATAAGAGCATTTATATATAAGATGTACCAGCGGCGTATCTACCATGCTTTTATCATGCTACACCTGTCCCATTATCTATTCACATCCCAAAACCAATCGTTTAACCAAATCGTTTATCTCGTTTAAATTGTTTCAAATCGTGTAACTCATCCCAAAATCCTTTAACTCGTTTTAATAGTGAAACTACTTTTGGTCGCCTCGCTAATAACATTCAAACCTTTGTGACTCGCCTATCGCCAATCTCGCATTAACTAACCACCAAACGGTAAGTTAACAATCTCGCATTAACTAACCACCAAAGGGTAAGTTAACAATTACAGATTCGGTCGCTACCCACCTAACCCACACATAACCATGGGTGCAGTCTGATAGCGGGATTTGTCAGATCCTATGGTACCATAACCTAATACTGGTCGGTTTGGCCAAAATTAATGAATGCTATTCATTATGTAATTACAACCAACAAGTTTGTTCACTTTATCAAAATCGTTATTAATTTAATATAAACCATTTCAGTCGTTTTTCAAAAACCATCGTTAAAACATTGAAATCATTTAACACATATGGATCACCCCAAAACAATTGAAAACAGTAAAATAGGGGAACTATGTACTCGCCTGAGAATGCTTAGTGGTCTTTGAACAACAACCAAGCAAAGCTAGAGGGAGCACGGAATCAATCGGCAACCTAATAACTATATAAATAAACCGGACCTAAGTCGGAGGATCGGATAGGATGAGGTCTTGTAAATCAAAATGAGTTATAGGAACTCACATGACATGGTTTAACAATGCCTACATACTAAATTGAAACCTACCTAAGTGCTTTCGATCCGTTATGACCCATTAAGGTAGATTACGCTACTTTAACGCGTCGTGCGCGCAAACGCGCGTTCGAGACGTCTAACTAGTCCTATGACAAGTATTATATGCCTAAACATGTTTAAATAAGTTGCACAATCAGTTTAGGTGACAAAAGTTAGGTTACATATGCTTAGAGTCCAATTATGCATGAAAAGGGCATTTTGGTAATTTACCTAAGGCATATAATCTACCTATCATACAACTACTTAAACTCGGTGACCATAAGGTATAACCTCGGAAGGTTATTCCCTATACAACTATGGTCACTAAACATGCTTGGTCGGATCCTAAAGATCGACCAAACGGGTCGAGTTCGAAAGTCTAAGCGGTGGTTTAGACCGCTTGACTTACGACTCTAAACAAGCACTAAACTAAAAGTGACGAGCTAAGCATATTAAAACATGCTTAACTAAGTTAGAAAACAGGTTTTTGATATCAAAACAAAGTGTTTTGATACCTAGAGTAGTTTGGTTGCAAAATACGCTTAAATGCGCATTTTGACCGAAACTACGACTCGTCACTATGCCTAGTCAACGTGGAAATCAGTAGGTATAGTCACTAAGGACTATAACCATCGTGATTACGCTCACGTTGCGAAGTTCAAACGAACTTCTCATTGACCATCTCGTGGTCAAAGCTGAAAGTCAAACAAAGTTTGACTTTCGAGCTAGGAAAGCAATAAAAGAATGAAAGAAGGCTCACTAAGGGTCCTTGCTATCTTTTCTACAAAGAAGACAAAGTCCCAAATGCTTGAGAGAGCTCCCAAAGCAGATGTGAAGGAGAGAAAGAAGGAATGAGCAAAGAACAAGTGAAATGGGATGGCCTATATATAGTTTTCGTAAAACCGTTAGGATCGTTTCTTGGAGAAGAGGGAATGATCTAGGCCATACACTTGCTATAGACTAATTGGGGGACTTGGAGAACACACAAACCAGCCCATAGCATGAAAAACCACCCATCAAAACCATCAAAATCGAGCTAAAGGACCAGATTCAATGTTTCTGTCTGACAGGCTCACTCGCCCCGCGTAAGAATATGGCTTGGGCTTACGCGGGCCGCCTGGCCATGTTTGGCAGATTGTCAAATTTGGTCCCTGCAGCTTAGAAACATGTGTTTCGGCCCATTTTTGACACGTTTAAGCCCCGTTAACCTCATTTCAAGGCTCTAAAATAAAGTTAAAGTATTGAGAACTCAAAACATGCTCAAAAATATCTCGGATGTCGGTTCGTTTGGTCGTATGGTTGCGTTGTTCGGTTAATTACGACGGAAGTCGTAACGAACGCAAAAACGATCCAAATTGAGCGACGAATGGAATTTTATCATGCCAATCACTAAAATATAATATTTTAATGATTACATAAATTTTTGGATGTCCGGATATATTCAGAACGTAAGATATGCGCGAAAGTGCAAACTTGTGCACTTTTTGACGCTTTTAGTCCCTGAATGACCAATAAGTTTATTTTTGCACACCAAACACCTCAAAGCCTATTTCTAAGCTATGTAAAGGATATTTAGGGCATGTTTAACTTAAGATCAAGTTCCGGAATGTTCGTTACAGTACGAATCGGCATACTTTCGCAGTTTGTCGAAATTAGTCCCTGTAAGCGAATAACTTGATTTCGACACACCAAACCTTCCAAAACTTATTTCTAAGTTATGTAAAGGTTATTTAAGGTATGTTAAGCCTATGTCACTATTCCGGAGTGTTTGTCATGTTAAACTGATTACGTTTACGCATTAGTTCGCGTATAACTTTCAAGAAAGCGATTTAGAGCTCGAAATCGAACGAGAATTGATATGTGCAGATGATACACATATTTATACAAATCCAAAGTATGAAATACAATATTTCATTGATTTGGTATTTGTTTGATGGCCGTGGAGGCACAGATGTCACACAAAAATATCTTCTTTTACCGCTTGTTGGAGAATGCTAATCATCATTTTCTCACTAGTGTATTTTAATTTCTCATCCGCTGAATAATCACTTAAACATTTTTCATTTCCACGTTCACCTTTCGGTTTAACATAATCTTCGTCCAACGAAACCCATGCATCAAACTTATAAGCTTGCACCCAAGTTTCAGAACGGTTTTGCCATCCTCTAAAATCCTAGATGTACATAAGCTTTGGAGGCTTTTGAGACGTTCCCGTTTCATTTTCGATTTAAACAGTTTCGGCAACTGTAATTGGAGCAACTGGAACGGTAGCAAATGCATTGTAAAATTCTTCTTCCATGTTTCAATGAAAAATTTCACAAATTCACAAAGTTCAAACAAATTGACGATTCAAACGAACTGAGATCTCAAACGAATAGATTTGGTGCGAACTATCCCTTTTCAAGCGAACGGGACACCTTGGTGTGACCTTTCAAACGAATTGGTTCAACAAAGTTCAATCTGTGTGAAGTGGATGTTCAATTCATACAACCTGATGATTCTTTCAAGCGAATTGGCAATTTCACGCGAATTGGTGAACCATTTCATGCGAACTGATGTCGTTTTCAAACGAAATGACAACTTCAAGAGAATTAGGAACTTTTTCACGCGAATTGACACTTTAATGCGAATTGAAAGACCAATTCGTGCGAAATGAGATGCTGATGTCACACGATCGGGGAGATTTTTGACAAATTGATCAACTTTTAGGTCGATTTAGAGTCTGATTCTTTCAAGGATTGATTAAAACTATGTTTCGCATGTTATATGTGAAAATCAGTCCATTTTAACCGTAAAAACTCCGTTAATTTTGAAAAATGTGAAGAAGAATGAGTAGAAGTCAGAAATTTTGATGAAAACAAGTTGAATCGGTATAAACTCTTCCTCTTCAGCTCTGATACCACTTGTAGGATCGAGATTCGATCTAAACGAGTCTATTAGAATTGTTCTAATCCAAATCAAAGGCGGAATTCAGTAATTCAGACTTGATTACAGCTTGATTCACACTAGGATTCAATTTAATTGTCTTGATTATTGACTTGAAAGCATTACAGATCAAACGACACTTCAGCAGCACTTCGGCTCTGGAAACAGCAACTGCTACAAATGAATGGTAAGCTCAGGTATATATAGGTGAGGTCATTTCGCATGGAATGGCTAAGATTCATTTCGTGCGAAATGGACAATGTCCATTTCGTACGAATTGGCCTTTGCCATTTCGTGTGAACTGGTCCAATACCACTAAAACCCTATAAACTAGCCTACCGAGCTCCATTCTATTCAATCTAGATACAAGACTCGATACAAGACGAAGTCGACAGACATATGCACAAACACATGAAACGCTTCGTGCGACCTGGCATTTCCTATAAATAGTGGGTCTTAGGTCTTCATTTGTAACATTCTGATTCCGGTAGCAAAGCTCTGCCGAAGTGTCTCCAGCTCGTGTAAAGTTGTTATATCAATACAATCGACAGTTAGTCTACTTCTAAGTGCATATCAAGCAGAATGAATATCAAATCAATGAATTCCGCCTCTGATTTGGTCAAGAACTCTTCTAGTCGACTCGTTTAGATCGATTCCCCGATCCTACAGTTTGTTATCTTACTTGTTTTGTATATGTATGAATCGTGTAATTTAATGTTGTCTTGTTATCTTGCTAGTGTCTTTGTGTAGAAAATTGCTCTTGTAGGTTATGACTGCCATGTTTGTCTCTTTGTGAGTAGTTCTCAGTTTATGGTTCATGTCTTGTTTAATTGTAAAGGTTTTTTTGGGTAAAAACAAATGGATCTTTATGATTTCTTGACCAGATTTTTGGTTCAGCGGTTGGTCTGAAATTTTCTTGACATGTGACTTTGTTATTAGTTTTCTTTTTTTGATAAATGTTTGGTGTTAACTACAATTTACCTGTTAAGGCTTAGTAAAAGTGCCATATCAATTTGTATGTATCCTGTTTTTCATCAGTGGTCTTCTTACTTTGAAATTGATTTGCATTTTTTGAGAAAAGGGTTTTATTCTAGTATTATTGAACCTGAAAAGGTTCATACAGATATTCTAGTTGCGTATGTTTTTTGTGACGGGATTGAGTGTTTACCGATGTCAATCTCTTTGTAAGGAACTTGGTAATTTAGACATGTTGGCCACCTGAATGAAGGGGGCGTGTTAAAAGTGGCTTTTTTGGTTGTCATTCAGGTTACAACATGATCTTATGTGTGATAAAATGGGTATTATTAACATGTATACATATGAATGATGGGGTTGATAAACATGTTTAAACATATGAATGAAGGGGGAATGTCAAAAAAAAAGAGAATTAGTATTCTCATTCATATGTTTATTTATTGGACTGATCCGTGTTGGGCTAATTATATAGCCTGGTAGTCTTTGGGCCTGTTACGTCTTTGGGCTTATGTTCGAGTGGGCTGGTTGTTAGGTGGCTGGGCTATTTGTTGGTTATAATAACCACTTTAATGTTTGTTGCAAGTTGTTAGAAATAGCTAGAACTCTGAGGGGGTGTTATGAATCTTTAGAGGGACTCCGATCATCACATCGCATTCTTTAGGACTGATGTGTAACATTTGGTGCTGGAGGTATATAAAAGACTGATGTTGTGCGCAGAAGGATTTATTTCCCCCCAGAAAGTTCTCCCCACAAATTCAATCTTACAATTCTCCCCATTCTCTTTGTTAAGCATATGATCTACCGTCTTGCATATATACAAGCCATTGGTTCTGATCGATAAACCTTTGAAGATCTATTGAAGATCTCGTTGATTTGTTCAGTCTGTATTGTTGAAGATCTTGTGGATCTTCGTATATTTGGTTTGTTTCTATATTGTTAGTCACCAGTTTAGTATGGACTGGTTGATGTTGATCAATTATTGGATCTTGTAGTGATGTTTTTTTGTTTCTATGATCAACTGATATTTCTATCCGTTGATCTTGTATTTTGTATATCTTGATTTAGATCTTACATAAGTAAGATCTAGGGTTTGGGGGGTGTTTTTTTTGTTTGGGTTAATTAATAGATTTTTGTCACGTTTTCGTCGCTTCTCTTCGTGTTCTGTATTGATTCTTTATGTTGTTAAGTGTCCTTACCATTTTTGACAATAGTCAAGAAGCAAGTCAATAGCTTAGAAATGATTGACAGATTTTTAATAAAATTGTTTTGTTTTGTAACAGTTATTTTGATCCAACTTAACAGTTTTTTTTTTTTTTTTTTTTGAAACGTAAACTTCATTAAACACACCAACAAAACAACCAAACAAACTACATATTCACAAATTTACACCATTCTCTCTAATCTAACCTACCTTTCGTGGCTCTATGTTTAAACCAAAAGAAACTAACAACCCTAACTTCATTAAAGACCTCATCGACGCTACGTCTTAAACCATTGAATCTAAGGTTGTTTCTAGCCTTCCATAACACCCAGCAAGCCGAGATCACAATACCATGCAACACCTTTCTTTCCGACAATCTCCTAACACCCATATTATGAATTTCAAGTAAGTCTCTAAAGGAAAAGAGAAAAAATTTGAAACCCGGCACCACAAGCTGATTTTTCCCAATGTCCCAAAGCCAACAGACAGGCGGTAAAGAGATGATTAACGGAGTCAAACCCAGCGTTACAAAAGCTACATAAATCATCGATCACCACAACGCCCCTCTTAGCAAGCGCATCATCATCGATCCAACTTAACAGTTAGATTGAATTTTTCTGTCACCTACTTTATCTAACATAATATTCAGTTTTCAAATGTATTGTATGTATGTGGAACTAGGAAGAATCTAAATTCTTATATTTAACTACAATGGATACAAATTAGCGTATGGATCCAATCAATATAGTTGATTTGAAAAATTTATAGGATTTGGTTAATGACATGTTTAGATTAAATAATTAATAATAATACTTTTTATATATATATGGTTTTTAGATTTTACATAGGAAACCTATACCTAATTTTTTCTCTAAAGTAACCATGACATTAAGATTAGATTTGACTTGTAGAAGACCAAGAAAGACGAGGAAAATAGTTTAGATTCAGTGGCAGGTCGGAGGGGGCGAAAATTTTAAAGAAAAAAAATACGGAAGAGGCGGGGACTCAATACAGTTTCGGGTAAAAATTACAATTCGAAGTGAAAATTTTGGGCGAGACGGGGCCCGTCCCCAATTAAACTCCGCCCTTCTTTAGATTTCATATGATATAAAGAGGCTACCAACGAGCCTTTTGTCCGGTATTGCCGAAGTGAGTAATATGTCGTCCTCCTCTCGAGTTGAGGGTTCGAGTCTTGTAGTATAAAATAATGCAGATTTATAAGTAGAATTTGGTATCTGTGTGTCAACTGTGAAAGTCTCCTTTAGCCTTTACCAATGTACAATATTTTAATTTAGCAAATTTTATCGAACTATATCATGCTTTCAAACATACACTTTACAATGTAAACTTTATCAAATGACTGGTAAGCTCAAATGGCTGGCAAAACAAACTGCCATGAGAACTAAGCGAGCATGGATCTTGTAACACGGTTTGGCCTTATTCCATGCAATCCTTAATCTCAAACCATTGTTTGCATTATTTCAAAAGCAAACCATGGAGTTAGACCACGACTTGATACTAGAAGCTAAAACCTGCAAACTCTAACACTGCTTCGACAGTTGTGTGGTGGTTTTACACCAAACCGTGGCTTGGACCACGACTTGTCAGGTTTCCCTCCGAACCCTAAGAGTGTAAGACCGTAAGAGCTTGTCTTAGCCTTTGTTTACCCTTTTCCTTCATAATTTTTTTCTTTTGTAATGCATTCTACTTTTTAGTCATTGATGATGGTGGGTGGGTTTTTTCATTGAGTTTTCACATGTCTTAAGTGAAAATTTTATTTCACATAGTTTTTATCCATATTTATTTCAATTCAAAGACATTATTTTGAAATAAAGTGAAACCCTTAATGTGAGTGATATTATAGGCTATAGGGATATAATGTAACAAAATATTAGGGACATAAATTTTTATGGCTTTAAACGTTGCTGCTTTACATTAATTCTTGTAAAGGATGCAAGCACAACGCTTGCCAGATTAAGCCCCCGCATACTTCTAAATCTTGTAAATGAGTTAGAAGATACAAAAATATGTTTTTGTTTTCCGAGCCAGGAAAAAACATACCACCCAGTAAGTGTAGTATGTACACTCTTGCTTGCTTAACACAATCATCTTGTGTTGTGTCTTTGGGAAAATGCTTCTCTATGGCATGTGTAAGTAAAGATAATTTTAATTGTGAGGTTCCCCTAAAATCACCTTCTTCAACATGCAACCCCAACATTTCAAGACGTAAATATTTTTAGCTTTTGGACTAGGAAATACTCATGGAGCCATTTTTTAATCTCACAACACAAGTATATAATTTGGTTTGAAGATTATACATGAGGAAATACTCGTGGGAATGGCGAACTTTAAAGTTCTAGTGATATAATATTCAAATATACACAACCATATATGTAGAAATATATCACAATGTTGATCAATAAATGCCTGCAAGTATTAATTCTTCATCCACCAACATTAAAGAGTACAAACAAAATTGTTTTAGATATCACATGTGAAGTCTACACCTTTGTTTCCCATAAATCATGACCTTTCAACATGTGTAGCAATTGTACTAGCATTACCCCATGAAAGAAATGACAAGTCGTGGTCTCGAACCATGGTTTGGAATAGATCCAAAAAATAGTTGAACTGAAATGACAAGTCGTGGTCTCGAACCATGGTTTGCTTGTGAAATAATGCAAATCGTCGTTGAGACTTCAATTTTTGTACAAAGAGGCCAAACTATGGTTTATGATGCTGACTTGCTTGATTTTCATGCCAAACTTTTGTTTTCAAACCACAACTAGGTTTACGAGTCATATAATCTTTTGAAACTTGTACCAGGGACCTGCAAAAGATACACAAACTGCGGTTTCAAACCAAGGTAACTCCAAATGTGAAACACTCACCAAAAACCACCAAAAGTGAAAGCCATATACAAAAAAGACACCAAAACTCAGAAAAAAATCAAGTGTGAAAAGATTAAGTGGGCATGACCACACATAATGGTTCAAACAGAATCTATTTTACACCTTTACTATGAAACGTAAACTATAAACGTAATCTATACTTTTCACAGACGTAAAATGGTGTGAAGACTGTTGAGCACAATGTACATGTTCTTCTTCAAAAACCCTAATCTGAGCTCCTGATGGCGGCTATGGATTCAGATTTGAAAACAAACCAAGATGCTAACTTTATTCATCCATATACTTCAAAATCAATGTATAATAGGTCTTCATGCATAACCTTTGGTATAAATAAAATCTTTTAGAGGAAACCCTTTCCTTTTTCTAACTTTGAATATAACCTAAATTGAAGCTTGGAATATCCCATTGAAACGGATCCAATATATCCCTTTCTTTCTTGGAATTGGATTGTGAATGATCGCTCAATGTTTCCCTTCGATTCTCTTGCTTCGCCAGCTTCTTTCCATAGCCGACCTTGAAAACCAAGCTATGTTAAAAGAAATAGAACCCATTTTCTTACTAAAAGCCAATGTGTTATATTATGTTTCTCATGATTATTCTCAGACACCACGGCTACATACACACATTTTATTGAACCAAATAATATTAACAGTTTTATATATGTTTGTTTATAGCATTGACAAGATTATGTGATTGGGAAAATGATTAATATATAACTATGAAAATCTCCAAAGTTGGGTGTCTGATACGTTGGATTTACTCTTTCACATCTAGTTCTTAGACTAGCAAATTTCATACAGACATAGTGGAAAAACATCCAACATGTCAAGTTCAAGCCATAATCTAAAGGTTTTAAAATAAAAACATAACACAAATAAACCAAATGTGAATCTCTCGAAGGGTAGCTTTCACACCAATTCCACTTTTGTCCATCAGAGCTCTCGAGCAACCTAATCAATAACATGATGTGCATACTAAAAGTTAGCTTTGCTAAGTGAGTTCTAGTTTAATAAGAACAATATATAACTTTAGAAATAACTTTTGGGTCACGTACTTTGGAAGACATGCATTAAGCTCTAACCTTTGTTCTTAGCATTATCGTAAACTATTAAGTGATCTACATCACTCATCTCATAATCTGTATAGCTATTGGTAGCCAAGGAGGTCACTACTGTTAGAAAAGGAAAAAAAATAATTTAGAGAAAATTATTGATTCCTTAAGATTATCTCCATATTTAAGTATTTCCTTTTATTTGTTCTTGTAAAGCCTATAAATAAAGGCTCGTTTTTTTCCTGTTTTGTATGGAAGAAATAACTCAATGAAATTCAGTTCTTGTTGATTATCTTTCTGGTCTCTGATTATCATTTACAACATGGTATCAGAGCAGGTTTCTTCTGATCCGTGGATGCTCTGTTCTTCAATCTCAAATCAGTAAGACCAAAAACAAACTTTGGAATATCAAATCTCCAACCAAAAAAAAAAAAACTAAAACCCCAAAAACGTTCGATCAAATCAATCGTTCAACAAACCGTTCGACCAAACCTTTCAAATCTGTGATTTCTCTGTTTCTTCGTTGCTCCTTCTTCATAGGTTCACATCGGCCCAGATCGTCCAGATCCAAAATCAAAATCAAGTTTCGAAAAAAGGTCAGAGATCCGTTCCATAATAACAGTCTTCGTCCTCACAGTCTTGGTTGCCCCCAACGAACCTTCAGTCTTCGTTGCCACAACGAACCTTCAGTCCAAACCTTCCACGAACCTTCGTCCATTCTTCACCCAACGAACCATCCTCACGAACACTCGTTCTTGTTCCTAAATCTATTCAGATCATCAGAATCAATCCCGCTTTCATAACCCACAAACCAAACTCAACAAAGTTCAAATCTTTACCATCAAATCCCCAATTAAACCCAAAAAAATTCAATCTTTTTTTCAAAAAATCATCTTTCTTTAATTTGAGATCATGGGTAAGGTAGCGGTAGCGGCGGCGGTGGTGGGTGCCGCCGCGGTGACTGCGGCGGTGGTTCTGGTGGTGCGTCACTGGATGCAGAACTCCTGCAAGTGGGCTAAAGCAATGGATATTGTTAAAGAGTTTGAAGAGAAGTGTGCAACTCCGGTTTCAAAACTCCGGCAGGTTGCTGACGCCATGACGATGGAGATGCACGCCGGACTTTCTTTTGATGGCGGTAGCAAACTCAAGATGTTAATCAACTATGTTGAAAATCTTCCCACTGAGGATGAAACTGGAATTTTTTACGCTCTTGATCTTGGTGGTACAAATTTCCGTGTTCTTCCTGTGAAATTGGGTGATGTTGAAAATGTGAAAAAAAATTTCAAGAGGTTTCAATTCCACCAAATCTCATGATCGGGATATGTGAAGATTTATTTGATTTTATTGCTAGAGAACTTGCAAAATTTGTGGCTACAGAAGGTGAAGATATGCAAATTCCAGCTGGCACACAACGGGAGCTAGGGTTTACTTTTTTGTTTCCTGTCAAGCAATCGTCAATTGCAGGAAGGGCTCCTTTTCTTTTTAAATAAAAGAAAATATTAAAAAAAAACAAGAAAACAAGTATCAACATTTCCGCTCAAAAAAAATCAAAGCTTCAAAGCTCAAAAAAATCAAATCATAGCTCAAAAAAATCAAAACCAAAACTAAAACCAAACCAAAAACAAAAAAAACAAAAAAAAAACAAAAACGCAAATCAAAACTAATGCCAAGACCCAAATGGCCAAGTTGATTTTTTTCAGCTTGAGGGGAAACCAAAACCCAAAAGTTACCATGTCTAAAGGCGGTAACTCAATAGCTCAAACTACCATGTCAAGGAGACGGTAGCCAAACCAAAAACCAAACACAATCAAAACCCAAAATCAAAACCAATCCAAGTTGAATCGTGGCAATCCCACAATTCAACTTGAGGGGGAGTGTTAGAAAAGGAAAAAAAATAATTTAGAGAAAATTATTGATTCCTTAAGATTATCTCCATATTTAAGTATTTCCTTTTATTTGTTCTTGTAAAGCCTATAAATAAAGGCTCGTTTTTTTCCTGTTTTGTATGGAAGAAATAACTCAATGAAATTCAGTTCTTGTTGATTATCTTTCTGGTCTCTGATTATCATTTACAACAACTACCTTATTCCCGCAACCCAAAGGTAACCATCTATAATGTGTTCTCCATGTGCCAGGTTTGCTATCATGCACTAGGTTACAATTTTTGCAACCACGAAGGTAACTGACGTATACTTGCAGTGTTCCGTATTTTTCATTCTTTTCCATTTTTAATATAATTCATATTTCATCTTCAATCCTTTTTATTTCGAGACTTGATCATAATAGAAATTGTATTCTATATTACTTTTGCCTAATTTTTCTTGCATGATAGGAAAACCATCACGAATACGCATTTTAATTCAAAACCAAGCCATACATCGCATTTTCTTTAAAATATTAAATCATAAGTGTTATTGTTAATCACATGCTTGCACACACCTTAAATACCTAAAAACATGCTTAACTATGTGTTTTGAGCACCAAATAGCCAAACAACCACAAGGACTAAAACGATTTTTTTTTCATTTTCTAAGGGTCATTTTCTAAGGGTCCTTGTTGTATTTTGAATTCTCCCTCCTTTTAACTCCCAACCACCTTTGTAACACTCTCTAATCTTCTACTTTTGCAACATTTGGCAAAAAGTTCAAGAACCAAAACAATGAGTTTTGGTCTTTCTTCTTGCATTTTCATCTTGTCTTTCTTCCTGCATTTTCTTCTTGCATTTTCTTCTTGTTTTTCTTTTTCCCTACACTTGGAAAACCTCTATGAGTATTACCACTTGTTTAGCAAGTTAAGCAAAGATGGTAAACCACCAGTTTTGAGGTCCAAGTTGGGATTTTTAGTAAACCTTTTATACATGTTTATTCTTTACTTTCTTTCTTGGAAATTTTTTATACTAAACCAAGTCACCAACAAGCTCTATGTTGAGGGACTTGTCTTAAGGTTTAATTCGAGAAACTCGAGGTTCATATGCCTCCCATTTATGTTCTTTTAAGTCTCTAACTAACCCACAAACAAAAAAGTGAGTGAAACCACACCAAGTCTCCAATCACACAATGTTAGAAGTACTCGTGTAAGGTATGAATGGTGTTGTTGAAGACCTTGGTTCTACAACTAAACTTCCACCATCCCTCACTTGGTTACTTTGCAAAACAGTAGTCTACTTATGCATTTTTATTCCTTATATTCATGACCATCTGAATCGTCAACTATGTTGGTGATTTTGTGCAATGGTGAAAATCTTGAGGTTAGTGCATTACTCTACTTCTAATGCTTGACAAAAACTTTACTATACGTATAATAAATCATATATAATACCTGTTCCAAAAACCAGACCATAAGATCAACCAATCCATGGTTGAATGTAATGTGTTAAGGTGGGAAATGTCTTAGTCTTGGATTCCTTATTTTTGGACTTCTAATGAGTGTTTAACACTCATGAAAAAACACACATTAATAAAAGTATCCAAATAAGTGTCTAAGAAATATATGTTTTATGTATTTTCATACTCGTAAATTCCGTTTACTTTCCAATATTCAAGTCTATATACTTATACACCTTTGTTTTCCTTTTTAGGGTAACTTCGGTGTTCCATCCCTCGAACCCGCTCACTCGCATTTTGTGGAAATTCTTCACAAACAATGAATTCTTGCTTGAGCCTTTTACGCTTTAAACACTACTTGGGTTGCAACATTTATCCATACTAAACACACATACACACACATACATGCAAATTTATTTAAACACTCAATCCATATGCATGCTTATTTGTTATGCTAATTGTGATTTCATGCTTGATTAATCTTATGCTTAGCTATCTATCATAAACTTTGCAAACCTCCCTTAACATGTATAACGCTATAGGATTAGCATGCCGCCTGTTTTGTGGGTCATTGTTAAGTTATTCATTACGACCTTACATACATCAGTGATAAGGTTACGCTTGTGCCAAACTTTAGATTGATATTTAGTCTATTGCATGCTAGTATGTTACATGATTTAGTATGCTATAAAGATAATTTGAGACGTATTCTATCTATGCTATGTAAACAAACTAGTATGCTCACTGACATAATTTGTGTTGACGGATATTTTATACATGTTGTAGGAAATGTTTGATGATGCTATCACAAGAAAACTACTTAGGGTGGATTTAGATACTCACCAAATACACTTATGCATTTGATGTTTTAGTTATGAAATTATAGTTGTATCTCCTTTTTTAAACAATGTAATGTAATTCGATTATATGGAAATGAAATGTTGAATCTTAATATATATCGCAATTTAGTGTTATGATGCTTTAAGTAATCTATTACGTCTCGCCTTGATGTTTCCACCATCGATTGAGGTGTGACAGATTGGTATTATAGCCATAGCTATAAGGAACTAGGAAATTGTCATGTTTGACCTAGACTATAGTTAAGAAACCCGCATGAGTGTTACTTGTGCTTTATTTGACTGTTCTCTTATCTTGCATAAAAATACTTGATTCTTCCTAATTTGCTTCTTGCCTTATCATTTTGTCTTAAAATATGCCTTTCCTAAGGTGAAATTACACTACGACATGAAGAAAATCGTATTTCACAAACGAAACGACCTCACCGAAATAGGAATGAATCCCTTACTTTGGTGACGACTTTCAATCCGCTAATATTGTTTTTACGAAATTTCACCACTAATATAGCAGTGATTTTCTTACCTTGATGACAATTTCACTCACCCCACTCTTGTGGAGCCTTACCAAAAAGTTAGGATGAACTTCCTTATCTCAATGGATAAGTACCAAACAACGTTTCGAGAATGAAACAACCGAACCCACCTCCTTCACCTATAAGTAATTTAACTTGTGTAGCCCCGAACCCTTGACGGGTAATGATGGCGCCTCCAAGATGCTTGAGTGGTTCAAAGCATCAAACTCATCTTCATCAATAGTGTGTGTCCCGATCACCTCGGAACTCGGAGTGCCACCAGCGTCTTCAAATTAAGAGCACACGGGTAGTGGAAAAGCGAAAGAAACACCCATGGAAACGAGATTGTCTTAGCCCTACCTTGGGGAGAGCTGAAGCAGCTCATGTTAGCGGAATTCTGTCCACCACATGAGGTGCAAAATCTTGAGGAGGAGTTTTGGAATCTCAAACAAGTTGGTGGTGACAACTTAGCCTATACCAGCTGTTTTAAATAACTTAGAATCCACCTACCCCATGGTGTTAACACCATCGAGCGAGCCATAGCTAAATACATCAAGGGTCTTCCACCAGTGATTCATGATTCTGTTTTCGTAGCCAAACCCACTACCCTAGAAAAGACCATCTTTTAAGCCGCTACCTTATCCGACCACCATGTGAGTGACGGATCTTTGGCCCTCAAGGGCACCACAAAGATCGTTAACCACACCATCACCGAACTCCCCAAGGAACCCAAAGAAGCCAAAGCCCCATCCAAGAACATCCACAACGGTATGAAACGCAAGTTTCAAAACCGCAACTATGCCTTGGTAACCCCGGCAAACCAAGACCTCATTAACCCAAACCAAGACCCCACCAAGAAGGCCTACACCGGATCCTACCCCAAGTGCAACACATGCCAATACCACCACCCAGCCGCCTTTGCATGCCGACATTGCACGACTTGTAATCGGTAGGGACATCTATCCTTTACATGCCGAAGTGGTCCTAGACCACAAGGTAGCCAAACTCAAACCAGTAAGCAACGACCTCCAACTAACACCAGCGGTCGTGCTTACTATAGATGTGGTGATCATAATCACCTTAGCCCACAACGTCCCCAAAACAACCAAGGCCAGTGCAAATATCCCGCAGTCGCACCTTCAACATTAACGCGACACAAGATCAAGCGGATAATAATGTGGTAAGCGGTACATTCCTCGTAAATGGACTTTATGCTTCTATACTTTTTTATACTCGTGTGGATAAAAGCTTTGTTTCCGAGAATTTTGAACCTTTGCTTAAATGTACACGATCTAAACTACTGAAATCTTTCACCGTCGAAGTCTCTAATGGAAAATCTATCACTGTTGATTCCATCCTCCGCTATTGTATCCTTAACCTTAACGAACACAAATTCCCAATCGAACTCATACCATGCAATTGGCTAGCTTTAATATCATAGTAGGCATGGATTAGGTTGTCAAGGTTCATGCCGAAGTCGTTTGCTATGAGAAATTTATTCGCATTCCGCTTCCTTCCGGTGACATCTTACAAATCTGTGGTGAGAAACACTCAAAAGGACCCAAACACATGTCTTGCACCCAGGCCCAAAAGTACTTACGTAAACAATACTTTTCCTTTTTAGCCCATATTATGGAGAAGAATGGCAAAGAAAAGAGTGTGAAAGACATTCCAATCATTCAAGATTTCCTCGAAGTTTTCCCAAAGATTTACCCGGTCTTCCTTTCGCTCGTTCCGTTGACTTTCAAATAGACCTCTTACCCGGTGCTACACCCGTCACAAAATATCCTTACCGTCTTGCACCTTCGGAGATGCAAGAGCTAGCAAGTCAACTTCAATAATTGCTTAATAAAGGTTTCATATGCCCTAGCACATCCCCTTGGGGTGCTCCGGTCCTTTTCGTCAAAAAGATGGACAATTCATTTTGCATGTGCATCGATTATTGTGAGCTCAATAAACTCACCATAAAAACCGTCATCCCCTTCCTCGCATCGACGACCTCTTTGATCAACTCCAAGGAGCGACTTATTTCTCAAAAATCGACCTTCGTTCTGATTATCATCAACTTCGAGTCCATGAAGAAGATATCCCAAAAAGTAGGGAGACCGTAACGCTCCATACTTTTCATTCTTTTCCTTTTTTAATGTAATTCATATTTCCACTTTAATCCTTTGTAATTCGAGACTCGAACATAAGGGAAATTGTATTGTGTATTATTTTTGCTTAATTATTCTTCATGATACGTAAACAATCACGTATACGCATTTTAATTCAAAACCGCGCCATACATCGAGATTATATTTTCTTTTTAATGTTAAATCATGAGTGTTATTATCAATCATATGCTTGCACACACCTTAAATATATAAAAGCATGCTTAACTATTTTTTTGAGCGCCAAATAACCAACCAAACAACCACAAGGACTAAAATGATTTTTTTTAATTTCTTGAGGGTCCTTAGAGATCTTATAGACCCCCTTGCGGTCCACAAGGAATCCATCTGATAGCAGAATACAGGAATTTAGTTGTATTTTGAACTCTCCCTCCTTTTAACTCCCAACCACCTTCATTAAAACCCCAACCACTTATCCCACTTATATACACACACCCCTAAAAACTTCTAAACACTTTCACCACCTCCAAATCACTCTCTAATCTTCCACTTTTGTAACATTGGGCAGAAAATTCAAGAACCAAAACAATGAGTTTTGGTATTTCTTCTTACATTTTCTTCTTGTTTTTCTTTGAAATTCTAGGATCAGGCGAGTTTGACGGAGCTTTGGTCCCGAGGTAACCGATTCGGTGATAAGAAATGAGTAGAAGATAGAAACGACACCGAGCAGTCACTTATAATCTGGTTTCTGGTGATATATGAAACGATACATACCCGTGAAACTAGTTGGACAGCATCACCCCTCTGGGAACCAAAAGCTTGTCCAAATGGGAACCCCACATCCCTATTTATAGGCAACAACCTATCCCCCTAAATGACCTAGTGTCCATCCGTCCGGATGGACTCCATCCGTCCGGGTGGACTATGACAATAACAAACCTATGGTGGAAAGGGTTTTACGAATGGACTGACCTGTTGTCCATCCGTCCGGATGGACCTTGACAATACACAACCATGTCCAACTGATACTATTCTATACAATATTCAACACACACTCTATCTAGCATATTCGCACAATGGTAGACATACAAAATATGCACCAACAGATTCCCCATTGGTTGTCACCGTCGAATCGTCATGTACAAAACCTTGAGCCGTGTTTAAATATTCTTCAACTTCACATATTCTGCAACTTCAATCAGGCATCTTGAAATCAATAGATTCCCCCTTCATTGATGATCCGGATTTGCTTTTGACAGTTGTTTGGATAAATTCCCCCTGAAATGAATCTTCAGGTCTTTGTTGCACAATTCCCGACTCTCCTCTGATTTGCTTAACTACAATTTTCATGAACAATCACCAACTTGAAACTAGTCAATGTAGCATCCTCTATTTCAGCTTTAACCACATCCGAGTTCAGTTTTTTGATATAACTTTCAGCACCACGATCTCACATTCCGCTAGCCTGATCTAAGAATGTCCAAAAACTCAACTGACAATTGATAGAAACTTCAAATACCCCACTGATTAACTTCAAATCAATAATTCCCCCTAAAGATCTGATATCTCATTTTCCATGATCACTTTTAAGCACCGTAAGAATGATTGATCTGTATAAACGGTATTCTCCATAATCAGCAAATCTTCATCGGATAACGAATCATCTGGTAACGCATACTGGTCTCCTAAGCATTCGTCCATAATCAGATTCACCCTCTCGGATAATCTAGATCTCAGAAGCTATCATCCACAATCAGAATCACATTCCCGGACAATTCTGAAGTCGGAACCACCTGAATACTATTGTAGTGTCACGAATTTCAAAAATGCCAGAATTTTCAATATATGACATTGAAATTTTTATTCCCCCTCATTTTTCCAGATTCTGACGTCTCATCACTAAATTCCCCCTCAAACTGAGCAATCCAGTCTTCTGTCATCTCTGAAAAACTCAACTATATGAAGAATATAACAATTCTACCACCAGGCGTCAGTTTTTCATCTATGCGGATTTAACAGTTACGGCCCATAAATAGTCAGATACCCCTGATAATAAACATTCTGCACCAGTATCATGACTACCCCACTAATCATCACAATCTGTGATCATATCATCAAATATGATCTTTGAACTTTGGAACAAATAGACTTGTTAACCCTAAGTGTCCTTAGCTCATCCGTCTAGATGGGGTTTGTCCATCCGTCCAGATGCACATTTCTCATTCAAAAATTTGACGTTTCAGCTCATGCGTCTGAATGTGTGTTTCCCCATCCGTCCGGGTGTGCCAGAGTCCATCCTTCCGGATGGGCTCCATCCGTCCGGATGGGTGCATCCGCTAAGTTAGTCTAAACCTCTCAAGAACACTCCCAATCACATTTTTCTCTCCAAAATCCTTAATTCTTTGAATTTCATGATGAAATTTCACAGGATTGTGCGAAAGTCAATTCCGATCAGAATGATGTCTTTAATTTTGAATTCTATCCGTGAATTGACCTTCAATTTGATGTTTTATTCAATTTTTATGTCAAAACTCCCTACATGTCTAGGAATGGCAATGGGCCGGGCTTGGGCCGGGTATTGGTAATCCCAGGCCCGTACCCGGTTGTAATTCTTTGGCCCATACCCGGCCCGTTACCCGTCGGGTATCGGGCATACCCGCGTGTATCGGGTGTACCCGTTAATTTCTTAAAAATACACGTTAGGACAAATATGCAATTTTTACTTTGATTTTTATATAATTTACTATTTTAATGACTATAATAAATGAAAATATGACTAATAACTTACATATCATAATCAGACCACATATACTAAACTAAATTAAAACGATTACTTAATTAAGTAATTGTATCAGGACCACCTATTTGCATAAAACATCCACATAATAAAGAGTGATAGCTTCCATATCCAATATACATGCTCAAAATAAGTTATATGTTAACTAAACACTTGCCAAATAAATAGCCACATATGACTATAGAGAAGGTAATAAGTACATTTACTAAGTTTATATATATGGAAATCTATAATTCGGGTATTATTCGGGTAAATGGGCCGGGTATTGGGCGGGTATCACTAAATCCCATACCCGTACCCATACCCGAATTTTTTCTATTTTTAAGCCCGTACCCGGCCCATACCCATTGGGCTTCGGGTATACCCGGCCCGTATGTTTCGGGTTTCGGGTATACCCGTCGGGCTTGGGCTTTTTTGCCATCCCTATACATGTCCAAAATCTATGAGCGTAGATGATTTAACCAACTGTTAGATCGATTGAATCGGTACCATAGCTCTGCTACCACTTGATATTCCAGGAAACGTCGAGTTTAACGGAGCTTTGGTCCCTAGATAACGGGTTCGGTGATAAGAAGTTAGTAGAAGATAGAAACGACACCGAACAGACACTTATAATTTGGTTTCTATTGATATATGAAACGATACATACCTGTGAAACCAGTTGGACAACATCACCCATCTGGGAACCAAAAGCTTG
Source organism: Helianthus annuus (assembly GCF_002127325.2). Taxonomy (NCBI): domain Eukaryota; kingdom Viridiplantae; phylum Streptophyta; class Magnoliopsida; order Asterales; family Asteraceae; genus Helianthus; species Helianthus annuus. Next base: position 127,429,418 of record NC_035447.2, read on the forward strand.
TCCAAATGGGAACCCCACATCCCTATTTATAGGCAACAACCTATCCGCCCGAATGACCTAGTGTCCATCCGTCCAGATGGACTATGACAATAACAAACCTATGGCGGATGGGGTTTTATGAATGGACTGACCTGTTGTCTATCCGTCCGGATGGACTCCATCCATCCGGATGGACCTTGACAATACACAACCTTATCCAACTGATACTATTATATACAATATTCAAGACACGCTCAATCTAGCATATTCGCACAGTGGCAGATACACAAAATATGCTACCATTCTTCTTCTCTACACTTGGAAAACTTCTAGGAGTATTACCACTTGTTTGCCAAGGTAAAGAATGATGGTAAACCACCATTTTTGAGGTCAAAGTTGGGATTTTTAGTAAACCTTTTATACATATTTATTCTTTACTTTGTTTCTTGGAACTTTTCCATACCAAAGCAACTCACCAACAAGCGCTATGTTGAGGGACTTGTGTTAAGGTTTATTTCCAGAAACTTGAGGTTAATATGCCTCACCTTTATGTTCTTATAATTCTCTAAGTAACCCACAAACAAAAAAGTGAGTGAAACCAAACCAAGTGTCCAATCACGCTATGTTGGAAGTACTCGTGTAAGGTATGAATGGTGTTCCCCCAAACCCGCTCACTCACATTTTGTGGAAATTCTTCTCTAACAGTAAGTTCATACTTGACCCTTTTACGCTTTAAACACTATTTGGGTTGCAACATGTATCCATAGTAAACACACATACATGTAAACTTATTTAAACACTCAATACGTATACACGCTTATTTGTTATGCAAATTATGATTTCATGCTAGATAAATCTTATGTTTAGCTATCTACCATTAACCTTGCAAGTCTCCCTTAACATGTATAAAGCTATAGGATTAGCACACCACCTGTTTTGTGGGTCATTTTTAAGTTATTCTTTACGGCCTTACTTACTTCGATGATATGGTTACACCAGTGCCAAACTTTGGATTCATATTTAGTCTATTGCATGCTAGTATGTACATGATTTGGTATGTTATAAACATGTGGATTTGAGACTTATTCTATTTATGTTATGTAAACAAACTAGTATGGCCACCGACATAATTTTTGTTAATGAATATTTTATACATGTTGCATGAAATGTTTGATGATACTATCACAAGAAAACTACTTAGGGTGGATTTAGATACTCACCAAATATACTTATGCAGTTGATGTTTTAGTTATGAAATTCTAATTGTGGTATTTCCTTTTTGAACAATGTAATGTGTTATGATGTCTTTAAGCAATCTATTATGTCTTGCCTCGATGTTTCTGCAATTGGTTGGGCTGTGACAATATTGTGCATCATTACTTAAACTTTATCTTTCATCATCTTTAACTTTCAATTACATTACAGGTTGTATTTCAATTAAACTATCATTTGTTAAAACTTTATTAATTAATTGAAAACATTTCTTGATAATCGTAGTGGCTAGAAGCCAAAACTATGCATTTCGTAAAACTTTTCTTTCATTGCAATTCATAAATTAACTTTCATGCTATACCCTATAACATTTTACCGAGTATGTACATTCCCCAAGAACAATCTAAAAAGGGGTTTAGAAACTCACAAGTGACAGTATGCTATATATCACTGTAATTCCAAGGATCCCAACAGTTGGACTCCTAAGTCAACGATGGTCAACAATCATTTCGTTCTAACAAATCATGTTCAAAAGGTATCCCAATGAAATTATAATGAAATATATACTTGACAAATGTTATTCTCAGTGAAAAGTCTATATTTAGCAAAATATCATACTCAACGAAATTTCATGCCCAATGAAATGTTATACTCTGCTAATTGTCAACTCAACGAAATGTCATACTTAGTGAAATAACATACTCACCTTCTTCGTAGAAATCCTAATCGCTAATATGATGGTTGTTCACGTTGCACATTTTGTAGTTATCAAGATACTAGCTTTATGAGTCCAAACATCTCTAAATACATCATATAAACGTGGTTTGATGAATACCCATTCCTGAAAACACAAGCTTGATCGAGATTTTTTACCTTTTAAATTGAGGTACACAATCCGAGTTGATCAAAATCAGCTTCGAGCTTTACCTTTTCTTCTTTTAATTAATTGTTTGATTCTTGTGAATGCTAAATACTGGCCTCCCTCGTGAAATCCCAAGAATAAATCAAGCCTGAAATGTAGGTTTTCTCTCTAGGTCTCTCTTTTTCTCTAATATCTCAAAATGGTAAAATGATGAAATCAAGGTGGTGTTGACGGTTGGGATTAATTTACCTCATATAGTCTTTTGCCGAAAATACCCAAAGAATCGTTTATAGGGCCTTAACAAGCCTTTCCCAGATATGGATTGTAACATCCATCTAAACGGGCTCCCAAAAATCCGACCCGTTTTGAAATCTCGATCCTAACATTGAAACCTCGGAAATTTTTAATTAATTAACCATTGAGAGATTCTATACTTTCTAATTTAAGTATCGATATAGTTATTTATTTATTTAGTTAATTAAATAATTAATCTTTTGCAATTTAAAATTTTAAAAATTTAATTATTTAATCTAGTTAGTTCCGTTAAGTTTTAGAACGAGTTTTAAGGTTATATAACTTAATCTATCTCTATTAAAGTTGAGGGGCCATTTGGGATTTAGTTGAAACATGGAATTATGGACATTTCAAATAACTAACAGAATAACTAGATGGCGTTAGTGAGAGTGGGCTATAATAGTTACGAAAGTGAAACCACATGGAACGAGCAATTTTTAAATTAATGGATTGAAATAGTGATTTTTGACAAAACATGGGGACGAAAAACGTAATTAACTCTTTATTTTATTAAACCTAGATATAAAACAGCTTAATGTTAGTATAAGTTTAGTCTGAATGGAGTTTCAGCACAAAATAACACAGTAGTCCAGTGGTGTTATTGGCTGTGAAACAAGTAAAAGGTCACGGGTTCGATCCCGGAACCCTTCCTTGTCGCTACACTTTGTTTATTTTTAAACATAATTAGTAAATGGATTGAACTCAATTTCAATATAAGTGAATTAAAATCATGATAATGAATAGGTTAGACACATGTCCCAATGGTAGGGACGTGTGCATGCAAGCGAGAGGTCACGAGTTTGATTCCTGTGTTTGACGATTCTTTTAGGATTTTAATTTTACAATTCCTTTTTCTTTTTGTTAAAATCCTTAAATCCTTTAATAATTAAACAATTTTTATTTAACTCTTGTTCCTTTAAAATAAAACATTTATGATCCATAATAACATCAACAAATAACCTTTTTATATTTTTTTCTATTTTATAATAAACTCTAAAATTAATTAATTACTAAATTATTTTAATTATTTTTTATATAACATTAAATGTTATTAATGAGATAAATTATAATATTTAAATTAATCGATTTGTAAACCATAAATATTAGGAATATTATTTAATTTATAAATATTAATAAGGTCATTGTGTGGTATTTTAAATATCTAAGATAATCGCTCCCGCTCGTTTGGTTTCTCAATTTTTACTCGTGTGTTATTTTACAAGTAATCGCAAACGCAACCACTGTGAGTGAATCTTATAACTCCCCTTTTTATTTTATTTATACATTTTTTGGTGTATCATGTGTCGAATATCTTTAATGCATTTTACAAGTTCAAATACATGCAATTACCATTATGTGAAGTATTTGTGTTATGTGTGGTTTGGTTGTTTATCATTTTGGTGCATTTCATTCATTTTGGACGTCATATCATCATAGGCCGTTGGTTCCCCATTACCTATGAGCAGAACTTGACGTTGCCAACCTTACGAGTTCAGCTCCGTTTGATTTAGCTTAGACCCTGTAGCACACCATAATACCGTGCAACATGCATACATTCATTGGCACACCATAATACCGTGCAACACGCATAGATTCATTTGAATCATTTCAGTTGGTTTGTTTATTGTTTGAGGTTGTGGTATGAGGTTTGTTATATGACACACGACATATTTACTTATGTTGGTTAACGCACGTTTTCTCAATAAACCAAAAGTAAACACATTATTTTTCTAATAACAATAAGGTTCACTCATCAACCTTTGTTGACCCAAAAACTATTTTTTACACATGATACAGGTGAACATGTTTGAAGAAAAGATTGGACATAGGATGAGCCTTAGATAACAAGAAACGGATAGTGGAATTTAATTGTTATGATAACGTCTCATATGTAATTGTTTGTTTGGATTATTTGCTATATGTAATAATCGGTTTAGATTAATGATTTTTAAAACATGCAATAGCAAGTTATATGCGTTGGATCAACCCAATCATGCCCCGATGACCTATTCCGCTGCGGGTCAGGGTGTGACATGGATTTTCTTTTTTTAGTTATCATTTTACCCTTGCGAGATTACCAATATTATTGGAAAAATTTGGGTTGTTACAAACTACGACTGACATGTAAGAACACAAAGACAAGTGTTTAGGTACAATTTTACGATAAATATATGAAACTAGTGAACGAAACTCGAGTGTTGTGGCTAGAATTCGGTTAGTAATTGTTCGGTTAGTGAGAATAGTGAAGTGGTACCTGCACTCGCTTTATTACCGAAAGAGACATACAAAATATATAGTCATAACATGTCTAGGAGGATACTCACACATGTGTTGCATCGATTTAAAACCATAAAATCAAAACAAGGGTTGAATTTAAACTTAAACAAACTTCTCATACTGCCCACTAAGGGTGTAAAAATTTCTAATGCTTGATTTCAGCGATTTGTACATTAATGTTAACCATACGAAAATTAATATGCGTCAAAACTTAAATAAAAATAAACACGTCGCAACGACACATTTTGAATATTATAAAACATCGTATCCAAAGATTGTAAGCGAAGAATTAAGAACATTGAAAAACAAAACCTTGAAGCAACTTTAACGACTTATACGTTTGTGCTTCGATGGTTGTATATTGCCAGGCACAACTTGGTTTTGAATAAAAATTCACATCGAAACGTAGATAAAAATAAGCATGTCACAATTGTATTTTTAGAATTTTATAAAACATCATATTTATAGCCCATAGGAGGAAAAAGGAAATGTATGAGTAGCCAGGTGTCAAAATATAGTTGTGCCAAATAAAAATTTAAAATAAGAAATAGAAAGAATAAGGTTTAAATAGTAAGTGCACTAAAATCATTTGGATAATGTATGAGTTACACTACAAGGCATTCCACTTTTAATTGATATATAACTAGTGGGTGAAATTCAAGCGTTACAGGGTGTGAAAATTTGTAAGGTTTGGTTTCGATGAATACAAACAAAATTTATAAAGGTTTTATTGTACAAAAGGTGTATGTTGTAACAAAAAAAATCGTGATAATTTTACATCGATTGAAACCGTAAAGATAAAAACCGATATCAGGTACGATAACAGTAATACCAATACTGATGTTGTTCGTTAAATACCGAATTCGTTCGTCATTGTACCGTTATTTTGAACACACCTTCATGATTAATAAAAAATATATAGTAACGTTGAGTAAAAAAGATTAAAACACATCCGCGTATTTAATATGTGCAACCTACACATTGAGAGGGATGTTAAAATTTGTAAAACTTAGTTGGAGCATTCACATTTCATCCATCAACCCATCCTTCATCTTTAAAATTTAAAAAATTCTTTTATAAACACACTACGTTCCATCCTCTACTTCTCTCCCCCAAACCTAAATTTTAAAAGTTGCCACAGTAAATTTTTATGCATAAAAAGCTACCATTTATCATCCAAAATTATTGTGTGTGTATAAAAACTAGAAATATAATAAATAAGTGTTTGTGAGTAAGACAGATAAAATTGGTGGATGGAATGTAGGAGGTTTTTTTAAAAAGAGAGAAAAATTTTAAAAATCATGATTTTTAATTAACCTATAAGGTAAAATTTGATGGAGGGGATGTGAATGCTCTGACGACGACTACGTAAAAAAGTTTTTTTTTTTAGAATGGTTTAATTACACAAAAATTGTATGATGTAACACAAAAAATAAATTCATGTTCTATATCGTTGGAAAATTATAAAAACGAATTCTGATATTGGTTTCGCTAACACGGATATTGGTACCGATATTGTTCAATTGACATCGTCTCAGTTCCTCAGTGCAAAACTATTTCAAATACAACTCCGTTTTTTAATAAAATTTATGTTAGAATGTCGATAGAAAAAAAAGTTAACGCACCCATGTATTTCGTTTTTATAATGAACAAAAGTTGAAAGAGAAATGTAAAACTATTGAGTTAAAGATATATATATTACTTATAGTATAAGTAGTGAAATTAACACTTAAAAAAAAAAAAGAATTACTGTAGACGATTTGCATGTGTTAGTTATTTGTATATTATTTATAAGGGTGGGGGGAGTGGTCATTAAATGGTGAGTATTTAAACTATTTTCTAACCAATAATGTCATGTCATGTCAAGTTCACACTCCACTTCTCATTTTGCACTCAATCACTAGCAACGGTGAATGGTCAAACACATGGAGAGTGGTAAACATTTTTTCTAAAGATAAATTTGTGATTGGTTGGAAGACGTTGGACCCACCATTAATTCCCTCACCCTCCCACCTCTCTCCTCTTCAAACTTGGTGAATACTCACCGATCAAGTCCCTCACCATTCACTGAAGAGATGTCACCGAAGGGGTGACAATGGTTCCCCACGCGGCAAACTCAACTCCTCGCCCCCTCCCCACTACCATACCGTCCACCCTAATATAAGGAGTAAAGTTTAAATATTAAAAAAAATTAAAATGAAGTAATGTAGACAATTTAGAAATGGTAGTTTACTAATTTCTCTTAACCAATAATTATGAGTTATATCTTTTCACAATTCTAATTGGTTCAGAATTCGCATACACCAAATGTTGCCACGTAAAGATGTTGCATCAATTGCCATCCAAATTAATCAGACGGTTCACACTTACATGTGTGTGGTTATTAGATTCTTCATGTGAAGATAGCTAGCCATTTTCTGGTGAAGGTTGTTATGCCTATTTTTAGCTTTAGAAGAAAATACAATATATAACTATACTTTTGTTGGCCTTTCAAAGAAAATACAACAAGACTTTTGACCTAATAAATGAACATGAGAGTCCTGATAAAAAAAAAAAAAAAAAAAAAAAAAAAAAAAAAAAAAACTTTTTCTGTTGTAAAATAGATCTAATTTAAAGTTTATGTAAAAACAGTTAGATTATTATTTAGCAAGACAAATGCATTTACAAAAAGAAAATACTACATAAAAGATAACAAAAACGTGCACTTCCATCTTCTTTATCAAGTTAGTGAATAAATCTAAACTTAAATAAAATATTTTACTTTATTATTTTGATTATTTTATCTAAAAATGATTTAACATGTAACTTCAAGTGTAATGGATATATCCATAACAAATTATAATAACAAACACGACAATCAAATCTGATAAGCGACATAATAATAAAGAAACTAAAGACACAATGAGATTCAAGCCCTGAAGAACAAATTTAAGAAATGGTGGCGATACCTAGTTCAACCCATGGTCGTGTGGAACCGGTTAACCTGTGGGTCCACACAAAACAATATGACACAAAGCAGGTAACAAGTAGATACATCATACATGCATATGAAACAATAGATACTAGAAAAATAGAAATATGAGTATGTAACACGTAGTGACACATTGATTTTGCGTGTTAATGATTTAAATAGTAATAATAGAAATAAAATACATGATACACCAAAAAAAGTATTTAGTGACAAAAAAGGTGTTGGTGCATATGTCTGTCGACTTCGTCTTGTATCAAGTCTTGTATCTAGATTGGATAGAATGGAGCTCGGTAGGCTAGATAATAGAATTTCAGAGGTGTTGAACCAGTTCGCACGAAATGGCAGAAGCCAATTCGTACGAAATGGTCATTGTCCATTTCGCACGAAATGGACCATGTCCATTCCGTGCGAAATGGTCACACCTATATATACCTGAGCTTACCATTCATTTGTAGTGGTTGCTGATTCCGGTGCCGAGGTGTTGCCGAAGTGTCTCCAGCCTGTAAAACGTTGTTATATCAATATACAAGACAATTAAAGTGTATATCAAGCTGATTCAACATCAATATGTTTGTTTCTGCCTCTCGTATTGGTCAAAAACTCTTCTGAACGACTCGTTTGGTCGTGCAAACGATCCTATAAGTGGTATCAGAGCTCAGGAGGAAGAGTTCATACCGATTCAGCTTGTTTTCATCAAAATTTCTGTCTTCTACTCATTCTTCTTCACATTTTTCAAAATTAATGGAGTTTTTATGGTTAAAATGGACTGATTTTCACATATAACGTGCGAAACACAGTTTTAATCAATCCTTGAAAGAATTAGACCTATAATCGACCTATCCTGATCAATTTTGTCAAAAATCAACCCGATCGTGTGACATCAGCATCATTTCATATGAAATAGGCCAATTCGTGTGAAACAGATCTTCATTTCGCACGAATTGGACTTCCCGGTCGCACCAAAGTGTCCATTTCGCTTGAAATAGCTCATTTCGTACCAAAAACTCCAATTCGCTTGAAAAGACAACCAAGAACTTCCATTTCGCACGAATTGGACAAAATTGACAGCATCTCGCTTGAAAGTGGCCCATTTCGCTTGGAACTGACTCCATTTCGCACGAAGTGAACCCTAAGTGTACCAATTCGCACGAATTGAACTCAGATCGCTTGAAAAGGTTGTTTGAACCAGCTCGTTTGAATCAATTCGCACCAAAGGTCCATTTCGCACCAAAGTTCATTTTGCACCAAAGTTTAATTCGCTTGAACCTTGTGAATTTGTGAAACTTTTTACCGAAGCATGGAAGAAGAGTTTTACAATGCATTTTCAACCGCTCCAGTTGCTCCAATTACAGTTGCCGAAACTGTTGAAATCGAAAATGAAACGGGAACGTCTCAAAAGCCTCCAAAACTTATGTACATCGAAGATTTTAAAGGACGGCAAAACCGTTTTGAAACTTGGGTGCAAGCTTATAAGTTTGATGCATGGGTTTCGTTAGATAAAGATTACGTTAAACCGAAAGATGAACGTGGAAATGAATAATCTTTAAGTGACTATTCAGCGGATGAGAAATTAAAATACACCAGTGAAAAAAATGATGATTAGTATTCTCCAACAAGCGGTAAAAGAAGATATTTTTGTTTTGCTTCAACATGAGGAAACTGCTAGATCAATTTGGTTAGCGTTGATTAACAAGTTTAAGGGAAGTGTTGATATGATAAAAAATAAACGTGCATTACTAAAGAAATCATTTGATATGTTTACAGCTTTTGAAGATGAGACGACTAAGAAGACTATCGATAGATATTGTCATCTTGTTTAGGAAATGAGAAGATTGGACATCAAGAAAGAAGATGAGGAATGGGTTGATAAGCTAGCTGATGCACTACCACAGAATAAATAGGGAACATATTTGTTGATTTTAAAACATATGAGAAAATATGAAAGTACGAATTTGAGTAAGTTCATTTAGAAGCTTGAAGAACATGAATTGGATGTTCAGAAAACTGCTATCATGAATAATCCAAATGCTCAACAAGATGTTAGTCTATACTATAGAGGAAGCAAATTTGAGACTACTCCGAGTCCGAAGATTAAGACTGCTTTTAGTGCTAATGGTACTTCCGGAACAAATGTTGGCACTACAACTCAGAGTGGTGGATATTCTTCATCTTATTCAAGTTTTGATCCAAATTTTTCAACACCAAGTTCCCAACGACAGAGTTCAACAAATCTGCAATGCAATGTTACATTGAATATACAAAATGGTCAAAATCTCTCTCCAGATATGGCTAAACAACACATGGCATCACTTGTTACTATGTTAGAATCGTATGAAAGTTTGGTTGCTGGAAGAATCGGAAATCCGATGCTCACCAAAGAGGATTATGACCAAACTGATTCTGAAGAACTTGAATTGATGGACATCAAGTGGTGTTTAGCTAGTGTTTTGAGAAGAGCAGAGAAGTTCAAACAAATCACAGGTAGAGATAATCTTCGTGATGCTGCTACATCTCAGTTAGGGTTTGACAAATCAAAGGTTACTTGTTTTTGGTGTCGAGAAAATGGGCATTTTAAACGAGAGTGCACAAACAGAGAAGCAACCGGAAGACAAGATCTATTTGGAAACAATGATTATCATCGAAAAACAATTTATCATCAGGTTGCTCAACAACCATCATCATCCCGTGTTATTGAAGATGGAAAGAAGAAAGCTTATCTGGTTAATCAAGATGATGAAAGATTGGCAGAGGGTTTTAGCTGGGACAAATACATTCCAGCTAATTCAGAAAAATCAGCCTTTGTTGCTCGAATCTTGGAAGAAGAATCAGTCAAGTCTAAGCCAAAAAGAAAGAAGATATTCAAGTCATCAGAAAGTGATGAAGATACTGATGATGAGGAAGAATATATTAATACAGCTAGAAAAAAATTGGACTCATTTAGTTTTAATTTGTTCTTTGCAGATAAAATCGAGATATTGAAAGAGAAAAGGGCTGCTCGACTAATGAGAGAATTGGAAGAATTAGAAGCAAGAAGGTTTGCTGAAGAAAAGGCAAAAATGGAAGCTGAAAAAGCAAAAGTTGAAGAAAATTCGGCAGAGAAGGTTGAAGATGAAGTGTGTGAGGTAAAAATAGAATTTGATGAAGAATTGATGACCGAAAAGGTGATAGAGAAAGTAGTTGAAAAATCGTTGAAGTCGAAAAAATAGTCGAAACTGAAAAAATCGTTGAAGTTGAAAAGATTGTCGAAGTTAAAAAAATTATTGAGGTCATAAAACCTTCTCTGAAATGTTTGGAACCATGCAAACATTGTGAAGAAAAAGACAAGATGTATAGTGAGCTAGACGAGTTAAAAGAAAAACTGTTGTTTGATGTGAAGTATGTAAAAGAATCATATGATGTACTGAACAGAACGGTTGATAGTTTGAACAAGACAAACTTAGAAATGGGAGCTGATTCAACGATGATGAGTTCAACATTAATGACTAAGCAGAAGGTCATCAATAGTTATATTGAAGAGTGTGCAAAGCTGAAGCAGGATTTGGAGACCGAAAAGATGGAAAATGAGAGAATCATACGATTGTTGATGAGTTATACAACTTGTGATTATTTTATTGATAGAGTTTATCTTACTGTTGCATGTCTTGAAGATTTTCAAGATAAAAAGACGGAAGATACGGATACTGGTAAGAAACAAAGTGTCAAGTATAACAAGTGTCCGCCTCCGATCTGGGAAAGTTATTCTCCCAGAAAACCAAATGAGGAACAGTTAAAAAAGGCAGTCAATATAAAGTTAAAGTTTGAGACAACCGATGTGTTACCAGACAACATTGACATCACATTCACAGCGTCTGACACTGATTATGAGTCTGAGTTATTAAAGAAAGTAGTCGATCAGGTGTTGGATATGGATGAAGAGTCAAAGTCGGAGTCTAAATCTGAAAGTTCGAGTTCATCAGACAAGAGTCTGAGTTCACCGGTCAAACGGGTTTACAATAAAGAATTTCTGTTATCAAAAAATAATTTGAATGATGAACCAATCAAAGTGGCATATACTTTGAATGATTCGGACAAATTATATTCTGATGAAGAATTTCCAATAAGAAGTGTTAAAACTGAACAGTTCAAACATGTTTTCAAATTAACAGATATTAATATTTCTGAAATAAAAGATGTAAATCTTACTGAAAAACTTAAAAAATACACTTCAAGGGTTCAACAAAGATTGAACAAGAAAAAAAGTTACAGTTATGGCTCAGGTTTACAACAGAAACCAAACCATAACAGTAATTTCAAAAACAAAGGTTTAGGTTTTATTCCACCTGAAATTATAAAAATGAGAAAAATTATTAACCAAAAATTAAATTTGTTTCAGGTACAAGTTCAGAAGAAGAAAAGGAGAAACTATTCAGAAACAGTCAAACAAAAAGTTTCTCACTGAAAAGAAAAAGAATTTGTTGAAAAAATCTGTACCAAGAGTTGACAGAAGAACCTGTTTCAAATGTCAAGAAGTTGGACACATTTCTTGGAATTGCACAAAGTTCACCAACATAAAATAGGGAATTTCTTCAAATTCAGAATTGAAAAAGAAATAAGTTGATAAAACAGAACAATCAACTGAAAAATTTAAAGAGTTCAGAAATTCGAGTTTCGAAGATGGTGAAAGATCGAAACGTTTTTACAAAAGAAGAGTCGATTTGAACAAACAAAAATGGATTGTTAAATCTAAAACTAGTTCTGACAATGAATCTGACTCGTCAAAGTCAGAGGAGTCATTTGTTGAGAAAAATGATAAGAATTCCGTTCCAGAAATGAACGATGAAAACTTTCCGCCATTATCAAAAGAAAACTTGAAGTTAAAAGTTGGAAAGATTGAAATTTCAGATCAATTCTTTGCTGGTGAGAAAGAATTTGATGCTGAAAAGGTTTCTAATGGAAAAGTGAAACATATTTTTAGGAAGATGGTTGACGGGAAGGTGAAATGGGCAAAAGAATTTTATAAATCAAAAAGATGGTGGAGTGAAGATGACACACAATCACCCAAGACTGGTCAGGCTTGGGTGACAGCATTCTCTACTTAAAATCCTGACTTGCCGGAGCTTCCAAGTTGGTAATCGTGGAGCATGAATCGACATCTTTCTCAAAAAAGTTTCAAAAATTGTTATAGTTAAATTTACAATGGAATGGCTGATTAGTGAACCTACAAGTGGTTGAAAAAAAAAAGGTTTTCACCTACAAGTGGTTAATCAAGGTCATTAAGTTGAACTTGATTTAACTTTCATACTGGTGGTTGAAAAACAGTGTGATGAATTTTTTCCCCGATCATACAAATGAAAAACAAAACTTATTTTCTGGAAAAACCATTTTGACTAAAACAAACTTAAGTGTTTTGAAATTCATAATGGGAAAATAGTTTGTTGTCAGGGGGAGTTCTGATTGTTTATGCCAAGAGAATGGAGAATTGAAGCAATTCACATCGGTTTGTCAGTTTTTCTTTAAATGGTTTTGAATTTTAGGGGGAGTAAGACATTTCAGAAAATCCTAAAAGATTAGAAAATTTGAAAAAGCCAAAAATATGATAAAAATCAAAAATGAGTTTTGTTGCGAAAAAGAGGAAATGATAGTACATCAGTGGACTATCACGACATGCTAAAGAATTGGAAAGTCAAAAGTGTTAAACGGTCTCAATGATGATATGCCAGTAGGTTTTTACTCATTTAGTAGATTGTTTTCGAGATATAAACCTAAATATCAATACTTACTTATCTCGTGGGGAACATCTCTCGGATATATGGGTAACCCCCGAAATCTTGTTTGAAAGATTTACTATTTCTGACATACTAGGTCTTTGTGCGTGATGATATCTGGGGTATTATACCAGGACTTCTGATTTTGCGGGAGAAATAGCCTAGTCCTCGTATAATACTTTGCATTGCTTTATTCATAAAGCTTACCCTTAGCATAAAAAATGATGAAACATTGAAAAATGCTAATCATGTGCTGTTGAAGAGAAGATCCCCAAACGGGACACACCTAAAGACGAGCCATCATCTCTTTGTCTGAACGGAAGTTCTAACCTGAGCTCTCATGGTTTCGCATTACTCGTTTACAGATATCATTAGTGTACACTCACCTGTAAGACTGAATATAGAAGTCTGGATACGGGAGTATATTCTGAGGTGGGACACGCGAATAAGTTTAAGTGCTTAAAACACTAAATTCGTATCTCGAAATAGTTGAACTTTGTGTGAAAGTTTAAGTGGATCAGTATACTGACAATCTAAGTGAATCGTTTAGAACTTAAAATGTTCAAAGCTTAACGGTGTTGGTGATTTGTCTCAAAAACTGATATTATCCTCTTACACAAACTCACAAAAATATTGTCTGTAAATATTTCTTTACTGCATTTCATTAAAAACAAAAATCCAAATAGATTGTGTTTTTAGCATAAAATTTAAAAAAAAAATCCAAAAAGATTTTATTTCATCTTATTTTCGACAACTGATGTTGAAAAGCTGATTTTCAAAATTCTGAGTGCTAAACATGATGAACAACTGGGTTGGGAGAGTTTGTATGAAATGAGATTTGATTTTGAAACGATTAAATGGTTCATTAAGTTGAAACCAAATTTGAATGTTTCGATTACAAGTGGTTAGATGAGATTCTGAATTTGTTAAATCTTAACTATTGTGAATCTTATTGTTGGGTAGAGGATGTGCAGGCAGAAGCAGCCAGGTTTTGATTTCTGAAGAATTTCCGCATAAATCCTGAGCAGAGTTTGAGCCAGGATACGATTCTAAAAATGAAAGCTATGTCATATTGTGATCCCGGAACAACTTAAGGGGGAGTCTGCTAGCAAAGGGGAGTCTGAAGATAGTAGAGCCAGTTTCGAATCCTGCTATCTGAGCTAGTTGTTGTTGCTGATGAGTGAAAGAAAGAGGAGATTGAAGATTATTAGATCAACATTCAAGGGGGAGGTTAGATGCTGATAAAGAGAAGAAGATAGAGTTTGATGAAAGCTTACAATGTTAGATACTTTGGAAGAGCACGAAGACTGATCAAGACTGAAAACTTGTCATGTTGAAGACTCGACACCGAAGACTTCGTCAACATCCAAGGGGGAGTCTGTTGGTGCATATGTCTGTCGACTTCGTCTTGTATCTAGATTGGATAGAATGGAGCTCGGTAGGCTAGATAATATAATTTCAGAGGTGTTGAACTAGTTCGCACGAAATGGATCATGTCCATTCCTTGCGAAATGGTCACACCTATATATACCTGTGCTTACCATTCATTTGCAGTGGTTGCTGATTCCGGTGCCGAGGTGCTGCCGAAGTGTCTCCAGCCTATAAAGCGTTGTTATATCAGTATACAAGACAATTAAAGTGTATATCAAGCTGATTCAACATCAATAAGTTTGTTTCCGCCTCTCGTATTGATCAAAAACTCTTCTGAACGACTCGTTTGGTCGTGCAAACGATCTACAAAAGGGATAGGAAAAAGGTCTACTCACAGTTTTCGGAGAATTGATCCACGAGAATTACCGCACGAAGAGAAATGGATAAAATCTAAATAATAACAATCACCATGTAATATAAATAAGCAAAGTACTAAATGAACTGAAATGATATATTAATTCTAGGATATTGGGTTCTCCTATTTAAAGCCTTAAAATCATTACTAAAAATAATATCCAAATCAATATTTTTATTTCTAGAATAATTACACATGATTAATTCTTAGAAGTATCAATTTAATAGGTTTTAATATTTTGTAAATGCCAAAAATTAGACAAATTCATTAAATCATCTAAAAATATTATAAATTAAATTTAGTGATTATCACATATTTTAATTTAAAAAAAAAGAGTAAATTACAAGTTTTGTCCTATATGTTTACATCAAATTGCAGGCGCTGTCCTTTAGCGCAAAAGTTGACAAGTTTTGTACTTTATGTTTCAAAATCTTGCACGGTTTGTCCTTTGAGCTTAACCCAGTCAGATTTTTTGGTTAAATATGGCTATGTGCCTTGCACATGAGGGCATACTTGTCTTTTCACCTTTTTAGGGGTTATTGTGTAAATAACTTATTTATAAAAGTAAAAAAATATTTAATCAAAATATTAATTAAAATAAACTCACTCTCTCTTTCTCTTTCTCCTCTCTCCTAGTATTCCCTCTCTCTAAAAAAACTCTTCATCTCTGTTTCTAAAAAAAAAAAACATTCAGCTTCTTGATATTCTTGATTCCACAAATTTATTCATTATTTTGCTGTTGTTGTGTGTGAAGAAAGTTATTATAAACCGATGAAAGCTAACCTAATTCCTTAACAATTCCACGCCAAAGATCCACCACTTTCCCCAAACAATGTTCCCTCTCAAAATCCACACCGTCGACATCCCTCAACCACCTTACACAACCCCGTCGTCGGAGCATCAAACCCTAGGTCCACCTCCACCAAACACACCGAACTAAACGGCGTCATTCACCTCTTCCGCAACCTCCCCTTCACCTCCTCCTCCTCCTCCGCCAACCCAGTCATGATGCTCTGGAACGTCGCCACTCGCACTACAATCGTCTTCATCGTCGTCGTACCTAACTACCTTTCGGTTGAAGAGTTTGTCGCGTTTTGTGGCCGTCATGTTGATGAGTTTACTGATTTGTGTTTTGTTAGGTATTGATTGATTTGGTTATGTTAGGGTTTGGATTGAGTTTACTGATTTGTGTTTTATGTAGGAATGATGTGGTGGAAGATCGGTATAGCGTGCTTATTAAGCTAGCAAATCATTTTAAGCTCCTAAAAAAATCAATCAAATTCAAGAATTATAAAGAAGCTTAAAATGAATGTTTTTTTAGGAGAAAGAAAGAGAGGTAAAGAGTTTTTTTTAGAGAGACAGAGAAGACTAGGAGAGAGATGGAGGGGGAGAGGTTTATTTTAATTATCTTTTTATTTTTATAAAATGGTCCTTGTATATAAATTATTTACACAATAACCCCTAGAAAGGTGAAAAGACAAGTATGCCCTCATGTGCAAGGCACATGACCATATTTAATTAAAAAATCTGACTGAGTTAGGCTTAAAGGACAAACTGTAGGATCGTTTGGCGACCCGAACGAGTCGTTCAGAGGCTTTCTCCTTGGTTTCAGGTGCGGAATAACAAGAAACTAAGGTAGAAACAGCGGGCAAATCACTTTAACTACTTGTTTATTGATTTCAAACGTTTACAGCTCAAATCTCGCACCGGCAGCACTTCGGCACGATTTCTACGCAACGTTACAAATGGGATCGCTCATCATGTATATATAGGGCTTTGGGACCGCTTATTGGACAGGCCCAATAAGCGGCCCATACATGATGTCACATGAGCGGTCCATAAGGTGTCATTGGAGCGGTTCACAAGGTGTCATTGGAGCGGTTCACATAAGTTGCCACTCGTGCGATCCAACATGATCACTCGAGCGGTCCACTAACCTAATGGTCCTAAGAGCGATCCAACCTCTAATTCTATACATTTTCTCCAATTTCTCATATTACATTCCCAGATCTAACGTTCTAAGACAGTGACTCGATACAAGACGGAATCAGCAGATGTAGTGCACCAACAGACTCCCCCTCAGATGTTGATGGAGTCGACTATCGAGTCACAACAATGCTGTCTTCAGTTCTTCAGTCTTGATCAGTCTTTGGGCTTCTCTCTCTTTATCATTCTATCATTCTAAGACACGAACGAAGATGTAGTCGACATACAACTGCACCAACAGACTCCCCCTTGAATGTTGACGGAATCTTTAGTGAGAGTCTTCAAACATTCACAACTCTTCAATCTTGTTCGGCCTTCTTCAGGAACTCAGCCTGGAATAATATCTTCTTCAGGAATTCCTTCCTGGAATCACATGCTTGGATCATTCTCTGGCTCTAACTTTCATCAGACTCCCCCTATCATAATGCTGGGATATCTGTCTGGAAATCGTTATCACCATTGAAATCAACTCCTGGCTTTCTCTGTTTAAGCTCTCCTCTGGTTCTGATGTGTCTCCTGGCTATTCGTAGCAACAGGATCAGAAACCTGCAAAACTCAACCATACTATTACAAACTAATACAATTTGCAATTCAACTTAATGAATCAGCAAATCATATAAGAAAAATTATAAAGATCAAACTGTAGGTTACCATTCAACTTATTCATCAAGTTAATGAACCAAATTTGCATTTCAAATCTTCACAATTTTACACCCTCTCCCAAACCACAAGTTCAATATGTTTAGCACTTGAAATGTCAAATATCAGTTCTTCACACTCTGTTGTCGAAAATCTTTTTGTAATTTTCAAATATCTAACAAACAAACAATATTTTTGGATTTTTGAATTTAGAGAAATACAGAAATGAACACTATTTTTGAGAGATTGTGCAAGAGGATCATATCGGTTTTTGAGACATATCACCAACACCGTTGATCTTGATTAATCAGCAAATGTTAAAAACAAATTTACTTCTGATTGTCAGTATTGTTGTCCACTTAAACCTCTACACAAATTTTCAATTGATTCAAGATACGTATTTAATGTATTAGCACTTAAACTTATTTGAGTGTCCCACCTCTTGAATATACTCCCGTATCCAGATCCCAATATTCTGATTTACAGGTAAGTATACTACAAATGTTATCTGTATATAAATTAGGGGAAAAATGCGAGAACTGAGGGATCTCAGCTCAGAACTTCCGTTCAGCAGAGAGATATCAGCTTCGACTTAGCAGTGGGTCCCCTTTAGAGGATCTTTTTAGCTACAACAACTGATCATCAATTTTATTGTCTAATCAGCTGAGGGCTTTATGCTATGTTTCAAGCATATGAAGAAAGTATTAGCCAGGGACTAGGTCAGAACTACCGTTCAGCAGAAGTCCCGGAATAATACCCCAGACATCATTTGAGTACAAGAACCTAGTATTTCAGAATAAGAAACCTTTCAAACGAGATTTCAGGGGTTACCTATATATCCAAGTAGTGTTCCCCACAAAATAAGTAAGTTTGATTTTATGTTTATATCTCGAATACAATTTACTAACTGTGTGAAGCCTACTGACACATCATTAGTAAGACTCGTTTAAAAACAATTTTGACTTTACAAATCTCTAGCATGCTGTGATAGTCCACCGATGTACTATCATCTCCTCTTTTTGCAACAAAACTCATTTTCATTTTTCAAATTTTTTAAATTTTTCAAAATTTAAAATCAAAATTTTATTACTCCCCCTAAAATCAAAATATGTTTCAATTTTGATTTTCCGAAGAAAAAAATTGAAAACAAACTATACAAGAAACTTAACAACATTATGTGAATTACCTCAATTCACCATTCTCGTGCAAAACAATCAGAACTTCCCCCCACAACAAACTATTTTCCCATTGTGATTTCAAAACACTTAAGTTTGTTTCAATCAAAATGGTTTTTCCGGAAAAAAATTAGTTTGTGTTCAAACCATTTGTAGGTTCGGGGTTATCTCTTCATCTTGTTTTCTTCGAACATATAAAAGATTTATCATTTCCAGTTTTATCATAAACCATCAGTAGAAAATCAAGTACAAATTAATGTCCCTGATTTACCACATGTAAATCGAAAAATCACCAAAGTGAAATTTCTCAAGAAATGTGCCGATTCATGATCCACGATACAATCTTGGGATCTCCGGCAAGTCAGGTTTTTCTATTTAAACAATTTCACCCAAGCCTGACTGTCCTTGGGTGATTTTGAATTCTTGCTCAACAATGGTGGAAAGTTTTTCACATCCATTGTTAAACTAGAATTTTCAACTTTTACCTCAACCAATGGCTCCTCTGGTTTTACCATTCCAGAATCATTGCCTACAGGTGGCTTGTCCGACTTTGATCTGTCAGATTCATCGCCGACCTTTTCTTTCTTCTTCTCCTCTTTTGTCCTCAGATTTGTATCTGATGAATTCTTTTTGCTCAACTTTGCAGATGAAGGAGTAGATTCATCAGAACTATTATTCTGTTTGTCCCGTGAACCCGAGGACAAAATCTTCTCGAGATATTCTCTCGCTTTCTTCCTCTTCTTCCTCAGTCGGTCTTTCTGCCCCTGTGAAAGTTTAACTTTCTTTTCCTGAATTGACTGTACTGGAACTTTAGGTTTCAGAACCTTTTGCTCCTGGGGCTTGACTTTGACTGGAATCTTTGCCGATTTCTGAGAATTAGCCCTCAATCTTTCATTCGATTTCCTTGGGCAATCTCTGGCAACGTGACCTTTGATGTTGCAGTTAAAGCACTTCCTGGTCTCATAACTCCAATACCGGCAGTTAACAGCAATATGCCCCTGATAGCCGCAGCTGTAGCACACCCTGTTATCATACCAGTTACCACCGTTGTACCAAACATTTAAGTCGTAACATTGTTTGGCCTGGTGATATTCCTTCCTCAAATTTGTTGAATTTGGCTTTGAAGCACTGTGGTCCGACCTGCACCACTTATTACCAACAATTTTTGAGTTTTCATTTTTAAAATTTTTTGATTTTTGATTGCGATTGGATGATTGAACTGATGAGCTTTTATTTTCTTTTTGAACACTTTTCTCATTTTTAAATTTTTGTTTCTGTTCTACTTTCTTCTTCAAAGGTTTTTGCTTAGAGCATTCTCCCTTTTCAGTCGATTGCAAAACAGTTTTCTGTAATTTTTCTTTTAATTTCAAAAATTTTTCCTTTTTCTTAATTTCAGCATCAGATTCTGTCTCAGATTCATCTGCTGAATAAAATTCCTCATTTTCATCATCAGTTTTCTCATCACAATCTTCAACTTTGACAAAGTCAAAGTTTGTGACATTGTCACTTATTGGCACTGAATTGATTGGTTTTGGACAAGGAAACTTCAAACTGTCTGATTTAGTCACAAAACCTATCAATTTCTTCTCAAGTTCATCAATTTTGTTCCTCGAATTCTCAGCTTCACTTTCAAGCTGAGATATTCTCCCAAAATGAGACTTGATTGTTTTCTCATTTTCATTTTTCAAATTTTCAAGAACAGATTTTTCATTCATCAAAACTTTTATCTGTTCCTGAAATTTTGATTCATTCGCTTTCAGGTTTTTGTTTTCAAGCTTTATCCAGAAATCCTCATCTTCTGACGATTTCTTTTTGCTTTCAAACTCCTTTTCTAGCTCTTTGATTTTCTTTCGAGCACATTCACCTTCTTTTTCAAGTTTAATGATTTTCTGAAGATGGGAATTTATCATTTTCTGTTTTTCAATGTTGTTTTTACTAAACACATTTCTCCCATCTTCAAGAATTTTCATTTGATTTTGAAAATCTTTCTCAATTTTTGATTTTTTAATTTCACAATTTTTAACCTTTTCTTCAAACTTCTGATTTTTCAACGTCAAACTGTTAAAATTACTTAACAGTTTGTTGTTTTCAACTTTCAGTTTCTCACAAATACCCTGAACCATAAGAATCTGTTTTTCAGCAGCATGCTTCTCGTCTTTCAACTTTTTAACTTCAGATGCCAAACTTTCTGTGTCTTTCATGAGTTTGTCATTGTTTGTCTTCAAGTTGTCACATTTAGAGCATACTAACGTAGAACTTAAAGATCCAGACTCTACAGATTCTCTGAATTCTGAAGCTTCATCTTTCTTTTCATCGTTAATTTTCATCTGTTCTTCAATTTTTCCAATGAGTTGACTAATTGTTAGACTAGAAAATTCTCCAGAACTTTTTAATTTTAAGATGTAATTTTCCCATTCCTCTTGAGGTAAAGCACTGGCAAATTTTTCGACCCATTCCTTTGATGCTTTGGTTAAACCAAATATGGACATTGAACTAACAAGATGTTTGTATCTCTCAATGACACATCTTGTGCTTTCTCCTGGAAAACCTGAAAATGAATCAAACTCTTTCGTTAATACTTTTCTTCTATCAACTGTTTCTTGAGTCATGTTAAAGATATTGAAATTCATGATTTGGTTAAGCGAAACTGCACGATGTACACTTGGATCAGACTTTGACTGATAAGCGGTCCAGATAAGCGGTCCAAACTAGTCCAAATAAGCGATTCAGAACCGATACAGATAAGCGGTCCAGAACTAGTTCGTTCGAGCGAGTCAAGAATTATTCGTCCGAATGAGCGGTTCAAAGTAGTCCGAATAAGCGGTTTACAACAGTGAATTTGGAGTGGTCCAAGATCAATCCGACCGAATGAGCGGTTCACGATCCGTCCGGATGAGCGGTCTAAGAGCTATTCGATCGAGCGGTCCACAATTTCAATTCCAATTTTGACCCACTTAAACTTCGAATTTTGATTTGAAACTTTCCAGGGTTTGTCACGGTACTATTGCGCACAATCTGTGAGAATTTGAGTGAATTCCGACCGTGAAATCTTCCCGAACCAGAAAAAGAAGATGTAGAAGTAAGAAAAAGTGACAAAATCCAGCTAATTTCTGCAGAGAACCTCCTCCTGTGCTCTGATACCAATTGTAGGATCGTTAGGATCGTTTGGCGACCCGAACGAGTCGTTCAGAGGCTTTCTCCTTGGTTTCAGGTGCGGAATAACAAGAAACTAAGGTAGAAGCAGCAGGCAAATCACTTTAACTACTTGTTTATTGATTTCAAACGTTTACAGCTCAAATCTCGCACCGGCAGCACTTCGGCACGATTTCTACGCAACGTTACAAATGGGATCGCTCATCATGTATATATAGGGCTTTGGGACCGCTTATTGGACAGGCCCAATAAGCGGCCCATACATGATGTCACATGAGCGGTCCATAAGGTGTCATTGGAGCGGTTCACAAGGTGTCATTGGAGCGGTTCACATAAGTTGCCACTCGAGCGATCCAACATGATCACTCGAGCGGTCCACTAACCTAATGGTCCTAAGAGCGATCCAACCTCTAATTCTATACATTTTCTCCAATTTCTCATATTACATTCCCAGATCTAACGTTCTAAGACAGTGACTCGATACAAGACGGAATCAGCAGATGTAGTGCACCAACAGACTCCCCCTCAGATGTTGATGGAGTCGACTATCGAGTCACAACAATGCTGTCTTCAGTTCTTCAGTCTTGATCAGTCTTTGGGCTTCTCTCTCTTTATCATTCTATCATTCTAAGACACGAACGAAGATGTAGTCGACATACAACTGCACCAACACAAACCGTGCAAGATTTTGAAACATAAAGTACAAAACTTGTCAACTTTTGTGCTAAAGGACAGCGCCTGTAATTTGATGTAAACGTAAAGGACAAAACTTGTAATTTACTCTAAAAAAATAAGTTTATAAAGGAGTTTATTTGTTTAACAAATTCATTAATCCTTTAATAATAAAATAATTATAAAAATACAGAAAAAAAACCATAAAAATTCTATTACATTTATATAATCAGTTAAAATAATTATAGAATTTATTTGTGATAATTTTGTATTTTTAATTGATTTTCTAAATGATATAAACATGTATAAATCATAATAATTCCAAATTATACTAAAAATTCCAAAAAACAAAAATAATACACAAGTCATCCTAACATAATCTATAACACTAACATACAAAAAATAAGTTCATCAAATAACTAGTATAGGATCAAAAGCGCACATATTATAGGCTGAAGAACCCTAATTTCAACTATAATTAAATTCAAATTCATTTGCTCTTCTATCACAGAAATGGATAGTAGGGTTTTGTAAAGCATGAAAATTAAGCAAGATGGATACAAGAATCACATGAAAAAGGTTAAGTGTTAAAAAAGAAATCTTCGTTTGAAGTTACGAGCCCTAGAAAAAAGGATATGTTAGTGGGGTTTTGTGTGGAATTATTAGGAGAATCGAATATTGTGAGTTTTGTAACTTAATTTTTAAGAATTGGAATAAGCCCATTATTAAAGTTCTTAGGTTCAACAACGGAGTTTTAATTGTGAACTTGTTAGAATAAATTGGATATTAATGGTGTCCATTTGAGGTTTGAAACAGATGGGAATTGAAGAGGTAAGTTGCATGATACCGAATCTGGATCGAATGTTGGAGAAACTTGCAAGAATGGAGCAGGACGGGTCATTTGGGTTCGGTCGTGGCTCAAAAAGGAAGGGAAGAAGAAGGGTTTTCGGGTTTGGGTTAGGTATTAATATTAGACGGGTTGGGTTATAATCACAAAGTGGAGGGTGGTCGGGTGGTTGGTGTGTTGCGCTGTTGTGTTTCTAGGGTGGAGACCCGGGTTCGAATCCCGACTCCACCCATTTCTCATTCTTCTATTTTCTAACAAGTTTAAAAGATTACACCACAACCCCTTTTGTTTATAACTGTTGCTAACTAGGTTTAATTATATAACATAACCTAGTTAGTTTATCACCTGTATTTTAAAGTTTCATTTACTATAAAAACACCCCTTTAACTTATACTTCTATTTAATTGCATAGATGTACAATAATTATTTTCAATTTTAAACACGTATATATACATATGTATAATTAAAGATTAACAACATATACATGTGTATAATTCAAAACAGTAATAATAAAACCTGGCAGAAAAAGGGGTAATTTAACAACAACAAAAAAGCAATTAGAATCACAATCTACTTTACTAGCAGAAGAAGATTCCCTACAAAGAGCATCATATAACACGAAAAAGGAACATTAATATTAAGTTTAAACATAAAACTAGATAGATAACCAAACCCAACAAAATTTCCAGGTTTAGATAAGATAAAGTTATCCAACTCGATAACTTGTTTCACCTCATAATTATTCAACGTAATATCAGATAGAAGTTCTTTGAATCCATGGTACAAACAACACACTGTCTAGTTTTAACACATTTCTAGAAGTAAACACAAGTCTAACATTCCCTATTCCTTTTATAGGCTCAGTTACTGCATTTCCCATCCTAAGCACAAATCTATCTTCAAGTGGTTTGAAATCCCCAAATCATCTGATCTTTACACACATGTAATAATACTTAATACCGAGAAGATTAACATGAACCATTGTAGCACCCTAGGAAAATCCCAGATCAGCCGTGGCCAATAGAGATTCATGGTTCATAAAGAATGCCTTGTCTCTTAAAGCACTAACTCGTTTTAGGCTTAGTTGGTTGTGGAACACATGAAAACTCCACAATTAGGCGCACTCAGGTGGGAGTAGTACCATGATGGGTGACCTCATAGATGGGTAACCCATAAGGGGTAAAGCGGACAATGTTGGTGGTACAAGAGGCCGAATGTTACAAATGGTATCAGAGTCACTCCTGTTTTGTTTGGAATGGTGCAATCGGTAGTATCCAGCACATAGAATTGACAAACGAATTAAATTCGTTAATAGGAAACAAACTTGGTTGCCCGTTTGGGTCCTTAGACCCACTAAAACCAACTACATCATGCATCTTGTTTCCTCCCGAGCTCTTTTACTCGACAATCTTTCTTAAAGCTTCCCAATTTACAACATTTCTAGCAAACCACTTTTGCTTTCTTGTTGGAATTTTGATTATCATAGTTAAACTTTCATTTGTTGCTCTTAAATTTGTTCGACTTTTTGGAATGATCCCCTCTTTCAACCATATTCACCAAAGATTGACCCACTTTGTTTTTACCATTTGTTTTATCAATCTCTTGAAACCGAGCGATTCCACAATCCAAATATGGCTTCCAAATTGAACCAATATCAATTCCTCCTTTTGATGTTTAAGAGTGTGTTTAAAATCCTTCCAAAGTGGTGGAAGCTTATCAATTATGCTAGACACAGGTATAGATTCATCGATATGCATATTGTTTTTTTTAAATTGACCCAAGATATGTGTTAATTAGCTTATTATATTTTTCTATAACAAGCCTATTGTCTATGATCTTGTAAGAATTAAAGAAATTTCTTACTTGATGCATTTCCTACCGTGTATTTTGACTCTAGTGAATCCCAAAGTTCCTTAGCAGATGTAGCCTCCTGGATCACATCAAACAAAGAATTTGTCATTCCATTCGGAATATATCCTCTACATATGTAATCATCATTTTCCAATTTTAACCTCCTTCTTCGTTGATCCAGTGTTTCGTTTTCCACTTCTTTAGGTATAGGAGCAGAAAGAACACAAACCACTTTCAAGGTTGTTAACAGAAAATGCATCTTCTTCATCCAGCGCGCCTGATATCCTGACCATCAAACTTCTCAAATTTTGCAAACATCGACGTGTCTCTCACTAATTCTCCGGTAGATATCACCGATTATAACTAAATACCAAGAAATTGTGAATATAACAGACGTAAACAACAAAATCCCAGTCGGATTAGACATAACAAACTTGAAATTCGAACATAACCCAATTTGAAGAATCGAACCGTAGACTTGGGATATTGAACGAAACAATGATGTAGAATTGCGCAAACAATAACCCTTTTGTTTCAATTATTGGATGCAATTAGATTCAATATATAATCAAACAATAACCTCTTGGAATCGTAATACATTATCTGATCAAACTATTTGTTGGTATAAATCAAATGTTTGATTGGATTGGACCAAAAGGTTTTTCAAGAATAAACTTGTGAGAAACTGAGAAGATGTAACCGTACACTTTTGTCGACGAGTTTTAGTTTCTTTATATCTCAATTCCATCAGGTTTTAGGTTTAGAAAACAATCATATCCTTTTCCAAGTAACTGTTGTGTTTAATGAAAACCCAATTAATCAATAGGCTCAGCTAGGGTAAACCATTGTGATCATTAACGAAAACCCAATGAATTAACTGGCTCAAAATACAAAACTAATGAATATACCAGATGGTATTAGAATAAAAGGAGCCTACACTACCGCATGTTAATCCAATACCACTAAAGTATGTCGTTAACACTAAAATTACCAACATATCAATATGTAACTTATGATGATAGTATGTAACTTATGATGATAGCTCGATCCTTTATAAAAGGGTGTGATGAGTAGTTTATATAGTGGGTTGAATCTTGAAGACAAAATTACTTTACTATCGCTTTAAATTCCAAACTTAAGCTTGTCAATATCATATTTTATAAATTGCTTTTAACATGGATGGGCCTCAATAAAGTTAAAAAGAAAAAAAGTTACAAGGGAAGAAGAGCATAACATCTAACATGCAATGCATTCTTTATTGTATATTCTTTTAACTAAAAGGAATGACTCAGCATAGTTTATATTTTTCTTTTCAAAATACTAGGCAGAAGTTAGGCCTACAAAGTAAATACCTAGTTGATGAGATTACATACTATCTACGCAACAACTTGGAGACTCAGCTTGATAACAATCTTATTTTTAAACATTTATTTATAAATAGTTATTGAAAAAGCACTCAAAATTTTATGTAACTGATTTTTAAACAACTAATTTATACATCACTGGATGTATTCCAAACACCGCAAAAGTTGTTATTTTGTTGGGTTCCGCTACTATATCGTTTCTGATATAGTTCTCGTATTTAATTTGTTCATATTTTGTCATCTTTCGTATTATGAATTTTTATCAAAATAGTTAGTAAAGGGGCAATAAGCTCCGTCGCTACCCGTTTTTTAAATTGCAAAACTAAATCTTTAAAAAACTACGTCCATAGATCTCAGGGTTAAAATATTATTATGCATGATTAACTTTTGGTTAAGAAAAACCGAGGTTTCTTCAAAGTAACATTGGTAAATGATTTGATTAACATTAAAAGAGACATCAAAGGTTTTTGTCGATCAATTGATGGAAAGGGAGAACTCTTAGGTTCAAGTCCCACAGACATCAGAAGATTAAAATAAATTAGCCGTTCAAAAAAAATTGATAACATGCGTGAGTTTAAACAATCATGATTCGATTAACTTGTGTTTGTATCTCAAATTGAATTTGTAAAACATAATATAATATTTTTTTTAATTGTGTTATAATTCGATGTGTGATAAATATCAATCTTAGTGCATTCACATTCAATCATCCATATTTATGTGAGTGAGTTCTCTAAATTGTATGGAGTGGTTATAAGTCGAGAATAGAGAAAATGTTAATTTTCATCAGTAAATTTGGTAAGACATTGTTTACATTTTATAACTTTTTAATATATTTCGAAAGTTATTATGAATGAAGAAGAAAGAAACAGTACTAATAAAAGTATAAAAACAAATATTATTGAATGTTGTTAGTTTCGCTTCATATTTGTCGATTATCCCACTTCCGAAACAAAAAGGACTCAGATTTTAGTTTCATTTTAGCTCTGACTTGACTCGGTTGAGCCTAAACTCAATAAAAAGCATTTTGCAAACTCATGTATTAGAAGGGTGTGGCTAAATGCACCTCCATTTTTTTTGTTTGTACCTCTTTTTAAAAATATCATTTTAAAAATTTTTAAATTCCGCCCTATAGAAACCCCAAAGTTGGGGTCCATTGAACATTGTGTAACTGATTTCATAAATACAATGTTGCTTTAAAATAGGAGATTAAGCTTATCCTCTTTTACTAATTAAATAAGTTTAGTTACACCTATAAATAAGTGACAAACCTTCAATGTCTAAAACTTCCATGTACATAAAAGAATAAATTAAGCAGGAGAGCTTGTGCTTCATCCATGGCCTTCAAGCAAAATATATCACAAAAATTATTCAACATATTCAGTAACAAATTCTCGAATCAAACATTAAAGAGTTGCCGCATATCTTCATCTTCATCTGCAGTTCAATCCATGATTCCACAAAATCTTGACGCAGTAGCGCCTGATCCAAGAGTGAACTCGATCTTCCGGAGGCCACTTTACTTGTCTTCTACGATGACCATGCCTAAGATCCTTCGTCCCAGCGGTGAGAAGCTATTGGAGACGCTCAAGGAGATGGACATTGCCAGAAACCAAGCCCGACTCCAGACTGAGGGACGATTGACTACAACCGATGCTGAGAAGATCCTTAGAGCTTCGCAAATGGAGGCGTTGAAGTTGAAGCTGAGAATTAATCAGAAAAGTCATGTAGCATATGATGAGTTCATTCAGATATGTGTGGATGAATGTTCTAATCGCGATCAAGGGGTAGATCTAGCCAGAGTTCTTGATAATTCCGGTTCTGTCATCGTGCTAGGGAACATCGTTTTCCTGAAGCCTGAACAGGTCATTAGTTCTAGCATTGTTATCATCATTTGATTTATTATTCAACAAGTTCTTTATTTTTCGTTAAAAGAGTGAATGTTACTCTACTTCTACTCATTCATTATACTAACTTTTAATTTCTCTAATGACCTTTTGTTACCGTAGGTAGTGAAAGCGATCAACAAGTTGATGGCTGGAGACGATCTTCCAACGAAGGAATTGAACGAAATGGAGCATTGGAAGTCAGAGATCGACGACAAGGCAGCTAAGATGGTCCGGCGGGAGCTTTGGGGTGGACTAGGGTACCTGGTATTGCAAACAGCCGCGTTCATGAGGTTAACATTTTGGGAACTATCATGGGATGTCATGGAACCGATATGCTTCTATGTGACATCACTATATTTCATGATAGGATATGCATATTTCATAAGAACATCAAGAGAACCTTCTTTCGAATCGGTTTTTCAGAGCAGGTTTCGTGCAAAGCAGATGAAGATGATGAAAATGGAAGGGTTTGATGTTAAAAGATATACCGAGTTGATGAAAGCTTGTCGGTCTCATGATAAGTCATGGCGGATGGAAGGTTTATAGTGGGAGGGTTGATTAATGGATCTTTAATTTGATCATGAATGGACTTCTTTTGAGTTTCTAAAACACAATTATGTTTTTAAGTGAATGATTTTGTTCAAACATAAAAAGGATTAAGGTAAATCGAAAGAGAGAAAATATCTATACGAACTCTAAACTAAAAAAGTTTTTGTGGAAACATATAAAGGATTAAGGTAAATCAAAAGAAAGAAAATATCTATACAAACAAAGAAAGAAAATATCTATACAAACTCTAAACTACAAAGTTTGTTCAACAAATATTACTAGTTAAACACGTGGTTCGACCTTCTTACAGGCAAAAAGTCAAAAAGCTCATCTTTTAGGTTTGTTGATTTAGATCATTAATTGTGGAACCATTTCCGATGAGTTGAGTTTTCTGAAGTTAATGTTTTTTATTTTTTTAAAAAATATACTTTATTAAGACCATAGGGTGTGGTTTGGGTACTCCCTTTGAGAACTATCCGTCACATCACATGGGGTGGAGGACCATCCCTTTAGGGACTACCTTAGGGTGTGGAGGATAGTCCTAAATCTGAAAATGGTGCCCCACATTAAAACAAAAACAATTTAAATCTATCTTTCTATGGTGGCCAAGCCAATCAAACACCTCTTCCAACGGATGAAATCCGACGATTGCGACGCGACGGGGGAGGGGGCGGTGTGCGACAAAGGGGACGAGCCGAGACCCGGGGGGAGGGGGGACCCCCACACCCCATGGTCTAACACATCCCTGACTCAAACATACAAGATGTCAAAAAATATACAAACCTCTTACTTGAGTTCACCTAACACATCTTGCAGACTCCAGTTTCTAAGTTAAAGCTTTTTATTTTTTTAAATAAACTAAACTTTATTAACACATGCAAGACGCAAAAATTACAAACATATATAGAGATGATTTACAAAAATTCTCTCATCTAATGTTTTTAAAGAAAGACCTATTCTTAAGCCAAACATAACCATTAGATTTGACTTTTCCTAACACATTTTGCAGGCTATATATATTTTTTTTATTTTGAAACATAGCCTGATTTCTCCCTATCCAAATACACCAAATAATGATTTAAGTTAAACCATGAATAATCTTCTTCGCTTTCTTTCCCATCTGTAAATAATCGTGCATTTCCATTAAATCTTTTACCGTAAGGACGAACATAAGAGGGATTTTACACCAAGAGCTAAAACTCAACCAAACTCTATTTGAGAAGATGCATATCGTGAATAAATGCTCTATCGTCTTCTCAAGCTCTTCGCACATCAAGCATAGGACCGATGGGATGTTCACGTTTCTCCTCCTCAAATTCACTCGGGTGGCTAATCTCTCTGAACTAGCCCTCCAAGCCATAATGTAACATTTTAGCGGCACCCGCTTGCACCACTTAAAATCTATGCCAGTTCTGCCTCCTTTATCGACTTCCATCACTTTTTTGACTGCTTTAACCGAAAACATTCTGGTGTCGTCTCCCGTCCATTTCCATTCTTCCATACCATTAGACAACCGCACCTCCGCTAAAGAATCCTAACACTTCTGCCATTCTAGCCATTTTATCTCTCTGGGTCTCTTTGCCACTGCCATGCACCTCAGAACATCCTCTCTTCCCTATAGACCCTATCCACCACTTTACACGTCTTATCCAACTCCAGATTAAAAAGATGGGGTCATCTATCTTTGATTCGAAAATATCCCAACTAAATATAAATCCAAAATCTAATATCCCTCCCATTCCTTACGATGAAACTTTGTAAGCTCTTCCCATTTAATTTCAATTTCATTTTAGCAATATTATTACAGCAACCTGTAATAGATTCATTATAGGGCAAAAAACTCGATCATCTTCTTTTATAATGATATGCCTCCACCACTTTTGTTGGTGCACTACATCTGTCGACTTCGTCTTGGATCGAGTCTTACATTGAATGGTATAGATTAGGGCGCATTTTTCGAGAAAACTGGAGAGTGTTTTGTGTTTAGTGATGATTTTGCTCTTAGGGACATGAGGTTTCGCTCATATGGTCTTAGTGATGAGGTTTCGCTTATGTGGTAATGTACGTATGAGCGAAACCAGAACACTATAAATAGGTGTTCTATGAGCGAAATCAGTAGTTGTTGCCTTGTATTCCATACCGAAGTGCTGCCGGTGTGAAGATCGAGCTGTAATCGTTGTCAAATCAATACAAATAGTAGATTAAGTGAAGAATTAGCTGTTTCTACCTCCGTTTCTTGTTATTCTGCACCTGAAACGAAGTATAACTCCTCTGATCGACTCATTCGGGTCAAGACCTCGATCCTACAAGTGGTATCAGAGCTCAGGAGGAGGAGTTCTGCAGAGATTAGCTGGAATTCATCGAGATTTCTTACTTCTACACCTTCTTTCATCATTTCAGAAAGTTTTACCGGTTAAAATTTATTCAAAATTTCACAGATTGTGCGTAATTGGACATAGACAAATCCCTGAAAGTTTCACACTGAAACTCGAACTAAAAATGGACCAAATTACCTACGGACTAGATTTCGCTCATACGGACATTAAGAAAGGGTTTCGCTCATTTGTACACCTAACTTCGCTTTTGTGAACAATCAAAACCCTGATTTCGCTCCTGTGTCACCAAAATTGAGAGATTTCGCTTTTGAGTACATCAGGTTTCGCTCCAATGTCACATTAAGCAGTAATTTCGCTCCAAGTGCATATACGGATTTCGCTCTTGTGAACAATATAAGTGATTTCGCTTTTGTGATCACCCAATTTCGCTCATAAGGACATTCAAAACCCTAATTTCGCTTTTAAGGACTTCTGGGATTTCGCTCATTGTGCATAAACACCTGATTTCGCTTATTTGTCACTGTTTTAGAAAAACACGTTAAGTCATCATGGATACTGAGTTCTACAATGCATTTGCAACACCGTCTGGTCTAGCTGCTATTGCTCAAGCCATGAGTTTAGAAAACGAGACGGGAACCACCCAAAAGCCCCCAAAACTGATGAGTATTGAAGAATACTACGGGTGGAAAGATAGATTCGAGAACTGGGTTCAGGCAAACCATCTTAGATCATGGGAATGCATTATGAAGAAATATGTGTTACCTCGAACAGATTTACAGGTTCTTAAAGAGTTATCAGAATTTACGGATCAGGAACGGGTCATGTACAAAGCCGAAAAGATGATGATCAGTTTATTGCAACAAGCGATTAAAGAAGATATTTTCATTCTGCTTCAGCACGACAAAACTGCAAAGTCGATCTGGGATGCACTTAAAGTCAAATTTGAGGGTAGTGAGAATATGATTAAAAGCAAGAAGGCGCTGCTAAAGAAAGAGTTTGATTTGTTCAGTAGCTTACCGGGAGAGGATACAAAGAAGCTGATAGAACGCTACTGCCACCTAGTGCGATCAATGTCGGTGTTGAGTAATACTAAAGATCGCGAGGAGTGGGTGGACAAGCTTGCCGATGCGTTGCCGCAGAAAGAATGGGGAACGTATTTGATGATTCTGAAGAATACGGGTGTTTATGATGGGTTAACTATCTCTCAGTTCATTGAAAAGATCGAGAGCCAGGATTTGGAACAACAGAAGATCGCCAGGATGAACAGTCCTAGTGGTCAACAGGACGTAAAGATGTACTATAAAGGTAGTATTCCGGTTCCAGAAGCTGAGAGAAGTCCGAAAATCCAGACTGCGTTTAGTGCTGGGGATTCTACAGAAAAGGTTGATCAGAGTTCTAACAAAAGCAGCAGTGGATTCTCATCATTTCCAAGTGTCAATCCTATAGAGTCAAATACAAGATTTCAGTCTCAAGGCACAAAGACAGGAAATGGTTACGTGATTCAGTGCAACATCGCTCTAAATCTTCCAGAAGGTCAAAGTTTTTCTAAGGAAACTGCAAAAGACCACATGGCTTTACTTGGTTCCGTGTTACTATCTTATGAGGGTCTTGTTGCTGGTCGGATCGGGAATCCTATGCTCACAAAGGAGGATTACGATCAAATAGACGCCGAAGAGATGGAACTAATGGATATCAAATGGTGTCTTGCTAGTGTTCTTAGGCGTGCTGAAAAGTTCAAGACTATTACCGGGAGAAATGACTTTCTCGATGCTCATGTATCTACTTTAGGTTTTGAAAAATCTAAAGTTACTTGTTTTTGATGCAGGGAGAAAGGCCATTTCAAGCGAGAGTGCAAGAACAGGGAAGCTAGTGGTGCTCAGAATCCGTTTGGAAAAGATGATTACTACCGGAAAGCCATTTATCAACAGGTTGGTCAACAGCAAGATTCACAGACGGCTCATGGTAGAAACATTGAGGATTCTAAGAGAGCGTGTTTGGTAGACTTCAACTGGAACAACTACATATCAACTGAAAGCAAAGCATGTTTAGTCGATCAAGAAGATGAGAGACTACCTGAAGGCTTCAGCTGGGATATGTTTGTTGATGAAAAGGGAGAGTACAAAGCTTTCATCGCTAAGATTGTGAGAGAACCAGACATGTTTGCCACCTGGATGAAGTCTATTGGAGAGACGGTGAAAAGTGTGGAGGAACAGTCTGTTGCATCTAATGAAAGCTCAAAAAGTGCTGATGAAAGTTCACAGAGTTCGAATGAGAGTGTACAGAATGATGTTACTTCAGAAAAAGAAGTTGTATTTGATCAAACACCGTCAGATTCTGGTTTATCAGATGCTGATTCTGAAAAATCTGTACAGTTTGATCAGTCACCAGTTGATAGTAGCAGTGATGATGAGGAAGAGAAACATATCAATATTGCTAAATCTCATCTATCTCCTGAAAGTTTTCATTTCTATTTTGCCGATCGCATGGAGAAACTGAAGGAGAAACGAGCTGCTAAAGAACAACAACAAAAGAAATCTAAAGATGTTGTTCAGAATGAAAAAGTTGAAAGTGTTGCTGAGGAGATGGTTGAAACTGAGCAAGTAAAGGTAGAAGAAAAGGTGATTGAAGAAGAAAAAGTGATAGAAATGGTGAAGACAATCGAAGTTGAAAAGATTGTTGAAGTTGTAAAGCCTTGCGAGAAGTGTTTGGAAGCTTGCAAGGAATGTGCAGCAAAAGATGAGATAATAGCTGAATATGAGAAGAAGAAGGAGCAGTTACTGTTCAACCTCAACTATGTGAAAGAATCTTATGATGTCTTGAACAAAACAGTAACTGGTCTCCAAAAGACAAATTCAGAAAGAGAACAAGCACTAACGATGATGAATGCAGTCATGATGACAAAGCAGAAAGCTATAAACTTCTACATCGAAGAGAGTGCCAAGTGGAAGCAAGAGTTGGAGACAGAAAAGATCGAGAATGAGAGGATCAGACGATTATTACAAAGTTATTCTAGTTCTAATTATCTTATTGACCGAATTTACCCAACTGTTGCAGGTATGGAAGCTTTTCAAGACGAGAAGCCTAAGAAAAAGAAAGATAGTGGTAAGAAACTGACTGTTAGTTATAACAAGTGTCCGCCTCCGATTTGGGAAGGATATTCACCTAGAAAACCAAACGAGGAGCAACTTGAAAAAGCAGTCAATATAAAGCTAAAAACCGACACAACTGATGAATTACCAGAAAACATTGATGTTACGTTCACCTCGTCTGACACTGATCATGAGTCTGAGTTAATCAAAAAGGTGGTCGATCAGGTGTTGGATACTGATGAGGATGAGTCAAAGTTAGAGTCTGGAGGGTCAAATTCGTCAGTCAACAGTCCAAAGTCGTCGGTTAAACGGTTTTATAGTAAAGAATTTTTGTTATCAAAAGCAAATTTGGATGATGAAACATTTGAAGTCGCATACACTTTAAATGATTTGGACAAATTATACTCTGACAAAGAGTTTCCAATAAGAAGTGTTCGTTTTGATATGATCAAAAAGGTTTTCAAAATGACAGAAATTAATATTTCTGAAATAAAAGATTTAAATCTTACTGGAAAACCTAAAAAGTACACTTCAAGAGTTCAACAATGTCTAAACAAGAAAAAGGGTTACAATTCTGGTTCGGGTTCTCAAAAGAAACCAAACCAAAATCGTAGCTACAAAAAGAAAGCACTTGGTTTTATTCCACCAGAAAATCATAAAAATGTGAAAAATTCTAAAACAAAAACAAAATTTGTTTCAGGTGGAAGTGCTGAGGAGGAACAGAAGAAACCGTTTTGGAGACTGTCAAACCAGGAGTTTCTTGCTGAAAAGAAGAAGAATGGAATTGATGTGTCATATCCAAGAGAAACTCGAGTCTGTTACAGATGCAATGAAGTTGGTCACATTGCATGGAACTGTCAGAAAAACGCCAAAACAAAACAGGGAGTTTCTCAGAAATTGAAAGAAAAGGTTGTTAATGTTGAACCACCCACTGAAAAACTTAAAGTTTTTGAAAACTCAATTTATGAGGTTGGTGAGTGTTCGAAAAAGAAGTTTTATAAAAAGAAAGAAAAAGACAATCAAGTGTGGGTTGTTAAACGGGCTAATGAGAAAGTCGGCGACGAATCTGCTTCCACAAAGCCAGAAGAGCCACAAGGTGAGGTGAAAATTTCAGTGAATGATGATGAGTTTCCATCAATGAAATTTGAAGAGGTTAAACAAAAGATTGGGAAGGTTGATATCTCGAATCAGTTTTATAATGAAAAAACAAAGTTTGATGTCGAGAAAACATTCAATGGAAGTGTAAAGAAAATTTTTGGGAAAATGTTGAATGGGAAAGCAAAGGGGGTTAAAGATTTTTATGCAACTAAAAAGGCAACATACAACCCTACTGTGGAAGAGTTGAAAGCCATCAAGTCTGAAAAGACTTGGATGGAAGTTTGTTTCCCTTGAAGTCTTAGGACTATGCCGGAGATCCCAAGTTTATATCGTGGATCAGGAATCGGCATCATTCATGTTTAATGAGTTTGTATGAAAATGATTGATAGTGTTCAAATGTTACAGGTTGAATGACTACGCCGGAGCTTCCAGTTGGTAAGTGTGAAGCAGGAATCGGCATTTTGAGCTTACATTTGGTAAAATGGTTTATGTAGACGTAATATTCCTACAACTAGTATTGTGTGTATTTTTATAAGTGGTACAGAGGTTGCTGAACTACAAATGGTAAATCAGGGACATTAAGTTGTACTTGATTTACTACATATGAGATTGATAACAAGATGATGAACCATATCCCCATACTTAACAACTGGTAAACTTACAAGTCGTAAAAACAAACTCATTTTCTGGAAAAATCATTTTGATTAAAACAAACTTAAGTGTTTTGAAATCTAAATGAGAAAATGGTTTGTTGAAAGGGGGAGTTCGAATTGTTTATGCCTTAGTGGATGGCGAATTGATGCAATTCGATGTCAGTTGTCAAGTTTCTGTATAGTTTGTTTTTATTTTTTTCAAGTGGGTTAAGAGCTTAGTTTGTTTTCAAATTTCCGTTAATGTGTTTGCATTTTAGGGGGAGTAGAAAATTTTCAGAAAATCCAAAAACATTAGAAAATTTGAAAAAGACAAAAACATGTTAAAATCAAAAATGAGTTTTGTTGAGAAAGGAGGAAATGATAATACATCAGTGGACTGTCATAACATGCTAAAGTTTTGAAAAGATAAAATGTGATAAACAATCTCACTGAGGATATGCCAGTAGGTTTTTACACACTTAGTAAATTGTGACGAGATATAAACATAAAAATTTCAAACTTGTTTGTTCTGTGGGTTAACAACTTCTTGGATATATAGGTAACCCCTGAAATCTTGTTTGAAAGGTCCCTTATTCTGAGATACTAGGTCTTTATGCTCAGTGATATCTGGGGTATTATCCCGGGACTTCTGCTGAATGGAAGTTCTGACCTAGTCCCCGGATAATGCTTTCTGCAAAAGCTTGAAACATAGCTTCACCCTCAGCAAGCTGATGAAACAATAAAATTGATAGTCGCTGCTGTTGAAATTGACGTGATGTCGTGGGTCACGCAAATTTAATCCCTAAACAACTGTAGTTAGCGGTAGTAGGGTATCGAACTCAGGGAGTATGTGGAAAATGTGTTGATTGTGTAGCTTTGTATTTATACTAAAATTAAGCTAACTTGCAGAAAATTAAAATTCAAGATTGTGGATTGTTGTTTTGGAAAACTAAATTAAGAACTAATTCAAATCAAAGTAGGTTGTAAACAATTAGGAGAGAACAGTGATCACCCTAGGATTCAGTTTCTTCGAACAGTTGTGTGCAATTTCACTAGAAAGAGTTACATAGACATAACTCGTGTATGTGTGATTGAAGTGATAAAAGGGAACAAAGTACTCGGATTAGATAATGCGAGGTTGTTTCCCGATGACCTATTAACCAATAACCAACCCTAACCCTTCCCGTGATATCTCGGTTGCCAACGGCACCAAGAACGTACGATCGAGACTAGAAATTGTAATATGGATTAACACGCTACAATCAATCAAACATACACCATGACATTCAAGCAACGCAAGATATCATTCTAGAAATGCAGAAATTTAACACACAAAAGTCTTAGAAACATTCACCTAGGATGATCACCGAAGAGTTTAGCCGGACATGGCTCGGTGAATCATCATCAACCTCAATCTAATGTTCATAAAGATTAAAAACACAAACCGAATGTTTAGAAATGTTCACAAACCAAGCAAGTACTCCAAATTCGCTCCCAAAGTCTCCAAGAACCGTCAATGATGAGATAATACCAAAAGACACCCCAAAAACGACTATATTGTGGCAGTTACACATTTCACGTTCAGGTTCCACCGTAAATTACGGCTCCACCGTAATTTACGGTGGCCATCAAAGTGTTACGGTGAGATGAGTCTGATTTACGGTGCAACAGAATTGAGAAAATGGGTCACCGTAAATTACGGTGATACCGTAATTTACGGTACCAAGCAGCCTTCACTTCTTTGTTTTGTCTTGTGTTCTTCTCTCGACCCGTTTTCACCAAAGCATCCATAAGCTGCCTTTTTATCCATCGCTTATCTCCTAATTTGTACCTGAAACATAAGCATCGTAGTTATCTAATTCAAGATAATTACACGGCTAAATGGAGGATTATTTCATGTTTTATCACACTTAAGGGTTGTCCAAAGGACCACCCGTCACATCCCCACACTTACCCGTTGCTTGTCCCAAGCAACTCATCAATATAGTTTCAAGACAAGTGATCAAATCAGCCAAACAAATCATGCAATTTCTTTACCAACCCCCTTTTTAATGCCCCAAGCAATACACCCCTCACAATTTCTCTCCTCTCGGCTACAAGTGGAAACTAGCAAAGATAAGCTAGACACACACTAGGCAAACGGGTGGTTGCGCAATCATAAGCTTGTACCTGAATCAACTATACTCCTATAACGGGTCAAACATGAATGCAAATCAAAGGGGCTTAAAGGTTGTAACGTGGCTAGGTGTATGGGTAGGAAATGGAATATATATGAGTAGCGAAAATTCAACCCGGTCTTTTTATTACAACTACCAAAACAACTAACAAAGACATACTACTATATACAAGACAATGAAACCTTCTTTTTTTTTTCTTTTTCTTTTCTTTCTCATTTTTTTTTTCATTGTTTTTTTTTTTTTTTTTTTTTTTTTTTTTTTTCAATCATAATACATTAACCATAACTATTTCAAACTCATAAACTACTAATTATATCACTAATGCTATAAGACCGGGTCAAATTTGGGTACATTTTCAAGTAAGTAGCTAGGGGAAACAAATGATAGGCTTTAGGCACAAAATTGGGCAACTAAATGACCAAACCCCCACCCCTCTCACTACCATGCTCATATATATAATTTATGAGGTCCAACCCCCCAAATCCCACACTCACTCACACAACCGACGAGGCTACCTAATGCCCTTATCCTTTCTACATTCATGTCTAACAAGGATTCAAATTGCATTCAAGCACAAGTTCTAACGCACCCCCACCCGTAGCCACTCTCATTAAAGATTATTTATATACATGTGTGGCTACAACTCTCACCAAGAATGAAAAGGGTAATAAGGGTTGCCGGTGCATTGACTTGGGGATAAATTAGGGCGACAAGATTTCATATTGTTTTGCTCGGCTTAAAATTTTTCAAAAATCTTCGAAAAATTCCCCCCATCCCCACACTTGGGATACATTGTCCCCAATGTATGGCTTTGGGAGGATTTGATCACATCCTCAATCAACATCCGCAAAAAGCTTTTATCTCAAACCCCAAATTTCTTTTTGTATTTTTTTTCTTTTTATATTTTTTTTTATGTTTTTTCATTTTTGAACACAACACCACCAACCAACCAAACCCAACAATCAATCATATGATCAATCACCACCCATCCTCCCACCATAATCAACATAAACCAACAAATATATACAAACTATACAAGAGAGAAAATACCACCTGATCAATAATAACCCGGTCCTGGGGGCCCAAAGATAGACGACATCATATCGCTCCATTCTCCAAACCCGAACGAGCCGCTACTGCTTCCCTCTTGTTGTTGTGGTCCCTCTTGCCGTCTTGGATCAAGCCACTGAGAATGGTGGAGTTGTGGAGTCGGATACGAAACGCTGCCATCATACGGTGGCAATGAGGCATAATCCACATGTTGTGGATCCTCAACCACCGGCCTTCCGGCATGCCAATCCGCATGCATCCGCCTCATCTGATCATCGTGATATCGGTTATTCATTTCCACCTCCTGCGAATATGCGTGGGTCCGGTGCCATGATTCATTGCGGTCGAAGCTATGTTTAAGTGCCCGC
Organism: Helianthus annuus; assembly: GCF_002127325.2. Classification (NCBI taxonomy): domain Eukaryota; kingdom Viridiplantae; phylum Streptophyta; class Magnoliopsida; order Asterales; family Asteraceae; genus Helianthus; species Helianthus annuus. The sequence goes on from NC_035447.2 coordinate 127,469,418, forward strand.
TCAATACTAGCGCTATTCCGCGTGCCTTGATCAAATAACGACCTCTCCGAACCCGACCAAGTATCAAAGATGGCCGCCGGCGGGCGTTGGCTCTCGATCACCTCCTGCATTGAACCACTATAAGCCCACCCCGGCTCATATGGTTGCTGCGCATAGTCGTAAAATGTGCCACCATGACCACCATGAAAAGCCCCAAAACCAACATTTGCACCACCCGTTGGCTCGTCTGCGTAATCATCATCCCCACTCGGAATTAACTCTTCATCGCTTTCAGGTTCATCCGGTTCTCCCGGTAACAACTCCCTTGCACCTAATTTCAACGCCCTCCACCGTTGACCCTCCGATTTCAGCTTGTGATAACGTTCAGACGAAGTGTACGTCCAAACGTTTCCCAACCTATCCAAAGTAAAAGGCAAGTGCCTTTTCGTTAAACCGCGGTCTTCAGATGTGAGTGCCTTCTGCTGTTTCATTAAGCCCGTTATGATGCGGCAGTACGGGACAATGTCTCTCCCGTATTTGTTCCGGCATATCCACAAATGGTGCATGATCAGGTAGCGGATTGGAAACCGTGGGGACCCGTGCATCAATGAGTACAGAACAGGTATCTCTGGAAACCTCACCTGTTCTTTATCCCCTCTCCTTGGGATGACATTAAGTAAACAGATCGTATGCAAGAGCTTGGCTTCTATTTTCAGATTTTTTTCGGTATAACACGCCACCATACCTACCGGGCAAAAACAAATCAGCCAACATACTGTTCCATGTCACGTGCTTCTCAGGTTTGAGCAATAAATCATCAAGCGTGGGAATCATGTACTCCCTAGTTGGAAGGCTATCATATTTTCCCAACTTCTTCAACGTATCGAATGACATTTCAACTGGTACCCCATGTACCGTCCCAACCAACTTCATTTGTGATGGCCTGTGGAAGTTGTGACATTTAAGCGTTGCCATCCACTCCTGAATCTCAGTCAAAAACAAATTGCTCTTATCCTTATCCCAACACTTGAGTGCTCCTTCCCAACCCAAAGCACGGAACTTGTCATACACCCCGAACTGGCCCAACTGAGGCTCATCAACATCTCTTTCACAGATGAATGCGGCCGCTTTATTCTTTAACTTGTTCATGCAATCGTTATACAAAGTTGGCTGCCAAATTTCGGGTTGGTCATCCAATGACCCCGAATTCCATACCGGTTTATCTCTTGGGTCTAACTGCATCTCTTCTTCTTCCTCGCTTTCGCTTTCACTAACCCTACCAAGATATTGCCTCTTCTTCGATGGCTGCTCCTTCTCCTTGCCTTTGCCTCTTGACGAGGATGAACTTGAACCCGGCTTTTCCTTTGTCTTTGCCATTCCTACACACATGAAGAAACAACAAAATAACACAAAAATTAACATTCTCTTCACAAATCATCCCCACACTTGCTTGTTGCTATGGTTGTAGATGTTAGTGAACCCAAAATGTATCAAGGATTTTTCAAAAATTGGGCATGGTGTCTCTACAATGTAGAACATCCCAAAAGTTCACTACTTTAACCATAATTCCTACATCTACAACCGTCAACCATGTTCAATAACAATTCCATACTCATATCCTAGCAACAAGCAAGTGGGCAAGAACATATAAACTAAATCACCTTGTTTTTCACAATGCATCTCCATAATAGAGTAAAATAAGTGTTCATACCTTGTTTCAAGATGAGAGGATGCTTGTGAAACTAAAAATCCCAAAACCCCCAAATTATCTCAACCTAGGGTTTCAAACTTCGACCCCAAAACCGCGTTTTCTCTGGAATTCCTCCTCACAATCACGAAGCTTGTGAAAAATTAGTCGATTTAGACCAAAACCCCACTTGATTTGGGCGAGTATTGAAGATTTGATGAAGAGAAGAAAGTGGAAGAAGAACTATGGAGTTTGTGGGTTCTTTGGAGAAGAAGAGGTGGAAAAGTGAAGAATGAATGAGTGGTTGGGGTTTAATCACGTGACAAGCTTGTTTATTTTCGGTTTTTTTTTTTTTTTTTTTTTTTTTTATATATACACGGAACTGAACCGACGGAGACCAATTTGCTGCGTACCGTAATTTACGGTCTCACCGTAAATTACGGTGAGACCTGGATGTCAAAAATACACCGTAATTCAGGCTATTTACACCGTAAACCTCACCCAATTTTTTCACCACCGTAAATTACGGCATTACCGTAATTTACGGTAAACTCTGGGCTTCAATTTTCACCGTAAAACAGGAGGTTTACACCATAAAACTCCAAAACTTTTTAATCACCACCGTAAATTACGGCTCCACCGTAATTTACGGTGGACACTGGGCATCTCCACTTTGGCAAAACTTTGAAGTTTATGTGACTAATTTTTTAGATTTTTAAAATTTTTCGATTTTTTTATGTTTTTTATTTTTTTTTTTTTTTTTTTTATTATTTCAAAAACTTGGAAAATCACCCCACCCCCTCAAAAATCCCGTGTTGTCCTCAACACGATGTAAGAACAATTCGCGACCCGAACTTCCCCACACTTGTTTCGAACACGGACTTCGAGGAACTATGGCAATTATGCAACTATACAAACAAAACAAAACAAAACTACTATGTACACTATCACCAAACCTGGGCCTCTTACGATTGTTCCTCCTCAACCGGGCGTAGGATGTAGCCCGCTTTGTCAAGCTCCAAGTTGTTGATGTCATTGCCATCCAAATACGGCTTTAACCGGTGACCGTTCACCGTTTGTTGTTTCAATGTTCGCTCGTCTTGAATGTCAACATCTCCGAACCTTCCCACTCGTCGGACAACATAAGGGCCCATCCACTTGCTCTTGAGTTTCCCCGCGAACATTTTCAACCTTGAATTGTATAACCACACTTTTTGACCCACTTCAAAGTTCTTCTTCTTTATCTTCGCATCATGAACCTTTTTCAGTTTGTCTTTGTATGCGGATGCACACTCATACGCTTGGTCCCTTATCTCTTCAATTTCATTCAGTTGAAGCTTCCTCGCCCGACCCGCTTCATCATAGTCCGCATTCACTGTTTTAATTGCCCAATATGCCCTATGTGCCAACTCCATAGGCAAATGACATCCTTTCCCGTAAACCATTCGATACGGAGTGGTATCAAGTGGGGTTTTGAAAGCCGTGCGATATGCCCACAATGCATCATCAAGCTTGCTTGACCAATCTTTCCTATCCGTTCTAACCGTTTTCATTAGAATTTCTTTGATTTGCCGGTTAGATACCTCCACTTGACCACTCGTTTGTGGGTGGTACGGTGTAGCCACACGATGATTCACACTATATCTCTTCAACAACTTTCCAAAATTGAAATTTTTGAAATGTGAACCACCATCACTTATTATCACCCGAGGTACACCGAAACGAGAAAAAATGTTGGATTGCACAAACTTACATACAACGGAATGATCGTTGGTCCTTGTGGCAATAGCTTCAATCCATTTCGACACATAATCAACCGCAACCAATATGTATAAAAACCCATTTGAGTTTGGGAAAGGACCCATGAAGTCTATTCCCCAAACATCAAATACCTCCACTACCAAAATTGGTTGCAACGGCATTTCATCACGTTTCGAAATGCTTCCCATTCTTTGACAATTGATGCAATTTCGGGCATACTCACGAGCATCCTTGAAAATCGTGGGCCAATAAAACCCACTCGATAACACCCGATAGCCTGTTTTATTCCCACTAAAATGGCCCCCACATGCGGATGAATGAGCATGGGTCAATATCTCTAAAACTTCAGTTTCGGGAACACATCTTCTTATCACTTGATCAGCCCCGATTTTGAACAAGTCGGGTTCGTCCCATATATATTGCTTCACTTGACTAGAAAACTGTTGTCGTCTCTTCTTAGTCCAATGATTTGGAATCGCACCCTTGGCCAAATAGTTAACATAATGAGCATACCAAGGGGCCACATAAGTAGAAACGGCCAACAATTGTTCATCGGGGAACCGTTCATTGATTTCACTTGCATCATCTACACCTTCCAACGGGATTCGGGACAAATGATCCGCGACAACATTCTCACATCCCTTCTTGTCTCGGATCTCTAGATCAAATTCTTGCAACAATAAAACCCACCGAATCAAACGCGGCTTCGCATCCTTTTTCTCCATTAAATACCGCACCGCACTATGATCGGAATAAACTACTACCTTGCTTCCCCAAATATACGAGCGAAACTTATCCAAAGCGTACACCACCGCTAGTAACTCCTTCTCGGTTGTGGTGTAGTTAAGTTGCGCTTCGGATAAAGTTTTGCTTGCATAATAGATAACCACCGGCTTCTTGTCAACCCGTTGACCCAAAACTGCACCAATAGTGGTATCGCTGGCATCACACATTATCTCGAATGGCTTTGACCAGTCAGGTGGTTGCAAAATGGGCGCCTTGACCAAATGTTCCTTCAAAACAGTAAACGCTTGCATACATTCATTAGTAAAGTCAAACGGGACATCTTTTAATAACAAATTACATAAGGGTTTGGTAATAACACTAAAACCCTTGATGAAACGTCGATAAAAACCCGCATGTCCTAAAAATGACCGTACACCCTTAACATTTTTAGGAGGTGGCAATGATGAAATTACCCGTATCTTTGCCTTATCCACCTCCATCCCCCTTTCCGAAATCACATGTCCCAACACAATGCCCTCTTGCACCATGAAGTGACTTTTCTCCCAACTTAGCACCAAATTTTTCTCAACGCACCTTTTTAAAACTTTTTGCAATTCGTTGAGACAAGCATCAAAAGTGGTGCCAAAAATGGAAAAATCATCCATGAACACTTCGAGCGACTCTCCAACCATGTCCGAGAAAATACTCATCATACATCGTTGAAAAGTTGCCGGAGCATTACACAACCCAAACGGCATTCGCCTAAAGGCAAAGGTGCCATATGGGCATGTGAAGGTGGTCTTGTGTTGGTCATCCGGGTGTATAGCAATTTGATTATAACCCGAATACCCATCTAAGAAGCAATAATATTTTTGACCCGACAATTTTTCAATAATTTGGTCAATAAAAGGTAGCGGGAAATGGTCCTTAGAAGTGGCGGCATTCAGTTTTCTGTAGTCAATACACACCCGCCATCCGGTAACCGGTCGGGTGGCAATTTGTTCACCACTTTCGTCCTTGACTACTTGAATGCCGGCCTTCTTAGGCACCACTTGGGTGGGACTCACCCAAGCACTATCCGAAATCGGATAGATGATTCCCGCATCCAACCATTTAATTACCTCTTTTTTTACTACCTCCCTTAGGTTCGGGTTCAACCGCCTTTGAGCTTCTCGTGTTGGTTTGGCATCTTCGGTTGTGATAATCTTGTGCATGACGATGGATGGACTAATTCCTTTAAGATCGGCAATCGTCCATCCAATAGCACCCTTGTTCGCTTTTAACACCTCCATCAAGGCTTGCTCTTGTGCCACTTCCAAATTAGAGGCAATAATGACCGGCAAAGTGTCATTATCCCCTAAAAATACATACTTCAAGTGGCCCGGCAAGTCCTTAAGCTCTAACTTTGGTGGTTCCTCCAATGATGGTTTTGTACCCGAATCGATTTCCACCGGTAGACCCTCGAATTGATGAGTCCATGGTGGTCTACCTTCTTTCATCGCCATCACATCTTGTGCCTCCTCTTCAACCCGTAGTGCATAAGCATGTACCTGTTCAGAAAAATCACACAGGCAAATATCCAAACCATCCTCCTCATACTCATGCGGGTTGCATCCATCTACTATGTCTGCCATAAAACACTCATCAACACCATTAGCATTAGAATTGTTAGTGAAAACATTCAAACGCATTTTTCGATTTCCGAATGCCATATCAACCGTACCAAATCTACAGTCGATAATAGCATGTGCGGTGCTTAAAAATGGCCGACCCAAAATTATGTTCTGTTGTTGTTTAGGGTCCGCCGATGAGTAGTCCAAAACCAAAAAGTCCACCGGGTAGTAAAACTCATCAATTTTAACAATAACATTTTGAACCATACCCCGGGGCAACTTATGAGACAAATCGGCCAAAACAACCGTTGTCTCTACCCTTGCTAATGGACCAAAGTCATATTGGTCGTATAATCCCCCCGGTAAAATGCTAACTCCGGCTCCGAGATCTAGCAACGCCTTAGCCATTTGAAAATTACCAACTTGTACATTAATCAATGGCGTGCCCGGATCTTGGAGCTTAGGAGGAAGCTCCCCATTCAACACCGCACTCACTTGCCCGGTCAAATCTACCCGCTTAGGCACTTTTTTCTTGTTTTGCCTCTTTTGTGTGCATAATTCTTTTAAAAATTTTGCATAAGCGGGAACTTGTTTTATTGCATCAAGAAGTGAGAGATTTATTTTAACTTGTTTGAACACATCCCACATTTCCTCTTTTTGAGGACCCCTTGACACAATAACATTTTTCTTCCCCGGGTCAAGTAAAGCCGATGGGAATGGAACTTGACTCGGCTCACCCTCTATTTTTTCATTCTTTTCATTTTTACTTTTTTCACTTTCACCCAACCCCGTTTTTTTAATAGTTGTTTCTTTTGGTTTAACCGGTGCAAGTTCATCATCACTTTCCATTCCCGTGATGTCCTCAACCACCCCCTCGACCAATTCGGGTGACAAATTGGCCTTAAACTCTTTCCCACTTCTTAACACACTAACATGGTTAATATTAACATTACCTCGTGACGAACCGTGTGAAGGGTTTACCTTTGTGTCGCTTGGAAGTTGACCCTTACCTTTCTTTAGTTCCGCCACATCGGTTGCTAATTGCCCCATTTGAGTCGTTAGTGACTGGATGCTTTTATCGCGAACCTCATCTTTTTGCATCCGCACTTCATCAAGTTGATTCCGCTTTTGCATTTCCAATTGCATGCTTTTAAGCATCTCCATCACCTCGTTTCCACCCGAAGATCCCCTTTGCTCTTGACCCGTTTGGTATTGTTTTTGATACCCTTGGTTATTTCCGCCCCGGTACCCACCTTGGTTATTATAAGATGGCCGTGAACCAAAATTACCTTGGCTACCTTGAAAATTTGGGTTCGCTTGATTTGACGGGTTCCCATATCTAAAGTTCGGGTGATTCCTCAACCCGGGGTGGTAGGTATTAGAATTCATGTTGTTGTAGTTCCTACCACCTCCTCCTTGGCCTTGACCTTGGATCGCATGAACTTCCTCATATTGCCCTTCCAACATCCCTTGGCAATTTTCAGCCGCGTGACCTATTTCATTACACAAAGCACACACATCATAAATTTGGTTAGTACTTTGAACATTACCTTCATCTATGGCATGCACTTGTGGTCGGTTAGTTGTTGGTCGAGCTCTCCTCGAAGCTTGGGCTTTCCTTTTTGATGTAGTTGCCATACTCTCCAAAAACTCCCAATCTTCATTCTCATAATTGGTTCCAAACGTCCCTCCGGTGATAGACATTAAATCCCGTGCATCTTCGGCGCTTAACCCCTCATGAAAAGCGTTCATTAACTCCCATAACTCAATCCCATGATGAGGGCAGTTTTTAATCATCATGTTAAAACGCTCAAACGCCTCATGGAACATCTCACCGTGTTGTTGTTGAAAGCTTCTCAACCCCTTCCGCGCATCATTGGTCTTTTGGGCGGTGTAGAATTCATCCAAAAAGGTTTGTTGCATCTCCCCCCATGTATATATTGATGCCGAAGGCAAAGTGTAGAACCACTTCTTTGCCTTATCCTCCAAAGAAAACTGAAATAAGACTAACTTGACTTCATCGGCCGAAAAACCTTGACTCCCAAAAGTATTGCAAATTGAGTCATAGGCCTCTAGATGGAAATACGGCTCCTCCGTTGCTAACCCTTTATACTTCGGTAAACTTTGCAACGAGTTTGTTCTTACTTCAAAAGTTCTCCCTTGGTTGTTGTGAGGGATAACCACCGGTGAGGGGTTTTGAGTAATGATTGGCCTGAAGTGTGCCTCTATTCCCCTTGCTTGTTCTCTAAGATGTCTTCGTGGCACACCATACCTACCTCTCGGAATAATCGGCCCATTCGGTCTTGGTACTTGCCCTTGTGGTGCGATCGGTTGTTGAAACTGTTGTGGTCGCATCGGTGGGCGCTGAGGTGGTCTTTGAAATGGTTGTTGGTGTACATGTTGTGGCCGGACCTGTTGCAATGGAATCGGTTGTGGCATTGGTGGCCCTTGTGGTCTTGGCCGAATATGTTGTGGTATAAGTTGTTGATGTTGCATTCCACCAACACTCGCCATCCCTTGAGATTGACTGTGAACATACCCAAAATCCCCTTGATCACCATAATCTCCATAACCATACCCATCATCTTCATACCCCTCAAAGTCTTCAAATCCTTCATCATAATCACCCCCTTGCATTCCCGAGGTTTGCCCAAATGGAATGTTTGAATACTGAAAACCCGATTGCTGTGGTCTAAAGGATGGGGTAGTATGCACAATAGTTGAATTGGGTGCAATTGTGAAGGTAGATGATGATTGACCCGTAGTTGGGGGAAAGAAGTGAGATAATGGTGGGATTGTGGTGGATGGATCATACGTGATGGCAGGCTCATTTTGAGTGGTGATTGGTTGAGTGGAATTGGTTGGTGTAAATCCAGCGGTGGTATTAGGTAATGTAGTGTTTGGTGATGGTTGGGTGGAAGTAGGTATAAAAGATGAGGTTGTTTGACTGGTTGTAAGTGGAATCTGAGAATCAGCCATGATGTTTCTCGGTGTAATGGGTGAAGTAGGTGAACCAATAATTTTGTTTTCTCGAACTAAAACTCGGTTTTGTCGTAGCGTTCTTTCAATTTCCGGATCAAACGATAGCGGTGATGACCTGTGAGAGCCTCTAGTATGCATACACCTCAAGTACCTGCACACTAAACACAACCAGCGTAAACCCGAAAATAACAAACAAAACTATGAAATTAACACACGTTGCGCACTACTCCCCGGCAACGGCGCCAAAATTTGACGTGATGTCGTGGGTCACGCAAATTTAATCCCTAAACAACTGTAGTTAGCGGTAGTAGGGTATCGAACTCAGGGAGTATGTGGAAAATGTGTTGATTGTGTAGCTTTGTATTTATACTAAAATTAAGCTAACTTGCAGAAAATTAAAATTCAAGATTGTGGATTGTTGTTTTGGAAAACTAAATTAAGAACTAATTCAAATCAAAGTAGGTTGTAAACAATTAGGAGAGAACAGTGATCACCCTAGGATTCAGTTTCTTCGAACAGTTGTGTGCAATTTCACTAGAAAGAGTTACATAGACATAACTCGTGTATGTGTGATTGAAGTGATAAAAGGGAACAAAGTACTCGGATTAGATAATGCGAGGTTGTTTCCCGATGACCTATTAACCAATAACCAACCCTAACCCTTCCCGTGATATCTCGGTTGCCAACGGCACCAAGAACGTACGATCGAGACTAGAAATTGTAATATGGATTAACACGCTACAATCAATCAAACATACACCATGACATTCAAGCAACGCAAGATATCATTCTAGAAATGCAGAAATTTAACACACAAAAGTCTTAGAAACATTCACCTAGGATGATCACCGAAGAGTTTAGCCGGACATGGCTCGGTGAATCATCATCAACCTCAATCTAATGTTCATAAAGATTAAAAACACAAACCGAATGTTTAGAAATGTTCACAAACCAAGCAAGTACTCCAAATTCGCTCCCAAAGTCTCCAAGAACCGTCAATGATGAGATAATACCAAAAGACACCCCAAAAACGACTATATTGTGGCAGTTACACATTTCACGTTCAGGTTCCACCGTAAATTACGGCTCCACCGTAATTTACGGTGGCCATCAAAGTGTTACGGTGAGATGAGTCTGATTTACGGTGCAACAGAATTGAGAAAATGGGTCACCGTAAATTACGGTGATACCGTAATTTACGGTACCAAGCAGCCTTCACTTCTTTGTTTTGTCTTGTGTTCTTCTCTCGACCCGTTTTCACCAAAGCATCCATAAGCTGCCTTTTTATCCATCGCTTATCTCCTAATTTGTACCTGAAACATAAGCATCGTAGTTATCTAATTCAAGATAATTACACGGCTAAATGGAGGATTATTTCATGTTTTATCACACTTAAGGGTTGTCCAAAGGACCACCCGTCAGAAATCAAAAAGATCCTCTAAAGGGGACACACTGTAAAGTCGAAGCCGTCATCTCTTTGCGTATACGGAAGTATCGACCTGAGCTCTCACGCCCTCGCATCAAACCCCTGAACAAATATCATCTGTGGTATACTCACCTGTAAGACTGAATATTGGGATCTGGATGCGGGAGTATATTCAAGTAGTAGGACACACGGATAAGTTCACGTCATTAAAACATTAACATCGTATCTCGGATCAATTGAACTTTGTGTGAAAATTTAAGTGGACAAACATACTGACAATCTAGGTGAATTGTTCAGAACTTAGTATGTAATCAGCTTAACGGTGATAGTGACATGTCTCAAAAACTGCTATGATCCTCTTACACGAACTCACAAAAATATTGTCTGTAAATATTTCATTTCTGCATCTTTTTAATTCTGCAAGTGGTGTCATTTACTTTCTTTCATAAAAATCCAAAAAGATTTTGTGTGTGTTTTAGCATAAACTTTTGAAAAAGTCAAAAAGATTTTCGACAACTGATGTTGGAAAGCTGATTTTCAAAATTCCGAGTGCTAAAAATGATGACATTGTTGTGAGGGGGAGTGTGTTTTGAGTGTCAAAATATGTTTTCTAAATCAACAAGTGGTTCATCATGTGTGTGTGAACTGAGAGAGAGTGATTGTTGGTGCATATGTTTTGAGAGGGAGTCGTCTGATTATTTCAGAGAGTTGATGCATTCGTTTATACTTAAATTGTTAAAATCTTACTTCTGGGTTAAGAATGTGCAGGTTTAGCCAAGTTTCGATCCTGGAAATTGAAGACTCTGTAGTTTGAGCCAGGTTTCGATTCTGAGGACAAAGTGGAAGCCAGACAATGATCCTGAAACAGATGTTGCTGAAGAACAAAGAAATGCCAGCAAATCGAGAGGGGGAGCCTGACGATATTCAAGCAGATATTGTTAAAGGAGAGTCTATTGATGAAGATAGAGAGAGAGAAAATCCCAGAGACTGATCAAGAATGAAGATGTGAAGACACAGCATTGTCGTGACTCGATAGTCGACTCGTCAACATCTGAGGGGGAGTCTGTTGGTGCACTACATTTGTCGACTTCGTCTTGGATCGAGTCTTACATTGAATGGTATAGATTAGGGCGCATTTTTCGAGAAAATTGGAGAGTGTTTTGTGTTTAGTAATGATTTCACTCTTAGGGACATGAGGTTTCGCTCATATGGTCTTAGTGAGGAGGTTTCGCTTATTTGGACAGGTTAGGGTTTCGCTTATGTGGTAATGTACGTATGAGCGAAATCAGAACACTGTAAATAGGTGTTCTATGAGCGAATTCAGTAGTTGTTGCCTTGTATTCCATACCGAAGTGCTGCCGGTGTGAAGATCGAGCTGTAATCGTTGTCAAATCAATACAAATAGTAGAGTAAGTGAAGAATCAGCTGTTTCTACCTCCGTTTCTTGTTATTCCGCACTTGAAACGAAGTATAACTCCCCTGATCGACTCATTCGGGTCAAGACCTCGATCCTACAACTTTCCTCCAAATGCTTTGGTTCTCCACCTTGACTTTCCACGCCTACTTAGCCAACAAAGCTTCATTCACATTTTAAGGCAGTTTATACCCAACCCCCCCACCTTTGTTTTATGAAGCGTTACCCAATCTAAAGCCACCGATTGGATTTTGTGCAAATAGTTGTGTCGCAGCCCCCGACCCCTGCCTGGAAGCGGGCGGCTGCGAGACGCACACAGAGCCGGTGGTATCGCTGTTTATTAATTTTGGCAGCAGAATTTATACATTAGGACCGTAGTTAGGAAATAGTATCAGAGTTTAAAACACCAAACTTTTTATATATCATAAATACATGGGGTGAAACCCATGTTTCCATTACAATACATTTATAGGGATAAACCCAATTTTATTAAAAACATAATCTCCTTTTTATTTAGGTAACTTTTATAGCCACTTTTCTAAGCCTTCAGTGCTCTCCAGCTGGCTTCTATTAGCTTCACATTTAGTTACCTGAAACGCGTTTTAAAAAGATTTTATCTGCAAGAAATACTGGCGAGTGCATCCCAGCTTAATCAAAACAAGTTTTATAGCTTTACAGCATTGAGAGCAATTACAATGTTTATATCTACCCAATTACTCAGTCAGTACTTGTCAATCGACGGATCTGTGACTATGGTCATAACAAACATTGGATACCCGTGCCCAATTGTGAAGGTTATCAAGTACTGTATACAAACCCCATAACACTGGCAGCAATTGTAGATTACAAAAACTCAATCACTGTAATTATAACTGATAACATTTTGGGATTTGTAAAACTTTTGAAATAATGGCATCACAAAGGGTGACAAAAAGAGAATGTACTCACTTTGTTGATTTAGGTGATACTATTGTAGCTTCCTGGTGATTCTCCTGGTTATTATCTATTAAAATTAAACAATGCACACGTGTTAGTAAGATAACCCAAATCACATTAGCCATACATCATGAGACAGAACTCAAACGAACTAAGTCTGGCAGAGCCTTAACATGCGTTACGGAGCCTTAGATCAATCGGGTAGGGTAACAAATACGTGATCGGGGGTTATAATACTTACAACGAGGCAGAGCTTCGCTTTTTGGGGGGTATTATTCCAGAGTATTAAAGCACTAGAGATTTGAGAGAGAAAAAGAAAATGAACAGTTTGAAGAATGAGGCTGAAGCCTCCTTATATAGCCTGATCGAGAGGCGGCGCGCGCCCCGCGACGCCCACCCCTCTCTCCTTCGCTGCCCGCGAGCTAGGCTGGCTAGGGCCTGGCCTTGGTGAGTCAACTCACTAGGCTCAACACGCAGGTGGACACGTGGCGCAAGGCGGTGTCGCTTGGTGTTACTCCATCGCGGCCCGCGACTCGCAAGCTCAAGGGGGTCGCGCCCCTCGAGAAGGTATATTATTTGTTTTTATTATTAATATAAATGTTATTTAGGACCGTTAACGAGTACACAGGGTATATTTAGGGCGTTAGGGGTGTTTTAGGAGGGTTGTTATAAGTTGTTTCCAACCCACAAAAAATTTCTCATTATTGCTTTTAATGTGTCAATAATACCAATTGGAACTTTGTAAAGAGAAAAAAAGTATATCGAGAGACTTTCCAAAACCGCCTTAATCAAAGTAAGTCTGCCATCAATCTAAAGAGTTTTAGCTTTCCATGAGGATAATCGTTTATCAAAAGTTTCAATAATTTGTTTCCAATTGTTAAGCCTATTCATATTAGCACCCACTATAATCTCCAAATAAGTGAAAGGAATTTCTTCTCTGTTACACCCCAGAACATTCACCATAGATGTTACCTTCAAATATCCCACCCAATCACGTATAGGTTTGACTTGAAAAGATTAATTTGATCTGTAGGATTGATTGCGGACCCAAAATGAGTCGATCAGAGGTGTTCTACTCAAAATGAAAGGCGGAAACAGACATGATGAGTTAGATTCAGCAAGATATCACTTTAAACTGTCTTGTATATTGATTTTGAGGCAATTACAGATCTAAAGACACTTCGACAGCGCTCCGCCGTCGGAAAACAATCTCCTAATTCCGTATGAAATGAAACGAAATCAAACCTATATATAGACATCTAATTTCGTATGAAACATGCTCACATGGAATTATTATACATGCGGAATTAATACTCATGCGAAATACCTAATTCCGTACGGAATTACTCGAGCAACTTCATGCGAAATTAGAAGCATCTCTTGATTTCTTGATCTTCGTGCCATGTGAAATGCAAGACTCGATACAAGACGAAGTCGACAGATGTATGCACCAACAGTCTCCCCTTAGATGTTGACGAGTCTTAAGTGTCGAGTCTTCAATGTCTTCAGTTTTTATCAGTCTGACTGCTCTTTGAAGAATCAGCACCAACACACTCCCCTCGAACAAAAACTTCTACTTGGATGTCTTCAGACTCCCCCTATCGATTTGCTGGGATCGTAGCCTGGCTTTCACAGGATCAGGATCATGACCTGGCTCTATACTCAGATGCAGAGTCCTCAGATATCGGAACCTGGCTCTCTAACACTCATCTTCAGAAACCATACAGTCCTGCACATCCTCTACCCAAACAATAAATTTCAAAAATTTAACATTTGACAAATTTTTACATATTCAGACTCCCTTTCAACCTTATCCAGAATGATTTTTCAATGTTAATCACTAATGACCCACTTGTAAGAAATTTTCAAACATTCTTAGATTAATCCAACTCCCTCTAAAATTTATCATCATGTTTAGCACTCGGAATTTCGAAAATCAACTATTCAACATCAGCTGTCGAAAATCTTTTTGGATTTTTCAAAAATTTATGCTAAAACACACTGAAAATCTTTTTGGATTTTTGAATAAAATGAAATGCAGTAAAGAAATATTTACAGACAATCTTTTTGTGAGTTTGTGTAAGAGGATCATATCAGATTATGAGACAAATCACCAACACCGTTAAGCTTTAAACATTTTAAGTTCTAAACAATTCACCTAGATTGTCAGAATACTGATCCACTTAAGTTTTCACACAAAGTTCAACTGTTTCGAGATACAAGATTAATGTATTAAGAACTTAAACTTATTCATGTGTCCCACCACTTGAATATACTCCCGTATCCAGACCCCAATATTCAGTCTTACAGGTGAATGTACACTAGTGATATCTTTAAACGGGTAAATGCGAAACCGTGAGAGCTCAGGTCAGAACTTTCGTTCAGCAGAGAGATGACGGCTCGACTTTTGGTGTGTCCCGTTTGGGGATCTTTTCTTCAACTGCCATTGATACATATCTTTCAATATTTCTCAATTTTTTAGCAGAGGGTTGGCTTTAAAGATTAAAGCTTTTGCAAAGTATTATACGAGGACTAGGCTATTGCTTCCGCAAAATCAGAAGTCCTGGTATAATACCCCAGATATCACCACGCACAAAGACCTAGTATGTCAGAAAAAGTGATCTTTCAAACAAGATTTCGGGGGTTACCCATATATCCAAGAAATGTTCCCCACGAAATAAGCAATTTTGAATTTAGGTTTGTGGCGCCCGTTTTCCCTTTTTGACATATAACATAACTTTATACGAATTCTAAAAAAATTCTGACATGACCCGTTCGAAAATTTAACCTTTTCTCTGCTTTTAACAACATCATTTAATTATGTTCTACGACACTTTTCAAAACCACAAAGTTGTGACCATAAGGTTCACCATGAACAATTTTGTACAAAATATACCAAAAGATTTAGAAATTCTAGCTACTTACTAACATACTAGACACAATTTAACATCATATGACAAAACGAAGTTTTTGACCCATTCATAATCAACTACATGAACCGGAAGCGTGTAAAAGGTCGACACTTGTGTGTTCGCTCCGAGTGCGCCGCAATCAAGCATGAGATTTACCTAACATTCATAACAACAAACACTTGTTAGTTCGTAACACATAACAATTAAAATCCTTTAATTCCATATTCTTTTTCAACCCGTTAACGTAACATATTACCTTACTAACATCATTACTTTCATTCGGAAACATTCATCATTCCACTTTCCAATTCATTTGTGATGAATCGCCACATATCATATTCTTCAATATACTTACCCCATTTGACCCGTATGGCAAATCTAATTCCTAAACATTCCAACTATCATTCTACTTGACATTCCAACCTAATAGACGGATCTTTTAAATTTTACCACAACTTGATCTTTCGGACATTTCTCCATACAACTCTTTGCATTTATTCAATCATGATTCATAAAGGGAAATTATACTAAAATCATAGTTCTAAATGGTATCATTCATAAATCTACAAATAGAGTACATAAAGTTCATATGAACTTACCGCGATCCTGAGATGATTGTGCCTTCGAGTGACTTGCGCCTTCTTCCTTTTTCGCGCCTATATGACATAATCTCATACTTTAGCTTTCTCAAACATTACTTTCACAATTCTTATAGTACATATGGCGACTACTAATCACATACGTCATTATCATAAAGAACTTTCATCAATTTAACAAGTATCCATGTAAAAATCATAAACTAACTCACTTAGGCATTTCATCGAACACATTGTGTGCGTATCACTAACTTAGCACAATGTACAAGCATCTTAAACACATTTTCCATAGTTCACTCATAGATTGACATAAACATCTCTAACTTGGAAAGTCATCATCCTAAACATGAACACCTAATTCTTAATCAATTTTTTCATAACAATTTAATCAATCAACAATCAAATTAACATGTAGAACTTCAAATTTCTAACCCTCACTTAACATGCATCTGGGTTTTTGCCCTAATCATGCTCATATTCGAAATATGGCATCTATTGATGTTTAAACATTCATAGCAACCATAAATCATACTAAATTTTGTATTACATTCATGAATTACACTATACCCACATAACCAAACATCATCAAATCAGGAAATTTCACTTACTTGAGATCAAGAATACTTAGACAATCAGGATTCTTAGCTCATGCATTCGATTCTTCACTGATTTCACTTTCAATTTGATAGAAATTAAGATGTTAGGGTTTTTGAGAGGAAAAGCTTTCCCCTGGCCTTCTCACGTTCGCACACCAGGACCAATTTTGGTCTTTTCCTTTCTTTTATCTAATTTAATTCATATATTCACATCTAGTCCCTCACCTTTTAGATC
The DNA here is from genome assembly GCF_002127325.2 of Helianthus annuus. Lineage (NCBI taxonomy): Eukaryota > Viridiplantae > Streptophyta > Magnoliopsida > Asterales > Asteraceae > Helianthus > Helianthus annuus. The sequence goes on from NC_035447.2 coordinate 127,486,281, forward strand.
TTTTTCACTTTATTAACCCATATCCCAACTTGTTATCTATCCTTTACTAATCCTTTAATATGACATAATTCTATACATTCCCATTTTAAATAAATAAAACGTCACTACATATTATATTTTATGATGTACGAAAATTGGGGGCGTTACAAGTCTGACTTTCATAATGGTAAAAAAAAATCTATATTTACCATTCTTTGTCATTAAATCATCATCACTATTAGTTTATTATATTACGACATACGAAAACTGGGGTGTTACAAGTCCACCCCCCTTATAAAAGGTTTCGTCCCCGAAACCTGACTACGTACCAAATAATTCCGGGTAGTGCTTTTGCATGTCATCCTCCGCTTCCCATGTGAGATCCGATCCCTTCCGGTGTTGCCATTGAACCAACACTTGTCGAACAGATTTGTTTCGGAGGTGCTTCACTTTAAAATCTTTAATTGCGACGGGCCTTTCAACATAATTCAACTTCTTATCCACTTCAATGTCATCCATAGGCACGTATGCCGTTTCATCCGCAAGGCACTTTCGCAACTGCGACACATGAAAGGTGTTATGGATCCCATCCAGCGCGGGTGGTAATTCTAACTGGTATGCCACCGCCCCGACCCGGGCGAGTATTTTGAATGGCCCGATGTATCGAGGACCTAACTTCCCGCGTTTACGGAAACGGATTATTCCTTTCCATGGAGAGACCTTTAGTAATACATGATCTCCCACTTGAAATTCAATTGGCCGACTTCGTCGATCCGCATAAGACTTTTGTCTATCTTGTGCTGCTTTTATTCTTGATCTAACCATATCTATTTTTTCATTCGTCTTGGCCACTACTTCTTTTGACGCGATTTCTCGTTGACCCACTTCCCCCCAACAAACTGGGGTTCTACATTTCCTTCCATAAAGCATTTCGTAGGGGGCCATTCTTATGCTGTTATGATAGCTGTTATTATATGAGAACTCTACCAAAGGTAGATGATCATCCCAGCTTCCTCCGAAATCCATAACATACGCCCTTAACATATCAACTTAGGTTTGAATAGTTCGTTCTGACTGACCATCGGTTTGTGGATGGTAGGCGGTGCTAATGTGTAATTGGGTCCCCAATTCTTCATGAAACTTCCTCCAATAGCGCGATGTGAACCGGGTGTCCCGATCGGATACTATAGACACCGGAACCCCATGTCGGGATATAATCTCGTTCATATAGACTTCCGCCATCTTTTCTGAGTTATACTTTTCCCGAATCGGTAAGAAATGTGCGCTTTTGGTCAGTCGGTCAACGACCAACAATAATGCATCGTGCCCTTTTTTTGTCTTGGGAAGCTTAGTTACCAAATCCATCGTTACATGCTCCCACTTCCACACTGGGATTTCCAAGGGTTGCAATTTCCGATACGGCTTTTGGTGTTCGGCCTTTACTTGAGAGCATGTCAAACATTTCGCAACATATTTGACAATGTCTCTCTTCATCCCCGGCCACCAATAATTCATTCTCAAGTCTCGATACATCTTTGTAGCCCCCGGATGAACGGAGTATCGAGACTTGTGAGCCTCATTCAACAATAATTCTTTCACCTCACAATACCGAGGTATCCAAATTCGATTGTACCTCGTTTTCATACCATTTGCATTCTCTTCCAATTCATGAATAAACCCTTTCGTTCTTTCTTTCTTCGGGTCAACAGCATTTAAAGATTTCGTTTGAGCTTCTCGAATTTCATCAAGGAGTTTAGGAGTGACTACCATCTTCATGGATTTTACCCGAATCGGGGGTGGGTACTCCTTTCGGCTAAGTGCGTCCGCTACTACATTAGCCTTCCCGGGATGATAATAGATGTCACAATCGTAATCCTTAATGAGTTCCAACCATCTTCGTTGCCTCATATTGAGATCTTTCTGTTCAAAAAAATATTTGAGGCTTTTATGATCCGAGAAGATAGTACATTTCACCCCATAAAGGTAGTGCCTCCATATTTTCAAAGCAAACACGACTGCCGCCAATTCTAGATCATGAGTTGGGTAATTGTTTTCATGCTGTTTGAGTTGCCTTGAGGCATAAGCAATGACCTTACCCTTTTGCATTAATACGCAACCTAATCCTTGGCGGGAGGCGTCAGTATATACTACTAATTCATCCGTTCCATCCGGTAGTGTCAACACCGGAGAATTTGAGAGCTTTTCTTTTAAAGTCTGAAACGCTTTTTCTTGTTCTTCACCCCAGATAAACTTTTCATTCTTCTTTGTTAACTTTGTCATAGGAGAGGCTATCTTGGAGAAATCTTGGATAAATCTCCTGTAGTACCCAGCCAAGCCTAGAAAACTTTTTATTTCGCTTGGATTCTTCGGGGGTACCCAGTTCATTACCGCATCTACCTTGGACGGATCCACATGAACACCATCCGCATCGATCACATGACCCAAAAATTGTACCTCTCTAAGCCAAAAGGCACACTTTGAGAACTTTGCATATAAATTTTCCTTGCGTAGCGTCTCCAATACATCGCGTAAATGGGAAGCATGCTCTGCTTCACTACGGGAGTATATTAGGATATCGTCGATGAAAACGATTACATACTTATCAAGCATATTTCGGCACACCCGATTCATTAAATCCATAAACGCATCTGGTGCGTTCGTCAGCCCAAAGGACATTACTAAAAACTCGTAATGCCCGTACCGTGTTCGAAACGCTGTTTTCGGCACATCTTCTTCTCGCACACGCAGTTGGTGATATCCCGACCGCAAATCAATTTTTGAAAACCATATTGCCCCTTGTAGCTGGTCAAATAGGTCATCAATTCTGGGCAATGGATATCGATTCTTCACCGTTAACTTGTTCAACTCTCGATAGTCAATGCACATTCGCATCGAACCATCTTTCTTCTTCACAAATAATACGGGTGCTCCCCATGGTGAAATACTTGGTTTAATAAAACCCTTATCGAGCAACTCCTGAAGCTGCGTCATCAATTCTTTCATTTCGGTTGGGGCCAACCGATAAGGAGCTTTAGCTACTGGTTTTGCACCCGGGTTAAGCTCTATTTTGAATTCTACTTCTCGTTCAGGTGGGAGCCCTGGTAGGTCTTCCGGAAACACATCCGGATATTCATTCACCACGTTCACATCTTCAAGCTTTGGGACACCTCGACTAGTGTCAATCACATAAGATAGATAAGCTCTACCCCCGTTCCTCACATGTTTGACAGCTTTGATTATAGAGCACAATTTCGGCTTGATGACCCTTTCCCCTTGAACACTTATCCGTTCCCCCCCCCCCCCGAGGTTACTATATGAATGACTTTCTTTTCACATTGAATTTCAGCGTGGTTTTGGGCTAGCCAATCCATTCCTACAACTACTTTAAATTCCCCCATGTACATTGGAACAAGGTCTATACTAACTTCCTCATCTTCGATTATTATCTTACAATTTTTGCAAATATCATGCAACAAATAGCTTTTACTATCAGCAACTTCAACCTCTAAGGGTATTGACATCTTTTCAAGCTTAAACGATGGGTGAGCTAACAATTCATTAGAAATGAACGACCTACTAGCCCCGGAATCAAATAAAACATTCATAGGCATAGAATTAACCAAGAATATACCTGAAACCACGTCCGGGCTAGCTTTAGCTTCATCCGAGGTTAACTGAAACATCCTCCCGTGAGCCTTGGGGGGCTCATCCTTCTTTCCATCTCTCTTTGCCCCTTGTTGGAATTTCGGACATTCCGCTTTAATGTGCCCCGTTTCATTGCAATTGTAACACGCCTTTGAGTTTTCGGGGCACCTATAAAACGGATGTCCTTCTCGTCCACATTTGTAGCATCCCTTCTTTCCCGAAAAACATTCACCCGAATGATGCTTCCCACACGTCTTGCAAGTCGGGATTTCACTACTTGCTTTCCCTTTCTTGCTTTGGTCTTGATATCTTGCCTTTTTCGATGGGCTTGCGTTGGTAGGCTTCTCCGCTACCCTTTTCTCTCCCCGTTCAACCTGCCTTTTTATATCAATTTCTCTGTCTCTTGCCCATTCAATTAGTTCATTTAACGTTGCACACTTGGAGGGGTTTACAAATTCCCGATATTCAGCCTTTAACATAGCATGGTAACGTACAATCCTTTGCCTCTCAGTCCCCGCTATCTCCTCACAGAACTTCACCCTCTCAAGGAACTTGTTTGTTATCTCGTCAATCGTTTCATCCTTTTGTCTGAGACGTAAGAAGTCTTCCTGAATCTTATCAATTGCGGATTGTGGACTATAATATTTCAGAAATGACTCCTTGAATTCTTGCCATGTTAACGATTGTACCTTATCATCCCCCAATTCCTTCGAGTATGCGTCCCACCAATCTTTTGCTCGAAGTTGTAGGAGGCCCGTGGCAAACATTACTTGATCCTCCACTTCACATCTACTTCGTGTAAACACTGCCTCGGTACTTGAAATCCACCTTTGACAAGCTATCGGATCAACTTCCCCTTTGTATGGTAAGGGGTTGCATGCCATGAACTCTTTGTACGTGCATCGCCAAAAGCTTTTCTTCACTTGCAATTCACTAATCATTTCTTTCAATTCTTCCACCGTGGAAGTTACCGAGGTATTAATTATTTCCAATACTTGTCCTTCGACTTCTTGAGCTAGTCGGGGAATACTAGCCTCAACTGCTTTCATTACTTCTTCCACAATCATAGCTCTTATTTCATTTCGGCGTGCTTCGTCGTCCTCATTCACATTCACCATATCGGCCATCTACATAAAACATTCGTTACATTCATTAGATTTCATTTCATTCTTTCCACCATCATGTTTTAACATCATTTTATCATGACACGTTCCATTCATCATTCATACTTCTTGCCTTATCGTCATCGTATCGTATCATTCTTTATTTTAGACATTCATTCATCCTTTCTATCATATGACCATGCTAGTGCTACGTAGCTCTCATTCTTTCTAATACGTAAAAGAAATTACTCGTGACTAAATCATGCTTAAACTTTCTTTGGAAACTCAACGTTTCCGACAACCAACTCCATAGTATTCTTTATCCCTTACACCTTGATATACTTTTCTTACCCATTAGGATCGCATTATATCGTTCTAAGTACCTTCCGTATGAATAAAACAATAAACAGAACAATATATTTTGAAATGGGCTGAAAATGAGCTCCACCGTAAGCTACGGTGGCTACCGTAGCTTACGGTGGCCCCTTTTCCTTTACGGTACTGGGCTACTGTTTTACGGTAGCCATCCTTCTCCCAGGTGCTACCGTAAGCTACGGTACCACCGTAACTTACGGTAGTGCCCAGCGTACTTTTATTGATTTTTCATGTTTTTCTACCCATTTTTGACCCGTATTAACCCCCAAACTGATCTGATTCATCCTATATCTTCCACTACATCACGTAATCATTTCATAACGTCCCACAACAATTTATATTGTAATGCAAAATTATTTCATAACGTAATCATTTAGAATACTTACTTGCTTTGCGCCACGGATCGAACACACACTTCTCCCGAGCTTTTGGTTTGAGTTTAAGCACTTGATGCTTAAATCCCTCAAACCCAGGCTCTAATACCAACTTGTGGCGCCCGTTTTCCCTATTTGACATATAACATAACTTTATAAGAATTCTAAAAAAATTCTGACATGACCCGTTCGAAAATTTAACCTTTTCCCTGCTTTTAACAACATCATTTTAATTATGTTCTACGACACTTTTCAAAACCACAAAGTTGTGACCATAAGGTTCACCATGAACAATTTGGTACAAAATATACCAAATGTTGGTGCAGTTGTCTGTCGACTACATCTTCGTTCGTGTCTTAAAATGATAGAATGATACAGAGAGAGTAGCCCGAAGACTGATCAAGACTGAAGAACTGAAGACAGAATGGTGTGACTCGATAGTCGACTCCATCAACATCTGAGGGGGAGTCTGTTGGTACACTACATCTGCTGATTCCGTCTTGTATCGAGTCATTGTCTTAGATTGTTAGATCTGGGCGCGTAATAAGAGAATTAGTGAGATTGTATAGTTTTAGGCTTGCTGGATTGCTTATTTGGTTAGTAATGGGCTGAACCACTCGAACGGTAAATAGGCTGGTCCGCTCGAGCGGCAAACTAGCTGGACCGCTCGAGCGTCAATCACTCTGGACCGCTTATACGGACATGCCGTATGAGTGGACCAGAAATCCTATAAATACCCTATGAGAGGTCCCCAAATGTAACGAAGTGGTAGAAATCGTGCCGAAGCTCTGCCGGTGCGAGATTTGAGCTGTAAACGTTTGAAATCAGTAAAACAAGTAGTTAAAGTGATTTGCCTGCTGTTTCTACCTTAGTTTCTTGTTATTCCGCACCTGAAACCAAGGAGAAAGCCTCTGAACGACTCGTTCGGGTCAACACTCGATCCTACACCAAAAGATTTAGAAATTCTAGCTACTTACTAACATACTAGACACAATTTAACAACATATGACAAAACGAAGTTTTTGACCCATTCATAATCAACTACATGAACCGGAAGCGTGTAAAAGGTCGACACTTGTGTGTTCGCTCCGAGTGCGCCGCAATCAAGCATGAGATTTACCTAACATTCATAACAACAAACACTTGTTAGTTCGTAACACATAACAATTAAAATCCTTTAATTCCATATTCTTTTTCAACCCGTTAACGTAACATATTACCTTACTAACATCATTACTTTCATTCGGAAACATTCATCATTCCACTTTCCAATTCATTTGTGATGAATCGCCACATATCATATTCTTCAATATACTTACCCCATTTGACCCGTATGGCAAATCTAATTCCTAAACATTCCAACTATCATTCTACTTAACATTCCAACCTAATAGACGGATCTTTTAAATTTTACCACAACTTGATCTTTCGGACATTTCTCCATACAACTCTTTGCATTTATTCAATCATGATTCATAAAGGGAAATCATACTAAAATCATAGTTCTAAATGGTATCATTCATAAATCTACAAATAGAGTACATAAAGTTCATATGAACTTACCGCGATCCTGAGATGATTGTGCCTTCGAGTGACTTGCGCCTTCTTCCTTTTTCGCGCCTATATGACATAATCTCATACTTTAGCTTTCTCAAACATTACTTTCACAATTCTTATAGTACATATGGCGACTACTAATCACATACGTCATTATCATAAAGAACTTTCATCAATTTAACAAGTATCCATGTATAAATCATAACTAAACTCACTTAGGCATTTCATCGAACACATTGTGTGCGTATCACTAACTTAGCACAATGTACAAGCATCTTAAACACATTTTCCATAGTTCACTCATAGATTGACATAAACATCTCTAACTTGGAAAGTCATCATCCTAAACATGAACACCTAATTCTTAATCAATTTTTTTCATAACAATTTCATCAATCAACAATCAAATTAACATGTAGAACTGCAAATTTCTAACCCTCACTTAACATACATCTGGGTTTTTGCCCTAATCATGCTCATATTCGAAATATGGCATCTATTGATGTTTAAACATTCATAGCAACCATAAATCATACTAAATTTTGTATTACATTCACGAATTACACTATACCCACATAACCAAACATCATCAAATCAGGAAATTTCACTTACTTGAGATCAAGAATACTTAGACAATCAGGATTCTTAGCTCATGCATTCGATTCTTCACTGATTTCACTTTCAATTTGATAGAAACTAAGATGTTAGGGTTTTTGAGAGGAAAAGCTTTCCCCTGGCCTTCTCACGTTCGCACACCAGGACCAATTTTGGTCTTTTCCTTTCTTTTATCTAATTTAATTCATATATTCACATCTAGTCCCTCACCTTTTAGATCTTTTTCACTTTATTAACCCATATCCCAACTTGTTATCTATCCTTTACTAATCCTTTAATATGACATAATTCTATACATTCCCATTTTAAATAAATAAAACGTCACTACATATTATATTTTATGATGTACGAAAATTGGGGGCGTTACAAGTCTGACTTTCATAATGGTAAAAAAATCTATATTTACCATTCTTTGTCATTAAATCATCACTATTAGTTTATTATATTACGACATATGAAAACTGGGGTGTTACAAGGTTTATATCTCGAAAACAATCTACTAAATGTATAAAAACCTACTGACACATCCGCAGTGAGATTGTTTATCACATTTGACTTTCCAATTCTTTAGCGTGTTGTGATAGTCCACTGATTTACTATCATTTCCTCTTTTCACAACCAAACTCATTTTTAAATTTTATCATGTTTTTGGCTTTTTCAATTTTTCTAATGTTTTATAAGGATAAACCCTATTTTATTAAAAACATAATCTCCTTTTTATTTAGGTAACTTTTATAGCCACTTTTCTAAGCCTTCAGTGCTCTCCAGCTGGCTTCTATTAGCTTCACATTTAGTTACCTGAAACGCGTTTTAAAAGATTTTATCAGCAAGAAATACTGGCGAGTGCATCCCAGCTTAATTAAAACAAGTTATATAGCTTTACAGCGTTGAGAGTAATTACAATGTTTATACCTACCCAATTACTCAGTCAGTACTTGTCAATCGACGGATCTATGACTATGGTCATATCAAACATTGGATACCCGTGCCCAATTGTGAAGGTTATCAAGTACTGTATACAAACCCCATAATACTGGCAGCAATTGTAGATTACAAAAACTCAATCATTGTAATTATAACTAATAAGATTTTGGGATTTGTAAAACTTTTGAAATAATGGCATCATAAAGGGTGACAAAAAGAGAATGTACTCACTTTGTTGATTTAGGTGATACAACTATAGCTTCCTGGTGATTATCCTGGTTATTACCTATTAAAATTAAACAATGCACACGTGTTAGTAAGATAACCCAAATCACATTAGCCATACAACACGAGACAGAACTCCAACGAACTGAGTCAGGCAGAGCCTTAACATGCGTTACGGAGCCCTAGATCAATCGGGTAGGGTAACAAATACGTGATCAGGGGTTATAATACTTACAACGAGGCAGAGCTTCGTTTTTTAGGGGGTATTATTCCCGAGTATTAAAGCACTAGAGATTTGAGAGAGAAAAAGAAAATGAACAGTATGAAGAATGAGGCCGAAGCCTCCTTATATAGCCTGATCGAGAGGCAGCGCGCACCCCGCGACGCCTACCCCTCTCTCCTTCGCTGCCCGCGAGCTAGGGTAGCTAGGGCCTGGCCTTGGTGAGTCAACTCACTAGGCTCAACACGCAGGTGGACACGTGGAACAAGGCGGTGTCGCTTGGTGTTACTCCATCGCGGCCCGCGACTCACGCTCAAGGGGGTCGCGCCCCGCGAGAAGGTATATTATTTGTTTTTATTTTTAATATATATGTTATTTAGGACCTTTAACGAGTATACATGGTATATTTAGGGCGTTAGGGGTGTTTTAGGAGGGTTGTTATATGTTGTTTCCAACCCACAAAAAATTCTCATTATTGCTTTTAATGTGTCAATAATACCAATTGGAACTTTATAAAGAGAAAATAGTATATCGAGAGACTTTCCAAAACCGCCTTAATCAAAGTAAGTCTCCCATCAATCTAAAGAGTTTTGCTTTCCATGAGGATAATCATTTATCAAAAGTTTCAATAATTTGTTTCCAATTGTTAAGCCTATTCATATTAGCACCCACTATAATCTCCAAATAAGTGAAAGGAATTTCTTCTCTATTACACCCCAAAACATTCACCATGGATGTTACCTTCGAATATCCCACCCAATCACGTATAGGTTTGACTTGAAAAGATTAAATTGATCTCCCATCCCACTGCCCATAACTCTGGAACACCCTATAAATCTAAATTTGACCAGACCCTGGACATCCGATGAAGTACCTGCCTCCTTCAGAGGTATCCTTTTGCCTTTTTGGGCTGCAAGGAGATATGTCTTTAGCCTAGTTTGTGGTACACTCTGATTTATACACAGATCTATAGATAGTCACGTCGTTATACACAGTGGCACTTACAGTGGTCCCGGACGACGAGTTGAGGGCTTGGGGGCCCACGTTTGGTGGTGGCCCCTTGGAGAAAAGGGTCATGTCTCATCTATACGAGACCCATTATACTGGTATATCCACCGTTTCATTTCCATGTCCATTGCTGAACGTGGCAAGAGCAATGAGTGGTGCACGTTGCTTGACTTGTTGTATATATATTCCCTATGCACATGCAGGTCGTGCGCCCCTACATCGATGCTTGGCGGAGAATTTCACCACATACTATCGCAGTTAGTGGCGGGGGCATCTTTTTGGTGGGGGGTGGGGTACATTACTATCATCGCCCTGTCTTTGGGCTTTCATTATCCACATGTTTTAGATTTACAAGTGCCGATTGAGGCACGTCTGATAGATTGGAGGACGTTGAAGGTAATGAAGCTGTGGGGGAGGTTTAACGGCATCGGGCAACAATTTATCAGCCTGGGCGGCAATATTTTTATACCCTGGCCATTGGTACATCAGCCATCGTTACAGACACAACCAGTGGACATGGCCTATCTTATTGAGCCCCTACCTCTAGATCCACCACAAACATCCTTTGTGTGTTTATCGAGCTGTGAGGCTACCTACTAGCACAACGACCCTCCTCGAGAGGCTTGTGGAGGGTCGGGAAAGACAGATTCAGCTATTGATTTAGCATGGTCGGTGGATCGACTAGGTGGAGGACTGCTTGGTGTGAATGATGGAGTGCGTGTAACAACCCGCACGTTCGTGCGTTGTTACTACTCGTTATACTCGTTACGCCTAGCACCAGAGAGTCGAATCATAATGTGGCTATATCGAATACATTGCTACTTCGCAGTATTTTCGCATATTACGCATACTTTATCGCTATAACGCATCACATCGCACGTACTAACACTCCCGATGACGTTGAGTGAGGACCTATTCTACCCTCCTCGATAGCCGTGATGTGTCGCAACGCAACGCATATTCGAAACGCGCAACTCGATTATCGCAACGCAGACTTTGAAATGTGGATATTCATACGACCCTTTGTGAGTAATTATAATAAATATATGAATGTGCGTATGAAGATGTGTGACCAAACTATCGCAATGCTTAACGAACAAAACGAAACACCGAAACGCAACTCGTCGGATGCCCTCGATCGGATGGCCATCCGATCGGATTGCCATCCGATCGGATTGCCATCCAATCAAAGCGTCACCCGATCGGATAGCCATTTGATCCATGGCACAGTATCCCCTTCTCTCCTCTTCACCTATAAATAGCCCTTGTCACATCACTGTTCAAGTGACGGACAGCTCTCACTCGACCAGCATGCTTTGGGGCTATTTTCTCTCGATTTCTTGCGATTCTTGTAAGTTTCTACCTCAAATCTTGTACTTCTATGATCTACACGCACCTCTTCGTCATTTTCTCTTTTGAATCTTAACTTTTAACCGTGAAATCAATGGATTTGAGGTGTTCTAGGATGATGTCATCATGGAGTTCTTATGAACTTCAAGCGTTGGCCTCATTCCACCAAGAACCACTCAGATCTGAAGGATTTCCACAAGATTAAACAACACTTTCGCATAGATCTACACATATTCATGGATAAAAGGATTGAATGATGGTTTTCCAACTTCTTCAACTCTTTTACACTCAATGCACTCAAAATCGATAGAATCGGAGCTTGTTCTAATCTTCTACTATTTCTTAGTGATGTGTCAGCTCAAGATCTGAGTTCTATCAAAGAGACTATCGATTTCGGGTTAAACATGAACAACCATCTCAAACAGTGGACTGATCGGACTAGGGTGATTCCTGTTCGATCGGGTCACTTGAGTCTTGATGGGGCTGTTGTTTGGCACGTTGTAATACCGTCTCGAGAAAACCGCAAAACTTTCAAAACAGTCAAGTGTCAAAGACGATCAGGTCGTTGGGACGGATTGCCGTCCGATCGAATTGCCATCCGATCGGACAGCCATCCGATCGGCTTACACTTAGTCCCACACTTAAGCTTTTATTTCCATCTTTTCAAAGATCTGAATGTTGAAATGATTGCCGTCTGATCGGATTGCCATCCGATCGAACGACCATCCGACCATGTGACATTTGGAGCTTCAACACTTAAACAATTTTCAACATGTTCAATGACCAACGGATTGCCACCCGATCGGATTGCAATCCGATCGAGTGACAACCCTGTTGTGAACTTGTTCTCACTAAGTGTCCTACCTATCGGATCGTTACCTAATTGAACGACCGTTCGGTCGATCGACCTGAAGGGTAGAGATACCTCTCTGTTTTCAAAATGCTACAACGAAAACTTCAAAGCCATTGTACACAAACACATCCTTACCAAACAAGATGTTAATCCAATCGAATGGCCATCCGATCGGATGACCATCCGAACGGATTGACATCCGATCGAGTGGCCATCCGATCGGATTGCCATCCGATTGTATTACCATCCGACACTTGGTTCACCGCCACCGTTTAACGCACTATTCAACGCTTACGATATCAATCTATATTCAGGCTAATCTCAGACGCGCTCCCTTCAATCCAACCAAGTTGTGTTTACTTGCTGAACGCCGACTGTGAGTATACTCGAACCCTTTTTATCGCATTTTGGGTGTAACATACGTTCCTGTCAATCAAAGTTATCAAAACGAACTATTCAATCAAACTGTTTATCACTTGCGAATAACTGTTATGCATATTTACACGTGATGCTAGTTACATATGTGTTAGGACTTATACTCGCGAGGTCCTGGCTTAACTAGTATAGTACTATAGAACCCGTCGGGGTCTAGTTAGGATGAATAGAAACCACAATCGCAGCTCGAGAGACTTAGCTGGTAGTATCTGTCTTGTATGCATGTATGTTGAGGTATCTCGTTTATGCATTTGGTAATTCGCAGCACTTTTAACTATTTACGCTTTGCTATCAAAACTAGTATACTCGCCAATACTTTTGTATTGACGTTGTTTTAACGTATGTTGCAGGTTTAGTCGTAGTCTACATCCAATCAAGCTAGGAAGTCTTGAAACACACCTAAAATCTAGGTTGTCGGATTTGTATTGTTTGGGAGAACATGAAATTTGTGACAGCTTATGTGATTGTATTTGTTTATTAGTATGGGATAATGAACGTTGTAAATATTGTCGCAATTTAGTTGTTATGGATTCTCTTGAGCAATCTGATTCGCCTAGTGCCGCACCCGGATGATTCCGCCATCAGTTGAGGTGTGGCAGATTGGTATCAGAGCCATAACTATAAGGAATTAGGCCAGGCTTGACCTAGTCCGGGTCAATGTCTGAGAAACAACCTAGTCTATAGTCTAGGTATCAACAGGCCGACTCGTGCGAACCCAGTAGGATTTGCACGGGCCTACTTGATACTCTCGTTCGAATCCGCTAAAACTACAACTTCGCGTGAACACAACATACTACAATTTCACGCGAAAAGCCTTTCCTAAGGCTGGAATATTACTTAGCCTTTCCTAAGGCCAACACAATACACACGTTTTTGAAAATACTCGCATAACTGAACCGAGTGATCCAGTCGAGATCAGGCGTGAAAACCAACAACTTGCGATAAGATCGCTCACTCAGCACATTTTTCTAGCACGAGAACTTTTCGTCGAGCTAGGAGTGACATCCATAATTCAACGAAAGTCTCCATTTCAAAATCTAGTGGAACTCCCGGACTTAGGAGCGAAGCTATTAAGTCAGGGGTGAAACCCGTATCTTAATGAACCGTTCCACTCTCTATAAAATGGTTTTCAAAAGCTCTCACCAAGGACTCGGCTAAAACGATAACTCGAGCCACGCGATGACCAGGAAGATGAATGCCATGTGCTGCATCCCAGTGGAAGCATAAGTCTTCTAGGGCAACACACGTGCACGAACTTGTTGGGTATAGTTGGGTTACCATGGGTAGTCGACGCCTAAACAACCGAGGCACTCTATCGATTTCTCTAGCATATGACTTGCCGAATTTACGCTTTACTGAACCTATTTACGCTTATGTGGCTACGATTTAAAACTTTACGCCTTATCGATTTTCGCTCCCTGCTTTTGTAAACGCACAAGTTGCACAACCATCGCAATCTAAAATGAAAACCGAATGTTCGCAACAAAACTAATGTCTAATTACTCACTCTCGCTCCCTCTCTATGCATCGCGTCCTCACGCTATCTATGCAAGCATAAAGGTATAGTTTATACGAACCTATATATACATACATATACAGACAATCAATTGTGTGGGAACTTAAGGAATCTCGTGTCTCCTATGTGGCTCCTATGTGAAATCTATTATATTACTCGCTACAAGTTTTGATCGCGCTCAATCACATCGCAAAACTCAAAATCATTATGATCGAATCTCTCTCTGTCTAGATGTCTTCCAACGACTCTATCTCGAGACAAACAGCTAGGAGAAGAGCCAAACGAAGCGCCGAGAAGAGGATTGTCTCGCTTGTGGCCAAGGAAGTGTTCAAGGTCATTCCTCAAATTGTTGCTCAAGTGCACTCTCTCAGCAACTCTCGAACCTCGAAAGACTCTAAGACAGAAGCGCCGCAATCTGCTTTCCTCTACAAACACTTCAAAGCCTGTGACCCGATGGAGTTCACGGGTGAAGGAGGTGTGTCCCAGCTACTCCAGTGGTTTGATTCTGTCGATGTTACCCTTCGTCAGAGTGGGTGTCCCGATGGTTTCCGTACTACTTACGCTACCGGAGTATTTCAATCGTGAGCACTCAACTGGTGGAAAGCCGAACGTAACAAACGGGGGATCTCTGCAGCTTATGCTCTATCTTGGGATGAGCTGAAAGAGCTCATGAAGAAAGAGTACTGCCCTCCCCACGAAGTCCAGAAACTAGAAGACGAATTTTGGAAATCAAGCAAGTCGAAGGTGACAATACTGGCTACACCGCAAGGTTTAAACAGCTTAGCATAATCTGCCCAAGTCAAGTCAACACTTCGGAAAAAGCCATCATGAAATACATTCGCGGCTTGCCTGAATGTGTGGGCGATTTTGTCGAAGCTGCAAGACCTGCTACCATCGAAGAAACCTACCGCTTAGCCGTAGAAATCAACGATAAACGAGTCTTGGACGGATTCTTCTCCAAGAACCCTGTCAAACAAGCTCACCAAGCAATCGTCATCGATTCTTCCGACGATTCTTCCGACGATTCCTCAGACGAATCCTCCGACGATAACGTATCGCTCCAGGAAGCTCAGCCCAGCCGCAAACGACAGACCATGAGCCCAAACTCTTCAACAACTGAACTGTCGCAACCAGAACCTCTTCAAGCAATTCCAGTTCACTCGAAGTGCGACTACAATGGAACTCATCCCCTGTGTCTCATGTGTACGTATCATCACCCGCAAGAAGCTAATTGTCGCTTTTGCGCAAATTGCAACTGGTATGGTCATCTTACCCAGCACTGCCACACGGGGCCGCAGACTTGAGGGATTTCAGCAACAATCGCAGCCTCCGCAGAAGTCCTCCACAACAACCTTAGTTATGCTTCCAATGTTGTTGTAATGATACGATTCTCGCCGTTAATTTCTTCTATATGTTGAACTTGTTCTATTTCTCGACAAAATGTGGACTCTATTTATCTCTCTCTCTCCCTCGCACTCGCGCACAGACTAAATGCTAGCACTATGTACTATATAATGCGTTTTATCCCTACTATGCGTTCTTGAGATAAAGTACGATAAACGTCCAAGGATCAAATTAATCACGGGTGCACACGGGATTACTGTGATCAGTGCACGGAGATTGTAATGAGTTTCAATGATGCCATAACGTTAAAAGCATGGTTAAGCGTGGTGGATACGCTGCTGGTACTTCCTATATATAAGCGTCTTGACCATGTCGACACAGTGTGACACCTATTCATGGGGCAGAGGCGTGTGGTTGAAGCATGGTTTATACGCCGCTGGCACTTCCTATATATAAGTGCTTCGCCATGCCCATGAATGACTTGTGAAGGAAGTGTCATACAAGTTGAACGTTATTAGACCAAGTATACTATTAAATCTACTTTCGACACACTAAACTACATCGCAAGGCATAACAATCTCAATCGCAACTCAAAGCGCGTCATCGCTAGGCTTTTCGTAAGCCAACACGCTCGCAATCGCATTATCGCCGGAATCTATCTCGCAATCTAAATCGCTCAATCGCTTAATGTGTGTTTTGCTAAATCGCTCATTATGAAGCATCGCGCTATCGCATATCGTGTGTATCGCTCTATTGCTTTTGTATCGCTCTATCGTGTTTATCGCTCTATCGCTTGTGTATCGCTCTATCGCTTGTGTATCACTCTATCGCGTGTGTATTGCTCCATCGCTCATCATGTATCGCTTAACGTTTATCGCTATCGTTATCGCTATCGCTTATCGTTATTATGTTGTCTTTGTTATGTTAGCACACATAACCTCGCTTCACGCGACAAAATTGATAGGGATAAAATATGGTGGATACGCCACTGGTACTTCCTATATATAAGTGTTTTAGCCGTATTAGCAGACTTTCGTGGAAAAGGCCATGTGGGGGCTTAATGTTAGTTACAATTTGTGGTGCCGTTTGATCTAATCAAATCGCATATTCCCATCACTTGCAACGCATCGATCGTCGCCTATCGCTCGACGGTTGTCGCTATCGCTCGTCGCTTGTCGCTTTTCGCTTGTCGTCGCCGTCTTCGCTCATTATGTCTGCTTTGTGCTATCAAATATCGCGTACCGCTTATCGCTTATCGCTTATCGCACTCGCTTGTGTCACTGAACTGAGTTCGACAACGACTTCATCGCTCAGTTTGCTCAATTTCTCTCTTACTCTTGGTCCAACCATCTTTCGCTTGGACCAAGGTAATCGAAATCCATCAGTACTATGTCGACACACATGACACTGCCTCACGGGACAGAAGCCATATGGCTAAAACATGGTGGATACGCCGCTGGTACTTCCTATATATAAGTGTTCTAGCTATATTGTCGAACTTTCGTGGGAAAGTGCCATGCGGTGGCCGACTTTAAATTCAAAATATTTGATGTTATTTATGTCACACCCCCAAATTCCACCTGCGGATAACACCCGCTTCGAGGGCGTGACTGACCAGGATCCAGCCACCAATTATACTGAATAACTAAGTTGATAACAAAAGCAATACTTACTAATCATACGATTAGCCGGTGTTAAGTTTAAAGTTCAAAGTCTTAAGTTCAGAGTAAAATGTAGCGGAAGCATAATTAACAGTTTTAAGCATTGTTCAAAAGGTAGACATGATAAATGCCCAACATACGGGCCGACGACCACTACACATCCCAAGCAGCTGCTCCAGTCACTGGCCACCTGCAAAGCATGCAGTAAGGGGTCAACAATAATGCTGAGTGAGTTCACTAGTTGTCCAGTTTTAATTACCAAAAACTTGTTTCACCAGTTAATTTATCCGTTTATACATGCCATGGGGAGCTACCCCAAAAGTTAGCGACTAAACTGTTTTTCCAATACCGAACACTAGGTAACCGTTTGCGTTTCCGCAGGATGCCCCGATGTCAATGTTCTATCATCATTGACGGATGCCTGAGTACATTAGTTCACGACCGATCCCATACCATGGCACGGTGTGAGGCTGGTAAAACCTAAATAGCGCTATCAACTAATAACCCGTTCGCCTGGCACCGGCGACTAATCGGTATTATGTAGTAGGGACTTGAGTGATAGAGTTGCGTTTAGTGCCGTTAGTTGCATTCCGTATAAACAGTAATTAACTAAAAAGGGTTTCCCAATACAAGGGAAGATAAAGTAAGTTTGTTTCCCAATAACTAGGGAAGGAATGTAGACGGTATCCCCTTTACAAGGGGATAGGGTTGTTTCGGTCTCGTGTCCCAAACCACCGGGACGCATGCTTTTAAGTTGTGAACTCACCTTGGGTTGCTCGGTAAGATACGTTACTTGGTTAAGCTCGTTGGTCACCACGTCCTAGCATGGTTACCAAGTATGGGTCAAGTCGGGTACAAGTAAACACGTATAGCATGTACGTATACAAACAGTAACAGGCAGAAATACAAACAGTAACATATATACATACAGTAACATGTAGACATACGAACAGTAGCAGATCAGTAAACAGCCCAAACAATAGACAGCCCAACAGTTAAGGCCCACTAACATAAAACAGCCCAGTCGAAACTAAGGTGGTTGCGACTCGCAACCGAGGTTGCGACTCGCAACTGCGGTCTCGGTCCATCACGTTTTGGTTACGACTCGTAACTGGAGATTGCGACTTAGCAGGTGTGGTTGCGACTCGCAACCAGGTTTGATGCGTGCTGATTGCGACTCGCAACTGGGAGGTTTCGACTGGTCATGCGTGGTTTCGAGTAGCAACCAATGGTTGCGACTCGCAACCGTGATAACGTGCATGGCAATCCCTTCTAGAACCTGCAGACTTGTACTATCCAATGAAATTGCATTTTCATGTAAATGTTGTACTATTTCCACTAAAACATGTTTGTTGGTCGATTTGTGCACCAATTTGGATCAAAATCAGCATTTTCAAACTATTATACACATTCAAACTGTTCTTCATTCATTCAATAAAACTTCAAGCATTTAATCAAGAAATCATGAACTATAAATAAACCCGAATCCAAACAGGAAGCTTATAAAACCGTGTATCATTTCTTGACAAGGATTATAACACCTATCCTAACATAGAAATCATACTTGTTAACAATCAAATCCTAAGAACATGCAATTCTAACCAACCCCTTAACATATATATTGGATAACCCAAAACGATGATCAACAAAACATCACCTTCCTTAGCATAAATATGAACATACAAGCCTAATATTCATACTAAAACTTCTAATCACATTAACAAGCATAAAACCATAGCAATCATCAATAACCATGAACATAAAAACACTAACCGGTTACTCGGGGTTGAGAGAAAAGGGGTGTTCGGGTGGTCTCTTGGTTTGTCCGATCTTCCTTGTTGATAGCTCACTTGATCCGAGAGATATGAAGGAATGGGGAGATGATTTTGGTTGCTAGAAATTTAGGGTTTTAGGGTTTAGTGAAGAAGATGAGAGGAGAGTGTGAGAAGAGAGTGTGTAAAATGATTAAGGGAGGTGGGGTTGGGTTTATATAGTGCACCGAGTTGGGCTAGGGGTTTCCGGGTTGGGTTTCTCGGCTACAAGGCCTTAACCGGCCCAAGTGCTTCACTGTTCACTCGAGACCGTGGTCTCGAGTCGGGTCTCGGGTTTGGTTCACATATATATAACACTTATATATATATACATACACATAAGTAAATCGGCACATAACACATAATAACAAATAATTCATCGTTTTTATTTAATAAAATACGTACACGAAACGTTACATCAAGAAAGTTTCCCGGGAAGGTCCGAAGTGTCACATTATCCCCAAGTTTTTGGAACTTTCGTCCCGAAAGTTAAGGCAGCCACTGTCAAGCTAGTGTAAGTGAAAGCGTTTCAACGGGGTGTCACATCATCCCCCCGTTAGTTTGGAATTTCGTCCCGAAATTCGTTCGTAGCTTCAGTGCTGGGGTTTTCGTTAGGGAACAACTGGGGATATTTGTGCTTCATTTGGTCTTCCCGCTCCCAGGTATACTCTGGGCCACGTCGCGAGTTCCAACGAACCCGTACAAGAGGTATCTGGCTACGTTTGAGGATTTTGATCTCTCGATCAGTGATTTCAATCGGTTCCTCAGTAAAGTGTAGCTGTTCGTCAATCGTCAGTTCCTTAAAAGGAATCACAAGTGTTTCATCCGACAAACACTTCTTCAGGTTGGATATGTGAAAAACGTTGTGTACCGCACTCAGTTCTTCAGGCAGGTTCAATCTATAAGCAATCTTACCGATCTTCTCGGTAATTTCGAATGGTCCGATATATCGCGGATTAAGCTTGCCCCGTTTACCAAAGCGAACCACACCCTTCCAGGGTGAGACTTTAAGTAGAACCCGGTCACCGACCTGGAATTCCAATGGTTTCCTACGCTTATCAGCGTAACTCTTCTGACGGTCACGAGCTGCCGCCATGCGTTGTCTGATCTGGGCAATCTTTTCCGTTGTATCTACCACCATCTCTGGGCCCGTGATTTGACTATCACCGATTTCCGCCCAGCAGAGAGGTGACCGGCATTTACGACCGTACAATGCCTCAAAAGGTGCTGCCTGAATACTGGTGTGGTAGCTGTTGTTGTAGGAGAACTCCACTAGCGGTAGATGCTTCTCCCAGTTCTTGCCAAAATCGATCACACACGCTCTAAGCATGTCTTCTAGAGTTTGGATGGTACGTTCGGACTGTCCATCCGTTTGCGGGTGATAAGCAGTGCTCATATCCAAACGTGAGCCAAAGCATTTGTGCATAGCTTGCCACAGTTCCGAAGTAAATCGAGCGTCTCGGTCGGAAATAATTGAGGTTGGCACTCCGTGCCTCGAAACTACTTCCTTTAAGTAAATCTCCGCCAAGGTAGAAAACTTGTCTGTTTCCTTAATTGCCAGAAAGTGCGCGGACTTGGTCAATCGATCCACTATTACCCAAATAGCATCATTTCCGCGTTGAGACCTAGGTAGCCCTGTAACAAAATCCATGGAAATTTGCTCCCATTTCCATTTCGGGATTTCTGGTTGTTGGAGTAGGCCTGCCGGCTTCTGGTATTCCGTCTTGACTCTCGCGCAAGTCAAGCATTTGCTGACGTACGTTGCTATGTGGGCCTTCATACCAGGCCACCAGTATGTAGTCTTTAAATCATGGTACATCTTGTCCGAACCAGGATGTACTGAGTAGCGGGACTTGTGGGCTTCGTCCATCACGATTTCACGTAAATCTCCCAAGAGAGGAACCCAAATGCGTCCTGTTACATAGTAAGCACCATCTTCTTTCTGTTCTAGTTGCTGTCTCGACCCTCGCAGAGACTCAGCCCTGATGTTTTCCGGCTTCAACGCTTCAACCTGAGCATTTCGAATCTGAGTAGGGAGGTTAGACTGGATGGTAAGCTGCAGTGCTCGTACGCGCTTTGGTATAGTGTCCTTTCGACTGAGGGCGTCTGCCACGACATTGGCCTTGCCCGGATGATACTTGATGGCGCATTCGTAGTCATTCAAGAGTTCGACCCATCGACGTTGTCTCATGTTCAATTCCTTTTGCCTAAAGATATGCTCGAGACTCCTGTGATCGGTGTAAATAGTGCACTTGGTACCGTACAGGTAATGTCTCCATATCTTAAGAGCAAAGATCACTGCTCCCAGTTCCAAGTCATGCGTCGTGTAGTTCTTTTCATGCGTCTTGAGTTGTCGCGAGGCGTAGGCAATAACTTTCTCGCGTTGCATTAACACGCAACCGAGCCCATGAATAGACGCATCGCAGTAAACCACAAAGTCGTCAGTACCGTCGGGCAACGAGAGAATAGGAGCGCTACAGAGGTTATC
Source organism: Helianthus annuus (assembly GCF_002127325.2). Taxonomy (NCBI): domain Eukaryota; kingdom Viridiplantae; phylum Streptophyta; class Magnoliopsida; order Asterales; family Asteraceae; genus Helianthus; species Helianthus annuus. The sequence continues at coordinate 127,507,764 of NC_035447.2, forward strand.
CTTAAGCCTCTGAAAAGCAGATTCCTGCGCTGCATTCCACTTGTAGGCGACGCCTTTCTGAGTAAGAGTCGTGAGGGGTTGTGCAATCTTCGAGAATCCCTGAATGAATCTGCGGTAGTAGCCCGCCAATCCCAAGAATTGGCGAACTTCAGTGGGGGTCTTAGGCGTAGGCCAGTTCTTTATCGATTCGATCTTAGTTGGGTCGACATGAATTCCGTTCTTATTAACTACATGGCCGAGGAAATGGACTTCTCGAAGCCAGAAGTCACATTTAGAGAATTTGGCGTACAGTTGCTCGTTGCGAAGAAGTTCGAGGATAAGGCGTAGGTGTTGTTCATGCTCTTCTTGACTCTTCGAATAAATCAGGATGTCGTCGATAAACACAATCACGAATTTATCGAGGTAAGGCTTACATACGCGGTTCATAAGGTCCATGAACACTGCAGGTGCGTTAGTCATTCCAAAAGGCATAACAAGGAACTCGTAATGACCATAACGAGTCCTGAACGCAGTCTTGGAAATATCTTCGTTACGAACTCTCAGCTGATGATAGCCTGATCGCAGGTCAATCTTTGAATAGTAGCTCGATCCTTGCAACTGATCGAATAGGTCGTCGATGCGCGGGAGAGGGTAACGATTCTTGATGGTGACCTTGTTCAACTCACGGTAGTCGATGCACATTCGGAATGTGCCATCCTTCTTCTTGACAAAGAGTACTGGGGCTCCCCAGGGTGATGAACTAGGACGGATAAATCCTTTATCCAATAGTTCTTGTAGTTGCGTAGAGAGTTCCTTCAGTTCTGCAGGGGCTAAACGGTACGGTGCACGAGCTATGGGTGCTGCTCCGGGAGCTAGCTCGATTTGGAATTCGACCTGACGATGGGGAGGGAGTCCAGGTAGTTCCTCAGGAAATACCTCGGGATAGTCGCGTACTACAGGAAAATCTTCAATCCTCTTTTCCTTTTCGCGAGTATTGGTGACGAGTGCTAAGATAGCGGTGTGCCCTTTCTGCAAACACTTCTGGGCTTTTAAAAGCGAGATAATGCCTGTGACTTCTCCACCTTTGTTGCCTTTAACGATGAGGGGTTGACCAGAACGGCGAGGTATGCGAACTGCTTTCTCTTGACAGAGGATCTCAGCACGATGTTTGGATAACCAATCCATACCAATAACAACGTCGAAGCTTCCAAGTTTGACAGGGAAAAGATCGATACTAAACGTATGGCCAGACAATTCTAGGGTGCAGTCGTGGATCATGTGCGTGGCCTCGATGTTCTTACCATTAGCTATCTCGACGGTATGCTTAGAACTTAACAATGCGGGCGAATGCTTAAGTTTCTTACTAATGCGGAGGGATACATAACTGGCATCGGCACCGGAATCAAATAACACAGAAACATAATGATCATCAAGTAGGAACTTACCCGCCACGACGTTGGGATCGTTCCTTGCCTCTCCAGCTCCAATCACGAAAGCTCTGCCCCTTGCATTTCCAGCATTGTTGTTTTGCTCATTGTTCCCAGCCCCCTGATTGTTGTTGCGATTCTGATTCAGTTCAGGGCAATCCTTTCGCATGTGCCCCGTTGCCCCGCATTTAAAACATGCTCTGTTGTTTCCCTGCTGCTGTTGCTGTTGGGGTTGTTGCTGATTTTGCCTTGCCGGGAACTGACTTCTACAATCCTTGGCTTCGTGCCCCATCTTGTGGCATCGCTGACACTGACCCTTGTTACATGCCCCATTGTGGTGCCTGTTACACTTGTTGCACTTAGGGTAGTTTCCCCGGTAGCCACCCTGTTGCTGAGCGCCCTTGTTGTTGTCAGTTTTCCTTTGCTGAGCTGGGGCTTGAGTAGGGTTAGCATCCTTGCCCTGATTTCCATCCCACTTTCGTTTGCCATCACTAGAACTTCCTTCCGCAGCACTGATCCTTTTGGGCAACCTGCCCTCTTCCACAGCCTGATCCGTGAGTTTGTGAGCAAGTCGAACGATCGGCTGAATGGTAGTGTGGTTAGCTGAAGTTACATGGCTTCGAATTTCTGGAGCCAGACCCTTGATGTACAGTTCGATCCTTCGATACATAGGTCGAGACATGTTTGGACAAAGAGCAGCATAGTCATTGGACAGCTTGGTGTAGGCCTCAATCTCTGACCCAACCATCTTGAGTTCATAGTACTCATTCTCCAGCTTGTGGATGTCATCCCTGTGACAGTACTCTTCCTTGATCATATCCTTGAAATCTTCCCACGCAGTAGCGTTAGCAGTCTCTAGACCAAGCATTTGAATTTGCGCTTTCCACCATGAAAGTGCGCTTCCCTCTAGAGTACCAGTAGCAAACTTCACCCAATTAGCAGTTGGGCATTCACAGACAGCAAAAACAGCTTCGACCTTCTCAATCCAGTGCAGAAGGCCTATGGCACCCTCCGTGCCATTGAAAGGAAGAGGCTTGCAATCCATAAAGGTCTTGAAGGTACAGACACGTGGTTGCACAGGTGCAGGCTGACCTGTCGTGAGGAGTGAAGCGAAATAGGTTTAGAGGCGAAAAGACGATGTGGCGGTAGGATCTAAACATCCTAAAACATCGAGTTTACCTATAGGGTGAGCTGCGAAGGCTGCAGCCACAGTGTTGAGCAGGCTAGTGAACTGAGCCGGGGTCATGTTGACGTTTCCTCGTCCGCGTCCACTCATTGTCTTCATAACCAGAAAACATAGTATGAGTGCGTGATAGCGAGAATAGGATAGAAGAGAGAAGATGTATCTATCTAATCAGGCAACTAGTACGTATAGTAAAGCAGAAAGTATAAGACAATCAAGCAAGTAAATATGGGTCCGAGCTATGAGGTCAGATAAGTCGAGCCTTGTACTTGGAGTGTAGTGTCGTCACGAGTCACGGGTTATAGTCTGGTTTTTCTTCAAAAAGATTTTCCCCTTTTTAAAACCAAGTTCACTATAACCAATGGCTCTGATACCAATCTGTCACACCCCCAAATTCCACCTGCGGATAACACCCGCTTCGAGGGCGTGACTGACCAGGATCCAGCCACCAATTATACTGAATAACTAAGTTGATAACAAAAGCAATACTTACTAATCATACGATTAGCCGGTGTTAAGTTTAAAGTTCAAAGTCTTAAGTTCAGAGTAAAATGTAGCGGAAGCATAATTAACAGTTTTAAGCATTGTTCAAAAGGTAGACATGATAAATGCCCAACATACGGGCCGACGACCACTACACATCCCAAGCAGCTGCTCCAGTCACTGGCCACCTGCAAAGCATGCAGTAAGGGGTCAACAATAATGCTGAGTGAGTTCACTAGTTGTCCAGTTTTAATTACCAAAAACTTGTTTCACCAGTTAATTTATCCGTTTATACATGCCATGGGGAGCTACCCCAAAAGTTAGCGACTAAACTGTTTTTCCAATACCGAACACTAGGTAACCGTTTGCGTTTCCGCAGGATGCCCCGATGTCAATGTTCTATCATCATTGACGGATGCCTGAGTACATTAGTTCACGACCGATCCCATACCATGGCACGGTGTGAGGCTGGTAAAACCTAAATAGCGCTATCAACTAATAACCCGTTCGCCTGGCACCGGCGACTAATCGGTATTATGTAGTAGGGACTTGAGTGATAGAGTTGCGTTTAGTGCCGTTAGTTGCATTCCGTATAAACAGTAATTAACTAAAAAGGGTTTCCCAATACAAGGGAAGATAAAGTAAGTTTGTTTCCCAATAACTAGGGAAGGAATGTAGACGGTATCCCCTTTACAAGGGGATAGGGTTGTTTCGGTCTCGTGTCCCAAACCACCGGGACGCATGCTTTTAAGTTGTGAACTCACCTTGGGTTGCTCGGTAAGATACGTTACTTGGTTAAGCTCATTGGTCACCACGTCCTAGCATGGTTACCAAGTATGGGTCAAGTCGGGTACAAGTAAACACGTATAGCATGTACGTATACAAACAGTAACAGGCAGAAATACAAACAGTAACATATATACATACAGTAACATGTAGACATACGAACAGTAGCAGATCAGTAAACAGCCCAAACAATAGACAGCCCAACAGTTAAGGCCCACTAACATAAAACAGCCCAGTCGAAACTAAGGTGGTTGCGACTCGCAACCGAGGTTGCGACTCGCAACTGCGGTCTCGGTCCATCACGTTTTGGTTACGACTCGTAACTGGAGATTGCGACTTAGCAGGTGTGGTTGCGACTCGCAACCAGGTTTGATGCGTGCTGATTGCGACTCGCAACTGGGAGGTTTCGACTGGTCATGCGTGGTTTCGAGTAGCAACCAATGGTTGCGACTCGCAACCGTGATAACGTGCATGGCAATCCCTTCTAGAACCTGCAGACTTGTACTATCCAATGAAATTGCATTTTCATGTAAATGTTGTACTATTTCCACTAAAACATGTTTGTTGGTCGATTTGTGCACCAATTTGGATCAAAATCAGCATTTTCAAACTATTATACACATTCAAACTGTTCTTCATTCATTCAATAAAACTTCAAGCATTTAATCAAGAAATCATGAACTATAAATAAACCCGAATCCAAACAGGAAGCTTATAAAACCGTGTATCATTTCTTGACAAGGATTATAACACCTATCCTAACATAGAAATCATACTTGTTAACAATCAAATCCTAAGAACATGCAATTCTAACCAACCCCTTAACATATATATTGGATAACCCAAAACGGTGATCAACAAAACATCACCTTCCTTAGCATAAATATGAACATACAAGCCTAATATTCATACTAAAACTTCTAATCACATTAACAAGCATAAAACCATAGCAATCATCAATAACCATGAACATAAAAACACTAACCGGTTACTCGGGGTTGAGAGAAAAGGGGTGTTCGGGTGGTCTCTTGGTTTGTCCGATCTTCCTTGTTGATAGCTCACTTGATCCGAGAGATATGAAGGAATGGGGAGATGATTTTGGTTGCTAGAAATTTAGGGTTTTAGGGTTTAGTGAAGAAGATGAGAGGAGAGTGTGAGAAGAGAGTGTGTAAAATGATTAAGGGAGGTGGGGTTGGGTTTATATAGTGCACCGAGTTGGGCTAGGGGTTTCCGGGTTGGGTTTCTCGGCTACAAGGCCTTAACCGGCCCAAGTGCTTCACTGTTCACTCGAGACCGTGGTCTCGAGTCGGGTCTCGGGTTTGGTTCACATATATATAACACTTATATATATATACATACACATAAGTAAATCGGCACATAACACATAATAACAAATAATTCATCGTTTTTATTTAATAAAATACGTACACGAAACGTTACATCAAGAAAGTTTCCCGGGAAGGTCCGAAGTGTCACAATTTAAATCTTTCGTGTAAACAAAGCCTTTCCTACAAACTTTTTCTAAAAATGTAATCAAAATCTTTGTAGAAAACGAGAGTTTCTTGTAACGTTGGTGTGACAATCGACTTAAGTTAATGTCGCGTGGCAAGAAAATTTCGTAAAACGAGTTTTAGTCACCTGAAAATCTTTTAGTAACCTAATAAAAGCTCCTCTCATAGCGCTGGTGTGAACATCGAAACAGTTTAACGCCGCACTGTGGGAAGATTTTTCATAAACGAGTTTTCTCCAAACCTTTTGGAATTTTTCAACTTTTCGAGAATTCAAAATGCTTTTGGATCGCCTTTCGTGTGTTGCCACCTTTTTGCGTACGAATCGTCTCACTCGCCGCCATCGCCCAGACTTCGCAACGCTCTCTCTCATCACTCTTCAATCGATCTCCCGCTCTCGCTCGTCGAAATTCAATTGATCGCTAGCTTATATTTACGTTTTTACTGCTACTTCCACTCGCATCAACTCTCGCGACCTTTCTTGTGGATTAATTTCGGGACAAAATTTCCTAAAGCAAGGGAGACTGTAACAACCCGCACGTTCGTGCGTTGTTACTACTCGTTATACTCGTTACGCCTAGCACCAGAGATTCGAATCATAATGTGGCTATATCGAATACATTGCTACTTCGCAGCATTTTTGCATATTACGCGTACTTTATCGCTATAATGCATCACATCGCATGTACTAACACTCATGATGACGTTGAGTGAGGACCTATTCTACCCTCCTCGATAGCCGTGATGTGTCGCAATGCAACGCATATTCGAAACGCGCAACTCAATTATCGCAACGCAGACTTTGAAATGTGGATATTCATACGACCCTTTGTGACTAATAAAATAAATATATGAATGTGGGTATGAAGATGCGTCACCAAAATATCACAATGCTTAACGAACAAAACGAAACGTCGAAACGCAACTCGCTGGATGCCCTCGATTGGATGACCAACCGATCAAATGGCCATCCGATCGGATTGCCATCCGATCAAAGCGTCACCCGATCGGATAGCCATCTGATCCATGGCACCCTATCCCCTTCTCTCCTCTTTGCCTATAAATAGCCCTTGTCACATCAGTGTTCAAGTGATGTGACAGCTCTCACTCGACCAGCATGCTTTGGGGCTATTTTCTCTCGATTTCTCGTGATTCTTGTAAGTTTCTAGCTCAAATATTGTACTTCTATGATCTACACGCACTTCTTCATCATTTTCTCTTTTGAATCTTAACATTTAACAGTGAAATCAATGGATTTAAGGTGTTCTAGGATGATGTCATCATGGAGTTCTTATGAACTTCAAGGGTTGGCCTCATTCCACCAAAAACCACTCAGATCTGAATGATTTCCACAAGATTAAACAACACTTTCGCAAAGATCTACACATATTCATGGATAAAAGGATTGAAAGTTGGTTTTCCAACTTCTTTCAACTCTTTTACACTCAATGCACTCAAAATCGATAGAATCGGAGCTCGTTCTGATCTTCTACTCTTTCTTAGTGATGTATCAGCTCAAGATCTGAGTTCTATTAAAGAGATATCGATTTCGGGTTAAACATGAACAGCCGTCTCGAACAGTGGACTGATCGGACTAGGGTGATTTCTGTTCGATCGGGTCACTTGAGTCTTGATGGGGTTTCTGTTGTTTGGCACGTTGTCATACCGTCTCGAGAAAACCACAAAACTTTCAAAACAGTCAAGTGTCAAAGACGATCAGGTCGTTGGGACGGATTGCCGTCCGATCGGATTGCCATCCGATCGAACAGCCATCCGATCGGCTTACACTTGGTCCCACACTTAAGCTTTTATTTCCAACTTTTCAAAGATCTGAACGTTGAACGGATTGTCGTCCGATCAGATAGCCATCCGATCGAACGACCATCCAACCATGTGACATTTGGAGCTTCAACACTTAAACAATCTTCAACATGTTCAATGACCAACGGATTTCCAATCGATCGGATTGCAATCCAATCGAGTGACAACCCTGCTATGAACTTGTTCTCACTAAGTGTCCTACCTATCGGATTGTTACCCGATCAAATGACCGTTCGATCGATCGACCTGAAGGGTAGAGATACTTCTCTGTTTTCAAAATGCTACAACGAAAACTACAAAGCCATCGTACACAAACACATCCTTACCAAACAAGATGTCAATCCAATCGAATGGCCATCCGATCAGATGACCATCCGAATGGATTGAAATCCGATCGAGTGGCCATCCGATCGGATTGCCATCCGATCGGATTGCCATCCGATCGGATTGCCATCCGATCGGATTGCCATCCGACACTTGGTTTACCGCCAGCGTTTAACGCACTATTCAACGCTTACGATATCAATCTGTAATCAGGCTAATCTCAGACACACTCCCTTCAATCCAACAAGTTGTGTTTACTTGCTGAACACCAACTGTGAGTATACTCGAACCCTTTTTATCACATTTTAGGTGTAACATACGTTCCTATCAATCAAAGTTATCAAAACGAACTATTCAATCAATTTGTTTATCACTTGCGAATAACTGTTATGCGTATTTACACATGATGCTAGTTACATATGTGTTCGGACTTATACTTGCGAGGTCCCGCCTTAACTAGTATAGTACAATGGAACTCATCCCATGTGTCTCATGTGTACGTATCATCACCCGCAAGAAGCTAATTGTCGCTTTTGCGCAAATTGTAACTGGTATGGTCATCTTACCCAGCACTGCCACACGGGGCCGCAGACTTGAGGGATTTCAGCAACAATCGCAGCCTCCGCAGAAGTCCTCCACAACAACCTTAGTTATGCTTCCAATGTTGTTGTAATGATACGATTCTCGCCGTTAATTTCTTTTATATGTTGAACTTGTTCTATTTCTCGACAAAATGTGGACTCTATTTATCTCTCTCTCTCCCTCGCACTCGCGCACGGACTAAATGCTAGCACTATGTACTATATAATGCGTTTTATCCCTACTATGCGTTCTTGAGATAAAGTACGATAAACGTCCAAGGATCAAATTAATCACGGGTGCACACGGGATTACTGTGATCAGTGCACGGAGATTGTAATGAGTTTCAATGATGCCATAACGTTAAAAGCATGGTTAAGCGTGGTGGATACGCTGCTGGTACTTCCTATATATAAGCGTCTTGACCATGTCGACACAGTGTGACACCTATTCATGGGGCAGAGGCGTGTGGTTGAAGCATGGTTTATACGCCGCTGGTACTTCCTATATATAAGTGCTTCGCCATGCCCATGAATGACTTGTGAAGGAAGTGTCATACAAGTTGAACGTTATTAGACCTAGTGTACTATTAAATCTACTTTCGACACACTAAACTACATCGCAAGGCATAACAATCTCAATCGCAACTCAAAGCGTGTCATCGCTAGGCTTTTCGTAAGCCAACACGCTCGCAATCGCATTATCGCCGGAATCTATCTCGCAATCTAAATCGCTCAATCGCTTAATGTGTGTTTTGCTAAATCGCTCATTATGAAGCATCGCGCTATCGCATATCGTGTGTATCGCTCTATTGCTTTTGTATCGCTCTATCGTGTTTATCGCTCTATCGCTTGTGTATCGCTCTATCGCTTGTGTATCACTCTATCGCGTGTGTATTGCTCCATCGCTCATCATGTATCGCTTAACGTTTATCGCTATCGTTATCGCTATCGCTTATCGTTATTATGTTGTCTTTGTTATGTTAGCACACATAACCTCGCTTCACGCGACAAAATTGATAGGGATAAAATATGGTGGATACGCCACTGGTACTTCCTATATATAAGTGTTTTAGCCGTATTAGCAGACTTTCGTGGAAAAGGCCATGTGGGGGCTTAATGTTAGTTACAATTTGTGGTGCCGTTTGATCTAATCAAATCGCATATTCCCATCACTTGCAACGCATCGATCGTCGCCTATCGCTCGACGGTTGTCGCTATCGCTCGTCGCTTGTCGCTTTTCGCTTGTCGTCGCCGTCTTCGCTCATTATGTCTGCTTTGTGCTATCAAATATCGCGTACCGCTTATCGCTTATCGCTTATCGCACTCGCTTGTGTCACTGAACTGAGTTCGACAACGACTTCATCGCTCAGTTTGCTCAATTTCTCTCTTACTCTTGGTCCAACCATCTTTCGCTTGGACCAAGGTAATCGAAATCCATCAGTACTATGTCGACACACATGACACTGCCTCACGGGACAGAAGCCATATGGCTAAAACATGGTGGATACGCCGCTGGTACTTCCTATATATAAGTGTTCTAGCCATATTGTCGAACTTTCGTGGGAAAGTGCCATGCGGTGGCCGACTTTAAATTCAAAATATTTGATGTTATTTAAATCTTTCGTGTAAACAAAGCCTTTCCTACAAACTTTTTCTAAAAATGTAATCAAAATCTTTGTAGAAAACGAGAGTTTCTTGTAACGTTGGTGTGACAATCGACTTAAGTTAATGTCGCGTGGCAAGAAAATTTCGTAAAACGAGTTTTAGTCACCCGAAAATCTTTTAGTAACCTAATAAAAGCTCCTCTCATAGCGCTGGTGTGAACATCGAAACAGTTTAACGCCGCACTGTGGGAAGATTTTTCATAAACGAGTTTTCTCCAAACCTTTTGGAATTTTTCAACTTTTCGAGAATTCAAAATGCTTTTGGATCGCCTTTCGTGTGTTGCCACCTTTTTGCGTACGAATCGTCTCACTCGCCGCCATCGCCCAGACTTCGCAACGCTCTCTCTCATCACTCTTCAATCGATCTCCCGCTCTCGCTCGTCGAAATTCAATTGATCGCTAGCTTATATTTACGTTTTTACTGCTACTTCCACTCGCATCAACTCTCGCGACCTTTCTTGTGGATTAATTTCGGGACAAAATTTCCTAAAGCAAGGGAGACTGTAACAACCCGCACGTTCGTGCGTTGTTACTACTCGTTATACTCGTTACGCCTAGCACCAGAGATTCGAATCATAATGTGGCTATATCGAATACATTGCTACTTCGCAGCATTTTTGCATATTACGCGTACTTTATCGCTATAATGCATCACATCGCATGTACTAACACTCATGATGACGTTGAGTGAGGACCTATTCTACCCTCCTCGATAGCCGTGATGTGTCGCAATGCAACGCATATTCGAAACGCGCAACTCAATTATCGCAACGCAGACTTTGAAATGTGGATATTCATACGACCCTTTGTGACTAATAAAATAAATATATGAATGTGGGTATGAAGATGCGTGACCAAAATATCACAATGCTTAACGAACAAAACGAAACGTCGAAACGCAACTTGCTGGATGCCCTCGATTGGATGACCAACCGATCAAATGGCCATCCGATCGGATTGCCATCCGATCAAAGCGTCACCCGATCGGATAGCCATCTGATCCATGGCACCCTATCCCCTTCTCTCCTCTTTGCCTATAAATAGCCCTTGTCACATCAGTGTTCAAGTGATGTGACAGCTCTCACTCGACCAGCATGCTTTGGGGCTATTTTCTCTCGATTTCTCGTGATTCTTGTAAGTTTCTAGCTCAAATATTGTACTTCTATGATCTACACGCACTTCTTCATCATTTTCTCTTTTGAATCTTAACATTTAACAGTGAAATCAATGGATTTAAGGTGTTCTAGGATGATGTCATCATGGAGTTCTTATGAACTTCAAGGGTTGGCCTCATTCCACCAAAAACCACTCAGATCTGAAGGATTTCCACAAGATTAAACAACACTTTCGCAAAGATCTACACATATTCATGGATAAAAGGATTGAAAGTTGGTTTTCCAACTTCTTTCAACTCTTTTACACTCAATGCACTCAAAATCGATAGAATCGGAGCTCGTTCTGATCTTCTACTCTTTCTTAGTGATGTATCAGCTCAAGATCTGAGTTCTATTAAAGAGATATCGATTTCGGGTTAAACATGAACAGCCGTCTCGAACAGTGGACTGATCGGACTAGGGTGATTTCTGTTCGATCGGGTCACTTGAGTCTTGATGGGGTTTCTGTTGTTTGGCACGTTGTCATACCGTCTCGAGAAAACCACAAAACTTTCAAAACAGTCAAGTGTCAAAGACGATCAGGTCGTTGGGACGGATTGCCGTCCGATCGGATTGCCATCCGATCGAACAGCCATCCGATCGGCTTACACTTGGTCCCACACTTAAGCTTTTATTTCCAACTTTTCAAAGATCTGAACGTTGAACGGATTGCCGTCCGATCAGATAGCCATCCGATCGAACGACCATCCAACCATGTGACATTTGGAGCTTCAACACTTAAACAATCTTCAACATGTTCAATGACCAACGGATTTCCAATCGATCGGATTGCAATCCAATCGAGTGACAACCCTGCTATGAACTTGTTCTCACTAAGTGTCCTACCTATCGGATTGTTACCCGATCAAATGACCGTTCGATCGATCGACCTGAAGGGTAGAGATACTTCTCTGTTTTCAAAATGCTACAACGAAAACTACAAAGCCATCGTACACAAACACATCCTTACCAAACAAGATGTCAATCCAATCGAATGGCCATCCGATCGGATGACCATCCGAATGGATTGAAATCCGATCGAGTGGCCATCCGATCGGATTGCCATCCGATCGGATTGCCATCCGATCGGATTGCCATCCGATCGGATTCCCATCCGACACTTGGTTTACCGCCACCGTTTAACGCACTATTCAACGCTTACGATATCAATCTGTAATCAGGCTAATCTCAGACACACTCCCTTCAATCCAACAAGTTGTGTTTACTTGCTGAACACCAACTGTGAGTATACTCGAACCCTTTTTATCACATTTTAGGTGTAACATACGTTCCTATCAATCAAAGTTATCAAAACGAACTATTCAATCAATTTGTTTATCACTTGCGAATAACTGTTATGCGTATTTACACATGATGCTAGTTACATATGTGTTCGGACTTATACTTGCGAGGTCCCGCCTTAACTAGTATAGTACTATAGAACCCGACGGGGTCTAGTTAGGATGAATAGCAATCGCAATCGCAGATCGAGAGACTTAGCTGGTAGTATCTGTCTTGTATGCATGTATGTTGAGGTATCTCCGTTTATGCATTTGGTAATTCGCAACACTTTTAGCTATTTAAGCTTTGCTATTAAAACTAGTATACTCGCCAATACTTTTGTATTGACGTTGTTTTAACATATGTTGCAGGTTTAGTCGCAGTCTACATCTAATCAAGCTAGGAAGTCTATAAACACACCTAAAATCTAGGTTGTCAAATTTGTATTGTTTGGGAGAACATGAAATTCGTGACAGCTTATGTGATTGTATTTGTTTATTACTATAGGATAAAGAACGTAGTAAATATTGTCGCAATTTAGTTGTTATGGATTCTCTTGAGCAATCTGATTCGCATAGTGCCGCACCCCAATGATTCCGCCATCGGTTGGGGTGTGACAGTGCGAGGCAGAAAGGTTTCACACCTAGGTCGCGAGTCGCGAGCCTCTACTACCCCCCACTGCCACGACGTTATCTGGATGCCGACATGTTAGGCACGCATGCGGGCACATCAGGTCATGCTGACAACATTGACAATTCTTATACCGACATGGGCTAGTTGTACTTTTTTGTATTTACATTTCGGTTGTATCTTTTGGTTATTATTGTACAAACTCATGTTATATATTGCGTTTTCGGTTGTGTATTTGTAACGTTTGATTAAATTGTTCATCATGTATTATATGTTTAGTTTGATTGGTTGGTTGTTTTATATAAATATTTCTAAAGTTTGTTAACAAAAAAATTATACAAATATGTTTGAAAATATTTAAAAAACAAAAATAAATACATTACATAACACTTGTTTTATTTTTAAAAAACCTTAAAATTTGATCAAAATGTTTATAAAAAAAATTTAAAAACCTTTTAAAAGATTTAAAAAATAAATAAGTTTCTATATGTGTCGTATAGTGCTGGATGACATATATATATATATATATATATATATATAAATATAAAAGGTAATGCTAGACAAAAAACCCTAAAAATTTTAGGAAACTCTGGAAACTCAAAGCTCTCGACTTTTTTTTTTTTTTTGAAAGAAATAACACATGTAATATACATGTTTTTAAGAGCTTTGGCCAAAAAAAAAAAAAACAAAAAAGCGCCGAGTACTTTTTTAAAAAAAAATAAACAAGTTCCAAAAACTTCGTTGACTAACATGTGTTAGACAAAAAATGCTGAAAGTTGCTGAAATTTGTTTTTTTTTTAAAAAAAAAAACCCTTCGGCGCTTTTTTGATTTTTTTGGCTCAAAACTCTTAAAAACATGTATATTACATGTGTTATTTTTTTCAAAAAAAAAAAGTCGAGAGCTTTGAGTTTCCCGAGTTTCTTAAATATTTAGGGTTTTCTATATAGCCCAACCCTATATATATATATATCTATATATATATATATATATATATATATATATATATATATATATATATGGGATGGTTCAAATTAAAACCACTTTTATTGCGAAAACTCGAAAACTAACTAAAAAAGCCTAAAAAAACACAATTTTTTTTTCAATTTTTTATAAAAAAACGCTAGTTTTTTATCAATAAAAAAAAGTTTTTTTCAAAAAAAAAATTATATTGCACATGTGTTAATTCACATGTGTAGTACACATACACATGTGTAATATTACACATGTGTACTACAATTTTTTTTTTTGAAAAAAAAGTGTTTTTTATATAATTTAAATAGCGAAAATTGGAATGCAAAAAAAAAATTTGGTATGTTTTTTTAGTCTTTTTTAGTTAGTTTTCGAGTTTTCGTGATAAATAGTGCTTTTTATTTGAACCTTACCCTATATATATATATATATATATATATATATATATATATATATATATATATATATATATATATATATATATATATATATATATGTATATATATATATATATGTATATAGGGCAAGGTTCATGCGAGAACCATCTTTATTGCGAGAACCAATGCAAACGGGTGGCAAATTCGTAAATAACCAAAAAATTCTAAAAATCCCGCTCATACGATACGGACTTGAAAATTGAAATAAATTATGTTACATAATGCAACATCGGGTTCGATAACCATCATATCCAAACACAACATATCCCCAACCAGTTAATTCTCCCAAAAAACCTCATAACATCAAGTCCGATTCAAGTCCGATGCTCACCGACGATCACAAATTCAGCCGTTCATCATCAACGTTCGACCTACATCATCGTCGCTAGTGCAATCGTCGGCCGCACATTGGTCGCCGACTCGAAATTAGGGCAAAACGGCCATATTGAATCGAAATTAGGGAAGATCGATCATAATCGGGGAGGTTTATTACACAAAGAGGAATTAGCCGAAGAACACGCCGAAGAACACAAGTCATCAATTTGAAAATTTGCAAGTTCATACAAATTTTTTAAATCCGTATATGATAATAGTCGATTCATAAATATATGATAGTGTAGTAGTTATGTGATTGTTCTAGTAGATTTTTGTAGCCGACTGTAGTTTTGGTTGATTCATATTTGATTTGGAATGTGTTATGTAATATTTATATGTATGCACATGTGCATATTTATAATTGCATAGATATATTTATGCACATGTGCATATTGTAACACAATATGTTTATATTTCTGTAGAATAACATATTTTTGATTCATTTATAGGTATGCACTTGTGCATAATATGCATTGTAACATAGATATATACTACGTCATTTGCATATACTATGTCGTTTGGATATTGTTGATTTGTATGTTGTTGTAATACATAGTATGCACATGTGCATTTTATGTTAAAATATGTTAATAAGTTGTTGTTGGCATACTGTTGATTTGTTTGCACATTGTTGATTCGTTTGCATATTGCTGATTATATCGTTGGTTTGCGTATTATTGATTTGTTTGCACATTGTCGGTTCGTTTGCATATTGTTGATTATATCGTTGATTATGAATTCGTGTTTTATTGTGTGATAGATTATAAATTCGTGTTTTATTGTGTGATATAGCAGTATGCACATGTGCATAGGTTGGCGTCGTAAGTTTAACATAATATGTTAGTAAGGTGATGTTTGGTATTATATATACACAGGTACATGAATTGTAATAATAAGTCAATATGCACATGTGAATAGTTTGTAATAACATGGGAATAATGTATTAGATTTGTATGTTGTTATAATACATAGTATGCACATGTGCATTTGATGTTAAAATATGTTAATAAGTTGTTGTTGTGTAATATATACATACATATACATATATGCACATGTGCATAAATTGATAGAATATGATTACTCAACTTGTTAATAACATAAATGTATAATATGTATAGTTATGCACATGTGTATACATTGTCACAATAGGTTGATATGTAATTTGAAATAACATACTAACAAAGTAATATAAATTAAAGTTGATATACATTTTCATTGTATACAGTCAATGGAAAAAAAATAAAGAAGGTTACGTTTGTTCTAAAGTCAAGGGATGAAGGGTCGAAAAGGATGCCAGATGCGACCGAAGACGAGCACGCGAAAGTTAAGAAAAAAGGTTATAAAGTGTTGATTATTTAGTTTTTTTAATGATGAAATATGTAGTTATGCACATGTGCATTATCAATATATATATATATATATTGTTTTACAAATGTTATAACTCGCGCAAACGCATTAATTTTATGAATTCAGTATATTAAAGGTGGAACAAAACACACAAAAGGATAAAATCAGACCTTAACGAAACGAGGCAACTAAAATCGTTGATGTGGAAAGAAGGACAAGCAAACGGAAACACGAGGAAACAACCAAAGGTTTGGATGTAACATGTAAGACGAAGAACAAGAGGATTGTAAAATCGCGAAGATCAGAGAAAGATATCAAAGTTGATAATAATGATGGTGATGGTACGTGTTTTTGAACATAATTGTAGGATCGAATCGTGACCCAAACGAGTCAATCGGAAGAGCTCTTATCCGTTTCAGAGGCGGAAACAAAGAAACGGACTAGAAAAACAGCTTGTTTCACTTAAAATTGCCTTGTATACTGATTTCACAATGATTACAATCAGACAACACTTCGGCAGCACTTCGGTACCGGAAGAACGATCTAAACTCACTACTTCTGATTTCGCTCGAAGGTGCTATATATAGGCGGCTGATTCCGCTTGAAAGTGGATGTGATCATTTCAAGCGGAATCACTAATATTGTTATTTCGCTTGAAATTGCACAAAACACTTTCAAGCGAAATAGCATGCTTCAAGCGGAATCAGATCAAATTCAACCTAAACCCTTCTATTTTCTCGTACAATGTGCCCTGATCTAACAATTCTAATACTAGACTCGATACAAGACGAAGTCGACAGATGAATGCACCAACAGACTCCCCCTCAGATGTTCACTAGTCTTAAGTGTCGAGTCTTCAACGTCTTCAGTCTTTATCAGTCTTTGGGCTTCCAGAAACTCTATCTTGCTTTTATCACACTCTAATTCTCTTGATCAGATCTCTTGATTCCTTAAGTTCATCAGCATCCGCAATCTCATGATCAGAACTTGGCTCTTTGTCATTCAGACTCCCCCTCAACTTGTGCTGGGATCTTAGTCTTGCTATTTTCAGGTTCAAGCAACGCAACCAGGCTCTCCTGCAAATCCTCTACCCAAAACATAAGTTTCATAAAAATAAGATATAGCAAATTTAAAAATCCTGCTAATCACTTGAAAACAAATTTAACACATCATTTTCAAATATCATTTAACAATGATTTATCATGGTAATCTTCTGATGAACTACTTGCATTAATATCATTTTCTTTCAAAACACACACACTCCCAAACCTGTTCGTCATGTTTAGCACCCGGAATTTTGAAAATCAGCTTTCTAACATCAGTTGTCTAAAATCTTTTTGTATTTTCAAAATTTTATGCTAAATGTTAGTGCACCTACGTCTGCTGACTACGTCTTTCATCAAGTCTTGAAGATTAAGGAGATCAGACATGGCACGGAATCCTAGAATAGCTTGGTTGTATATGGATCGCTTATTTGTACATAACCTAGGATCGCCCATGTGTCATGTTAGGTTAGGATCGCTTATGTGTTCATGTCCTGGATCGCTTATACGGCATTGGTCTAGGATCGCTTATATGGCAGTCCATATAATCGACCCAAGCATGTCTATATATAGTAGGAGCGATCTAACACATAGTTGTAGGTGTAATCTTCCGGTTGAGCCACGAAGTGCTGCCGAAGTGCTGTCAAACCTTGTAATCGAGTTGTAGATCAATAAAACAGCAATATTAAAGTGAATACAGCTTCAATAGCACCGAATTATTAGTTTCCGCCTCTTAATTCGGATACGAACTTCTCTGAACGACTCAACAGGTCGAAGAACGATCCTACAAATGGTATCAGAGCTCAGGAGGAAGAGTTCTTGCCATTTTAGCTGCAATTCTTCTGATTTTCTACTCTTTCTTCATTTTTTCAAAATTTTTCATGGTAAGACAAGCTCAAAATCACACAGTGCACTCGGAATCATGAATTAACAAATCCTTGAAGTTTTCAGATCTAAAATCGACGTAGAAACCAAGATTTTAGGTGATTCGCTTTTCCAGATTCACGCAAAAGGTGACATCAGCTTCTGGACCACTCCAAATTACATGCCAGGACCGCTCCAAGGAACAGTTTCTAGTTGGGTTCGCTCAAAATTTTAGGCTTGGATCGCTCTTTGATACACTGTGTGAACCGCTCGAACGAACAAGCTCTTGGACCGCTCGAATTAATAGCTTCTGGATCGCTCGAAATTTCAATTTGGACCGCTCTTTTGACTGATTTTGGACCGCTCGAACGATCAGCTTTTGAACCGCTCGAACGGATAGTGTCTGATCCGCTTATTTGGTAATTTGATTGGACTGCTCATTTGACATTTGTCTGGTCCGCTCCAAAATTAACTTGTGATTCGCGTATTAAGACACTTTATTGGACCGCTTATCAGAACAGTCCGCTTATTTGAGAGTTTTATTGGATCACTTGTGAAACAGTTTGTTTTTGTGAACAGATTGCTAAAACTTGAAAATTGTTGTGAATCTGTAAACATTTTGTGAAAGATGGATACGGAATTTTATAACGCTTTTGCTACCCCGGCCTCGATTACTCAAAGTGCTTTGATTGAAAATGAAACCGGAATGTCTCAGAAACCATCGAAACTCATGGATATTGATGATTACAACGTGTGGTCGGAAAGATTCGGAAATTGGGTAGAAGCCTATCATCTTGATGTGTGGGAACACACCGAGGAACCATATGTTAAACCCACAAAGGACGATGTTGTGAATGGTACTCCGCTAACACTTAGAGAGATGAGTACTGCAGATAAAAAGAAATATCGAGATGAGAAATTGATGGTGAGTCTGCTTCAGCAAGCTATAAAAGAAGATATCTTGATATTGCTTCAACATGACGGAACTGCATATTCGATTTGGACAGAATTGGAAGCAAAGTTTACGGGAAGTGATGATATGTTAAAGAATAAAATGTCTCTTATGAAGAAGGAATTTGATTTGTTTCGAGGATTGAAAAATGAAAACACCAAGCAAATTATTGATAGATATTGTAACTTGGTGAGAAATATGAAAAAGTTAGGTATTAAGAAAGATACTGATGAGTTAATTGAAAAACTTACAGATGCGCTTCCATATGAAATCTGGGGAACATTTTTGATGATGCTGAAGTCCAACAAAGTGGAATATAAAAAGATGAAACTCGGAGACTTCATAAAGCATTTAGAAGCCCAAGAGATGAGCAAAGAAAGATCGCTAGGATGAAGAATTACGATGGAGAGCAGGATATCAGTCTGTACTACAAGCATGGTGCTACTGATTCAACAAAGTTTTCTCCTAAGATCGAAACTGCTTACAGTGTTAAAGATTCTGCTGAGAAGACGGCATCTCAAGGATTAAGCAACAGCTCAAGATTCTTATCTTTCGATCCTAACATCTCTGTAACAAGGAATGGTAGAAAACTTCAGTGTAACATTGTGTTAAGCCTTGAGAATGATCAAGACTACACTGAAGAGATTGCTAAAAGTCAAATGTCTTTGTTAGGGATGATTTTAGAGTCTTATAGTTGTTTTGTTGTAGGAAAGATCGGAAATCCAATGCTCACGAAAGAGGATTACGATCAAATTGATGCTGAGGAAATGGAATTGATGGACATAAAATGGTGTATGGCTAGTGTGATGAGACGCGCTGAAAAGTTTAAACAAATTACTGGCCGTGATGATTTTCGTGATGCAAACGTTTCAACTTTAAGTTTTGATAAATCTAAAGTTACATGTTTTCGTTGTAGGGAGAAGGGGCATTTCAAGAGGGAATGCAAAAACCGTGAAGCTACCGGTGCCCAGAATCCTTTCGGAAACAATGATTATCACAAGAAGGCCATATATCATCAAATCACACCACCAGCACAGCAGCAGGCACAAACAGCTCATGGGAGAGATGTGATAGATAATTCGAAAAGAGCATGTGTTGTTAGTCAGGGAAAATATGATAATTTTACCTGGGAAAAGTATCTTCCAAAAGATAGCAAAGTGTGTCTAGCTGAACAAGATGATGAAAAGATGGTTGAAGGTTTTACCTGGGATGATTTTTGTCCAGATCAAAATCTTATGGCCAAAGAGATGTCTAAAAACACTTCTCATGCTTTCTTTGCTAATGCTTATGATTTGAAATGTGCAGAAAGATGCAGAAAAGTCATAGAAGCTGCTGAAGAGAGACGAAGAAAGATTATAGAGGAGGCTGAGGAGGAAGAGAGATTGAAAGAAGAAGCAAAAGCTGAGAAATTAAGAAGAGCTCAATTTTTAAATTCAAGCAGGACAGTCAAGGAAGTTCCTGAATTCGAGATTAAAGTGGATGCTGAACTGGTCATGGTCCAAGAAAAATGCATGAACTGTGATTCGCTAATTAAGCAGAACAATGAACTGTTGCACAATATTCACAAGTTGAAAGAATCGTATGATACTATGAACAGAGAAATCAACAAATATACAGATTCTGATGGTGAACAAGCTGAAGCTATGAATACTTTGAAGATAGCTTACCTAAGACAGCTTGATACGGCGAACTATAACATAAAGAAATGTGCAGATCTCGAGCTTGAGTTGGCAACACAAAAGATAGAAACTGAAAAAGTTAAGAAATTATTAGACAGTTACTCATGTTCTACTTTTGTTGTTGACAGGATTTATCCAGTAGTGAAAGATTTGAAGACATTTGAAGAAGTGAAGATATTTGAAGAAGAAAAATCCATGACAAAAGATGAAGAAATATTGAAGACTTCTGGTAAGAAACCGAGTGTATCCTACAATAGATGTCCGCCCCCGGTCGAAAATGGATATTCACCTCGAAAACCAAATTCAGAAAGAGTCAATAAAGCAATCAATTTGAAATGGGAGTCTGGGACGTCGGATAACTTACCAGAAAGTATTGATGTCACATATACGTCATCAGACACTGATCATGAGTCAAAGTTGATAAAAAGTATGGTCGATCAGGTGTTAGACACAGATGACAATGAGGAATCAAAACCGGAGTCCAAACCCGAGTCAAAATCTGGGTCAAATACGTCAAAGCCGACAAATAAAAAGGACAAACGGGTTTATGATAAAGAATTTTTACTTTCAAAGTCTAATTTGAATGATGAATCAGTCAAAGTGGCATATACTTTGAAAGGTTCTGACAAATTATATTCTGACGAGAATTTTCCAATAAGAAGTGTCAGATTTGAAATGATTCAAAAGGTTTTCAAAATAACAGAAATTAATATTTCTGAAATAAAAGATTTTAATCTTAATGGAAAACCTAAACAATACACTTCAAGAGATCAACAAAGAATCAACAAAAAAATGGGTTACAATTGTGGTTATAGTTTCCAAAAGAAACCAAACCATAATCGTAATTACAAAAAGAAAGGTCTTGGTTTTGTTCCACAGAAAAACTATAAAAATGAAAAAGTTTATAAACCAAAAACAATGTTTGTCGCAGGAAAAACAACTGAAGCTGAAAAAGAAAAATCATTCAGAAATCAAACGAATCAAGAATTCCTTGCTAAGAAACAAGAGGAAATGAAGAAGAAGGAAGACCCGAAGAAGGTTGAAAAGAGATCTTCTTTTCAGTGTAAAGTTGTGGGTCATGTTGCGAAAGATTGTCCAAAGACATTTCGACCAAAACAAGAAGTCTCAAGAAAAATGAAAGAAAAAATTGTTGAGAAAACTGAACTGTCAACCCGGAAGTTCACAGGCTTTGAGAATTCGACTTATGAGAAAGGAGAATGTTCAAAGAGTGCTTCCAAAAGAATAGACAATGCCACAAATCAGAAATGGGTTGTAAAAGGTTCAGGTAAAAAGTCTGGTAATGATTCTGATTCCATAAATCAGAGGAGCCACGTGTTGAGAAAGAGATTGTAAGAAAAGTTCCGAAAGTGGACGATGTAAATTTTCCGCCACTAAGTGCTAAAAATTACAAATCTAAAATCAGAAAAGTTGAAATTTCAAATCAGTTTTATTCTGACAAGAAGAAAAATGATGTTGAAAAAACTTTTAACGGAAATGTAAAACGCATCTTTGGAAAAATGGTCAGTGGTAAGGCCCAAAGCATTAAGGATTTTTATGCTTCCAAAGGATGGGTTTACAAGTCGGTTGAAAAGAACAATGAAAATGATGAAGTTACACCCAAGGAAGGTCAGGCTTGGGTGGATATATTCTTTCAAGAATAAAATCCTGACTTGCCGGAGATCCCAAGATGGTATTGTGGATCATGAATCGGCATCTTTCTAAATCTGTTTGTGAGATTTTGCAGGACTTGCCGGAACTCCCAGGTTTGTAAGCGAGGAGTAGGAATCGGCACTTTGAGAATTCAACCAACAGATGGTAATTGGTTGAAAAACAGGTTTGAAGAAGCTTAAATTGCTAAACTTACAAGTGATTGTATGTTTGTGGCTGTTGTAATTGGTTCAGAATGAGAACCAGTTGATCTTACATGTGGTTAAATCAAGGTCATTGAATTGAACTTGATTTAATTATCATTCAGGAAATTGTTAAAACAACATGATGGTTTGAACCCCCTTTTTTTACAAAAGGTAAAAACAACAAAACTTATTTTCCGGAAAAACCATTCTGATTAAAACAAACTTAAGTGTTTTGAAATCATTATGGGAAAATAGTTTGTTGTGAGGGGGAGTTCTGATTGTTTAAGCCAAACGGATGGAGAATTGAAGTGTTTCGATATCAGTTGTCATGTTCTGTACAGTTTGTTTTCAATTTTTCTTTAGATGTATTTGAATTTTAGGGGGAGTAAGAATTTTTAGAAAATCCAAAAACATCAGAAAATTTGAAAAAGACAAAAACATGATAAAATTTGAAAATGAGTTTTGTTGCGAAAAAGAGGAAATGATAGTACATCAGTGGACTATCACAGCACGCTAAAGAATTCTAAAGCCAAAATGTTATAAACAATCTTACTGCGGATGTGTCAGTAGATTTTCGCACATTTAGTAAATTGAAACGAGATATAAACCTAAACCAAACTTACTTGATTCGTGGGTAACTATTCTTGAATATATGGGTAACCCCCGAAATCTTGTTTGAAAGGTCCCGTATTCTGAGATACTAGGTCTTTATGCTCAGTGATATCTGGGGTATTATTCCGGGACTTCTGCTGTATGGAAATACTGACCTAGTCCCCGAATAATATTTTCTGCAAAAAGCTTTGTAACATAAGCTCGCCCTCAGCAATCTGATTAAACAATAAAATTGGTAATCTTTGCTGTTGTAAAAAAGATCCTCTAAAGGGGACCCACCAAAAGTCGAGTCGTCATCTCTCTGCTGAACGGAACTTCTGACCTGAGCTCTCACGGTTTCGCATCTACCCCTTTACAGATATCATCTGTGGTATACTCACCTGTAAGACTGAATATTTGGGATCTAGATACGGGAGTATATTCAAGTGGAGTGATACACATTTAAGTTTAAGTCTCTAAAACATTAATATCGTATCTCGAATTAATTGAAGTCTGTGTGAAAATTTAAGTGGACAAACATACTGACAATCTAGGTAAATTGTTTAGAACTGAATATGTAATCAAGCTTAACGGTGTTTGTGATATGTTTCATAACTGATATGATCCTCTTGCACAAACTCACAAAAATATTGTCTGTAAATATTTCAATTTCTGCATTTATTTTTTATTCAAAAATTCAAAAAGATTTTTGGTGTGTTTTAGCATAAATTTTGAAAAATCAAAAAGATTTTCGACAACTGGTGTTGAGATGCTGATTTTCGAAATTCAAAGTGCTAAACTTATAGAACTGGTTGTGTGTAGATAGTAAAGTTGTTTTGATAAGAACCAGTTATAAAGTCTTGAATGCAAAATCATTACTGTTTTGGTTCAACATAGTTTCTAAATTGTTGACGAGTTTTAATCTTTGTAGAAACTTATGGTTCGGTAGAGATTGTGCAGGATTTGAGTCATATATTGATCCTGAGAGAGAATGGAGCCAGGTATCAATCTGGAACCTGATGGGAGCCTGTTAACGATCTTAGAACCAGTGAAAGTTTAAATTCCAGACTACGATCCCAGCTGTGTGAGAGGGGGAGTCTGAAGACACCGAGTCAACATTCAAGAAAGTAGAGTTTGTTGATGATGAAGATAGAGAACAAGGATTCTTGGAACGACAGATATTTCAGAGGCAGATTGTCGACTGATGAAGATTGTAGATAGATATGTGTGAAGACTCTATGAAGACTCCGTCAACATCCGAGGGGGAGTCTGTTAGTGCACCTACGTCTGCTGACTACGTCTTTCATCAAGTCTTGAAGATTAAGGAGATCCGACATGGCACGGAATCCTAGAATAGCTTGGTTGTATATGGATCGCTTATTTGTACATAACCTAGGATCGCCCATGTGTCATGTTAGGTTAGGATCGCTTATGTGTTCATGTCCTGGGTCGCTTATACGGCATTGGTCTAGGATCGCTTATATGGCAGTCCATATAAGCGACCCAAGCATGTCTATATATAGTAGGAGCGATCTAACACATAGTTGTAGGTGTAATCTTCCGGTTGAGCCACGAAGTGCTGTCGAAGTGCTGTCAAACCTTGTAATCGAGTTGTAGATCAATAAAACAGCAATATTAAAGTGAATACAGCTTCAATAGCACCGAATTATTAGTTTCCGCCTCTTAATTCGGATACGAACTTCTCTGAACGACTCAAACAGGTCGAAGAACGATCCTACACTAAAACACACTGAAAATCTTTTTGGATTTTTGAACTAAAAGAAATAAAATGCAGTAAAGAAATATTTACATACAATATTTTTGTGAGTTTGTTTAAGAGGATCATATCAGTTTATGAGACAAATCACCAACACCGTTAAGCTTTATACATTTTAAGTTCCAAACAATTCACTTAGATTGTCAGTATACTGGTCCTTTTAAATTTTCACACAAATTTCAACTGTTTTGAGATACGAGATTAGTGTTTTAAGCACTTAAACTTATTCGCATGTCCCACCACTTGAATATACTCCCGTATCCAGATCCCAATATCCAGTCTTACAGGTGAGTATACCTAGATGATATCTGTAAGGGGTTAAATGCAAAACCATGAGAGCTCAGGTCAGAACTTCCGTTCAGCAGAGAGATGACGGCTCGACTTTTGGTGTGTCCCCTTTATAGGATCTTTTCTTCAACAGCACATGATTTGCATTTTGCAATGTTTCATCATTTTTATGCTGAGGATGGGCTATATTTCAAGCAAGCGTAAAGTATTCTCGAGGGACTAGGCCATTGCTTCCGCAAAATCAGAAGTCCCGGGATAATACCCCAGATATCACTAAGTATAAAGACCTAGTATTTCAGAAAGAGGGGTCCTTCAAACAAGATTTCGGGGGTTACCCATATATCCGAGAGATGTTACCCACGATATAAGCAAGTTTGAATTTATGTTTATATCTCGTCACAATCTACTAAATGTGCAAAAACCTACTGGCATATCATCAGTGAGACCGTTTATCACATTCTAACTATCTAATTCTTTAGCATGCTGTGATCGTCCACTGATGTACTATCATTTCCTCTTTTTCACAACAAAACTCGATTTTCATTTTATCATGTTTTTGTATTTTTCAAATTTTCTAAATGTTTTTGAATTGAAAACAAACTGTACAAGCAAAAAGACAATTGATTTTCAAGCTTCAATTCGCCATTCACTTGGCATCAACAATCAGAACTCCCCCTCACAACAAACTATTTTCCCATTAAGATTTCAAAACACTTAAGTTTGATTTAAACAAAATGGTTTTTCCAGAAAATAAATTGTATTGTAACCACTTGTAGGTTGGGGTTCATTTTATCACATTTTCTTCAAACACATGCATGAGGATTACATCAAGTTCAAATTAATGACCTTGATTAATCACTTTGCCAGAACAAACTTCTGTACTACTTGTAAATAGACACAATCAAAACTGTTATGAAGAATGATGTTGATTCCTGCTCCACTTTTACCAACTTGGGAGCTCCGGTAAGTCAGGTGTTTACTCAAACATTATGTCCACCCAAGCCTGACCAACCTTGGGTGATTTTGGTACACATCTCTCCCACCAACATTTTGATTTGTAAAATTCTTTTGCGTCCTTTACCTTCCTATCAACCATTTTACCGAAAATGTGTTTGATCTTTCCCATTGAAAGCCTTCTCAACATCAAATTCTCCCTTATTAGTGAAGAATTGATTTGAGATCTCAACCTTACCAACTTTCTTCTTCAAATTTTCCTTTGACAATAGAGGAAAATTCTCATCGTCCACCTCTGGAACGGAATCCACAATCTTTTTCTCAACCAAAGACTCCTCTGATTTTATTGAATCAGATTCATTGTCAGAATTTTTCTCAGATTTAACCACCCATTTTTGCTTATTCAAATCACCTTTTCTTTTGTAAAACCGTTTTGAACTTTCATCTTTTTCAGAACTAGAATTATCAACCATTTTATCATTTTTCAAAGATAGTTTTGTCTTATCAACAATCTTTCTTCTCGAATCAAAGTTAGAAGAAAGTCCCTGTTCTGTGTAGTTGGACTTGGGACAATTCCAAGCAATATGCCCAACTTCTTGGCATTTAAAGCAGGTTCTTCTATCAACTCTGTTAGCAAACACTCTCACATTCTTCTTTACTTCAGCAAGAAACTCCTGGTTTGACTGTTTCCAGAAAGGCTTCTTCTGTTCATCCTCTGAACTTCCACCTGCAACAAATTTTTTATTTGGTTTATAAGTTTTCTGATTTTTATAATTTTCTGGTGAAATGAAACCAAGACCTTTCTTTTTTAAATTACTATTATGGTTTGGTTTCTTTTGAAAACCATAACCACAACCGTAACTCATTTTCTTGTTTACTCTTTGTTGAATTCTTGAAGAAGTGTATTTGTTAGGTTTTCTCTCAAGATTTAAATCTTTTATTTCAGAAATGTTAATTTCTGTTAATTTGAAAACCTGTTTAATCATTTCTGTTTTAACACTTCTTATTGGAAATTCATTATCAGAATATAATTTGTCTGAATCATTCAAAATATAAGCCACTTTGATTGATTCATCATTCAAATTAGATTTTGATCGTAAAAATTCCTTATTGTAAACCCTCTTGACTGGCGAACTTGGACTCTTCTCAGACGAACCCGAACTATCTGACTTAAACTCCGACTTTGACCCTTCATCCATATCCAACACCTGATCGACAACTTTCTTTACTAACTCGGACTCATGATCAGTGTCAGACACTGTGAATGTAACATCAATATTATCTGGTAATTCATCAATGATTTCAGACTTTAACTTGATGTTGAGAGCCTTATTAACTCGTTCCTCATTTGGTTTTCTAGGAGAATAACTTTCAAAGATTGGGGGCGGACATCTGTTATACTTGACACTTGGTTTCTTACCAGTATCAGTATCTTCAGTCTTTTCCTTCTTGAAAGCCTCAAGACCTGCAACAGTAGGATAAACACGATCAATCAAATAATCACACGTAGTGTAACTCAACAGTAATCGTTTAATCCTTTCACTCTCAATATTTTCTAGTTCCAAGTCTTGCTTCAGCTTAGCACAGTCTTCGATATACTCATTGATGACGCTCTGCTTTGTCATTAATGTTGCGCTCATTTTGTCCATTGCTTTTTCAATTTCTAAATTTGTCTTTTTCAGACTATCAACTATCTTGTTCAGCACATCGTATGACTCCTTCACATAATTCACATCAGACAGTAAATCTTCTTTATCTTCTCTAATTCAGCAATCTTCCTGTCTTTTTCCTCACAAGCTTTGCAAGATTCTGAACATTTCAAACATGGTTTTTCAACTTCAACCACTTTTTCAACTATCTTCTCAACTTCGACAGTCTTTTCATCTTCAACAAGTATCTCGACTTCAACATTTTTTTCTCTTTCGACAATCTTTTCTACTTCGATAACTTTTCTACTTCAACTATTTTTTCTACCACTTTCTCCACTTCAACATTTTTTTCTATTACATTCTCAGTCACTGCTTCAACTTTTGTTTCTCTAACTTCTGTCTTTGCCTTTTCATCAGCGAGTACCTTTGCTGCTTCCAGTTCTCTCTTCAATCTGTCAATCTTCTTTTGATTCAGCATCTCAACTTTATCTGCATAGAAAAAATTAAAGCTGTCAGGATCAATGCTTTTTCTACATTTGTTAAGATATTCTTCCTCATCATCAGTATCAACATCACTTCCTAGATCTGGAAAAATCTGGATTCTTTTCTGATTAGCCTCTTTTTCACCTAGAATTTTAGCAACAAGAGCTGTTCCAGGTATGTATTTGTCCCAACTAAAACCCTCGGCAACTTTTTCATCATCTTGATGAATAATCAAAGCTTTCTTCTTTCCATCGTCAATGGCACGAGATGATGATGGTTGTTGCTCAATCTGATGAAAAATTGATTTCTGATAATAATTGTTCTTATCTTGACCATTGGTTGCTTCTTGGTTTTTACACTCTCTTTTAAAGTGTCCCTTTCCTTTGCAACGAAAACAGGTAACTTTAGACTTGTCAAAACCTAACGGAGAAGTAGCCAATCCCCGAAACTCATCTCTTCCAGTGATTTGTTGGAATTTTTCAGCTCTTCTAACAGCACTGGCCATGCACCATTTTACATCCATCAACTCAAGTTCCTCTGCATCAATTTGGTCATAATCTTCTTTTGTAAGCATCGGATTTCCAATTTTTCCAGCAATCAAATTTTCGTATGATTCCAACATAGCAACGAGTGATGCCATGTGTTGCTTAGCAATTTCAGGAGACAAGTTGTGACCATTTTGAATGTTTAAAGTAACATTGCACTGCAGATTTGTAGAATTCTTCTGTTGAGGGCTTGATGTTGTGTTGTTTGGATCAAAGCTTGAAATTGATGAAGAATATCCACCACTATGAGTTGTAGTACTAACATTCGGACTAGATGATCCATCAGCACTAAAAGCAGTGCTAATCTTAGAAATTTGGCTGGGGTTGCCTCAAACTTGTTCCCTCAGTAATACTGACTGACATCCTGTTTAGCATTTGGATTTGTCATGATAGCCGTTTTCTGGATATCCAGCTCATGCTCCTCAATTCTCAGAATAAATTGTGCCAAATTCATATCCTAAGACTTCCTCATGTGTTTCAAAATCATCAAATAAGTTCCCCACTTTTGCTGTGGTAGCACTTCAGCAAGTTTATCCACCCATTCTTCATCATCCTTCACAATTTCTATTCTTCCCATTTCCAAAACAAGATGGCAATATCTGTCAATGGTCTGTTTTGTTGATTCATGATCGAAAGCTACAAACGTATCAAACGATTTCTTTAATAACACCTTTTTATTTTTGATCATATCTGCGCTTCCTTTGAATTTTTGAATTAGTGCATTCCAAATTGAACTAGCAGAACCCTCATGTTGAAGTAAAACAAAGATGTCTTCTTTTACTACTTGTTGTAAAAGACTAATCATCATTTTCTCGCTTGTATACTTTAGTCTATCACTTTCTGAAAAATCACAAAAAGCTTTTTTAAGCCCACGTTCATTTTTTGGTTTCTCGTAGTCTTTGTTTAAAGCACACCATGCATCAAACTTATATGCCTGTACCCAGTTCTCAAAACGATTCTGCCACCCTTTAAAATCTTCAATGTACATCAACTTTGGTGGTTTTTGGTAAGTTCTCGTCTCGTTCTCACTGTATAAAGTTTCAGCAGCTGTAACGGGTGCAACGGGTGTAGCGAACGCATTGTAGAATTCCTCAGCCATGTTTTGGAAAATTTCTCACAAAATCACAAATTCAATCGAAATACCAATTCAAGCGAGACAACACTTCAAGCGGAATAACACCTTGAAGCGGAATAATACCCTGAAGCGAAATCACCTAATTTTCAATTTCAAGCGAAATACCCTGAAATAACGTTTTCAAGCGGAATCTTTAACTAACTGTTTCAAGCGGAATACCCAACTATCAATTTGGAGCAGAATCAGCACAGTTTTGAAGCGGAATCAGCCAAAATCTCTGGTTTCGCTTGAAAATTTCAAGCGGAATAACGCAGTCTCGAGCAGAATCACAAATGAACGTTCAAGCGGAATAGCAACATTGGTCCATTTTAGTCATTTTTAGGTCGAATTTTAATCTGAAACTTTCAAGGGTTTATTAAAGAACTGTTACGCACTTAATATGTAAAATTCAAACCCTTTTAACCGTAAAAACTTTTTCAATTTCAAAAAGAAGGTGTAGAAGTATGAAAAATGGTTGTTTTTGGCAAGAACTCTTCTTCCTGAGCTCTGATACCACTTGTAGGATCGAATCGTGACCCAAACGAGTCAATCGGAAGAGCTCTTGTCCGTTTCTTTGTTTTCGCCTCTGAAACGGATAAGAGCTCTTCCGATTGACTCGTTTGGGTCACGATTCGATCCTACAATAATTAATAAAATTTTGAAATGCACATGTGCATTTTTTTTCTTACATACATTATATAACATGTGCATGTTATTATGTTAATAAACAGGTTTAAAGAAAGAAGTTGTGTCAACGATAGTTAACAAGACGGGAAGTAAGAAGGTTACGAGGGTATCTAACTGGCGATCGATACGAACACGCATATCACCACATCAACTTTTGGTGGGGTTAAACACATTGTCTAAACAACAGTTGGTCGCAATAAAAACTATGGGGTTTGGTAGTCTTGTGAAGTTTAAACAAACAGCTTGCCAGCGAAAATGTCACATTTTGTGGTAGACAAATTCAGCAGTAAAGATATGGCAATCAAGTTGACTGTTGGAAACATTGAAGTTAACGAAACTGTTATTAGCGAGTTGCTGGGATTGAGAAACAGCGGGGCTGTCACAGAATATAAAAAGAAGGAGAAAAAGAAGGATAAAGAGAATGAAGAGCAGAAAGAACATAGGGATAGACAAAAGGGGAAAAAGAATGATAAAAACAATGGGCCTGTTATAGAATCTGATGTGAAAGAAGACGAAGACGAAGAAGATGAAGATGAGGAAGATGGGATATTGGCTGAGTGGAAGAGTTTATACAAAGGGCGTACATTAACACCGAGTAGAATTGTCGAGAGATTAAGAGATAACCCAACGGAGGATGGCATAATGTTTAAATATGATTTTTTGACATTGTTCAAGAATACGATGGTGGAAATAAATAAAGATGGTAGATGCAAAACTGATTTTCTGGAATGCTTAGGCGAAGATGTGGCGATTGAAGATGTGAACTGGTGCAAGTATATTTGTGATAGCATTAAGATGAGCAAAGATGGATGGCAACGGGACAGCACATCAAAATATTTTAATGGTGCTCTTACAATATTGGTGGTAAGTTAAGTGTTATGTTTTAAATAAGATATATAATTAATTTGTATTTTTTGTATAAATTATTTTGTTTTTAGTTTGTGTATATATATATATATATATATATATATTCACATATGGTAATAACGCACGTGTGCAGATGTTATACGTGGATAGAACATTGTGTGGGGACATCAATACGGTCCGAACATCGAGTCCACTATCATTCTGGACTAAAGAAATGTTGAGCAGAAGGCAGATATGGGAAATAAAGAATGGCGGTTTTGGAAAAAGGGTGTTACATGAAGGATACGTCGACACTCAAGTTGACGTGGAGCATGTAATGAAAGAAGACAAAATGAAGAACCTGGAGCAAATGGTAGATAAGTATGAAGGTGAAAAGAAAAATGCGACGTTTGAGGTTCGTATAATGTTTTAATGTGTTTTTTTCTTTGTTTTTATTGAATTAGGAATGTGATCCAGTTTACATTGATTATACTGTTTAAAATAATAATTTGAATTTTGTAGTTTGTATGTGGTTGGTATAGATATGTGTTAGGTTGAGTGACATGCGGTGGTGTTAGTCGTTAGGATATGATGTATATGATACATGTTGTGCAAGATGATGCACATGTGCATAATGTTGTGTTGATATGAACATATAAATAAGGCACATGTGCATAATAATAATGTTCAGATGATACAGTTTGATATGTAATTCATGTTGTACAAGATGATGCACATGTGCATAGTGTTGTTTTTTATATGAACATATAACTCATGTACATGTGCATAATGGTGTTTTATAATAATGTTGTTTTGATATGAACATATAATTCATGCACATGTGCATAATGGTGTTTTATAATGTGATAAAGCTGATGCATATATGCATAATGTTGGGTTGATATTATTAACTTTGTTTTATTAATGTGTTATTAATTAGGAGCATGTTCGTATGGTTGAAAGTTTAATGGCTGAGAGATTAAGCAAAAAAGAGTTGTTAAATAAAGAGTTGGATGATATTTGGTACAAATATCCAAAAAATGAGAAGGTTTAAGAGCTGGTGAGGGAGTATGATAGAACATTTAGAGGTGAGAACAAAATGTCGGGTTTGTTAAGTAGAAAGGAGAAGAATGACAGCAAAGAAAATGAAGTGATGGAATATGAGAAGGATAAAACGGTTAATGTTAAAATAAAAGGTGGGATGAAGGTGTTTACAAGATCAAGAAAAAGAAGTTTAAAAGATGAAAGTGATGTGTTGGATGGTGTATCAAAAAACGACGAATGTGATGCAATGAAGGTGGACGGAGTGACAAAAAAACGATGTGGATATAAAATTAGACAAGGTTGTTGGTGAAACTATTAAGTGGGTAGAAACGGAAAAGGTTGTTACGAAGAGGCAAACACGTAGGAAGAAAGAGGTAGATAACACCATATCGACTTTCATGTTGTTGTCGCAAAGCTCGCAAAGCTCACAAAGTTCACTAGAATCCGACATTGGAACAAACGTGCATGTGAGTGTTAAAGATACAAACGTAAACGTGCATGTGAGTGGTAAAGATACAAATGTGGTTGACATGAATGAACCATTAAATGATGATGAAAAAACGGTGTGGCAATATTTGCTGACAACAATCAACGACAAACGAAGGTATGGACGTGTATTATAATGTTATGTTATTATTTGTTGTGACATAATAATTTAGAGTTATAATCTGATGTAAAAACTAATATTGTAGTGCGGAGGGAAAAAATGTAGTGTGGACGATCAAGAAATAGATGTTAAAAAGGAGAAGAGAGAGGTCAGCCTAACATTCAAGTAAGATTAAATATGCATTAATTTTTATTTATAAATCTGTTACATATTGTTTGATATGTCAGTTTTTAGGACAGTATGTGTCAATGTTAAAAGTTATTTTTTTTGTATGTTCACATGGTGCGGGATGTTTAGATTGGCTTTTACTTGCGCGATATTGGTTGCGGCTGGCTGGGCTGGTTATTGTTGATCATATATTGAGTTATTTAAGATTATGGTTTGGACGGTTTAGAGTTTTAGGCGGATGATGGATTATTACAAGTTGTTTTGGGTTTTATTTGGTATATTGTTTGCGGCTGGAATGGTGCTAAAACAGGTATTGTTTTATGCCAATGGCTTAGGGGTTGGTTGTTTTATTGAATCTGCCATAAGGTTAATATGTGAAGATGGTTTGTCGTGTTAAAAAGAATGAATATTTAAAAAAATTACTTAAAAACATTTTAATATAGGAAGCAATTTGTTTAAAAATGACCTAAACTTTTGGCATATGAAGCATTTAATCAGTAAAGTCGGAATAAATAAGTGGGTTGTTTATACTGTTCGCATGTTATAATGGTCTGGTTGGTTGCGACTGATTAGGTTAGCGGCTGTTTTGGTTTGAAGGGTAGTTAAAAATTTAGTGTATGTATATGGGCTGATGACTTTTGGCATAAAATATGGTATATAGTATATGTAATGTATATGATGCACATGTGCATACAGAACATAACTGATGCAATTTATTGTGACAATTACAGCAGAAATGTTTTTGAAACCTCACATGGAATGAGAACACGAGCATATTTGATAAACACCTTGGAGGATGGGCAATGGATTTCACAAAACGTGTTAGACTGTGGGGCGGCTATTTTGAATTATGAAGAGAAAAAAAACAATACATTAGGGAAAAGGCAATTATGGTGTTATACGACAACTATCGTAAGTGTGTTATAATTCATGTTTAACAATCATATTTAGGATAATTATACTTGTGTGTGACATGTATTAATGTAATGTGCAGTCGGAGTTATGTTGAAAACGAAACAGACAGAAAAGCAGGCGTTTACAATATTGACTTCACACTTGAAGGAGGTTGTTAAGTGTGACAAAAAAATGTTGGAGTTAAAAGAATTTAACATCATAATAATACCAATGATCGAAAGAAAGCATTTCTATATAATATGCTTTGATTTAGAGAACGCAAAGGTCGAAGTTATTGATAATATGGCGAGTAACCGCGGGTTTTATAGAATGTCAGCAGGAATGAAATTTAAAGAGAATGGAACGCCATCTAAAGTGGTAAGTCTAGCTTTTTTATATTAAATGTTATATTTGAAAATAAGGATATATGAATATGACATGTAGTAACATTCAGTATTATTATTTATTGTTTTTTGTTTTTTTAGAAAAATTACATGGTTGGGTATTTGAAGGATGTTAAACATCCAAGCGCGGCATGCATGGCAGCCGCAACGTTGACGAAGAAAAAACTGGAATGGGCAACGAGCGATAATTTTAACGATTGTGTCGTGTTTGCTATGAGGCACATGGAGATGTACAAAGGGAGTGATGTCGAGTTTGAATGCGGTTTCAGTATGCGAAAAAATACTCAAGACATGCAATTGCAAAACATGAGGATGAAGATTGCAACAAAACCGATACTAACAGAGGCGAACGTGTACAAGAATACGGTTATGTACCTTGCAAGAAAAGCAACACAAAATTTGAAAGATGAAAGAATGCGGAACATGTTGGAAAATGAGGGAGCAAAACAAGAAAAATGCTGGAACGCTCTTAGCGAGTGGAAGAATGGGGATAAAGTTTGAGGGTATTAGATCATGACACGTAGGTAGTATTTCTAGTTAATTAGTGATATTTGAACATTAAACTGGTACTTTTGATTGTTTTGTTTGGTTAGGCATATTAGATGGTTGTGTTGGGAAGGTAACAAGTTGGTATAGTTATGATGCATGTTACAGATTTTGGTTAGTTGTGGTTGGAACTAGATAATTGGGTTACTAATATTTGTTGGTTGATATATTGAGAAGTTGGAATGTTATCAAATTGGTATGTGTATTGTAGAAATAGTTATGTTGGATGGGTGTTATGGTGATATATGTTTGGATTTGCAGTTCATATAGTTTGTTGTTTATGCACACGTGAATTATTATGGTTAAAGTTACAAGTTCGTATTGTTTGTTGTGTATGCACATGTGCAATAATATGGTTAAATGACCCATATGCACATGTGCATAAGGTGATATAAATGCATGTTATTAGTTATAAATTTATATGTTTGTTAAAATATGTTATGTTACATTGATTAATAAATTAAATGACCCACATGCACATGTGCATACAGTATGTGAATAAAGTGATAAAACACACAGATTAAAAGATTAAAGGTTAAGTTTGTAAAATGTATTACAATTGGGTATATTTAACAAATGGTTTTAAATTCATATTAGTAACATGTATAATGTTAAACAATATTATATAGCTAAACAAGTGGGTTAAAAAA
This sequence comes from Helianthus annuus, assembly GCF_002127325.2. NCBI lineage: Eukaryota > Viridiplantae > Streptophyta > Magnoliopsida > Asterales > Asteraceae > Helianthus > Helianthus annuus. The sequence goes on from NC_035447.2 coordinate 127,543,352, forward strand.
CGGTATATACAACTAGTAAATACATATGCACATATGCACATGTGCATATGGCAAGTTAAGACATATGCACATGTGCATATGGCAAGTTAAGCATCAATATCAATACTGTAAGTTAAATGGGTATTAATAAAAGTAAACAAAACAAACATTGATAGTCATAATTAGATAAGTTCGGTAATCATAAGTTGTAATATATAATACATCAATCAAGAATCACGAGCTATGTTGGATGGTTTGCGACGTCTGGTTGAACACCTAAGGGTTTGATCAGGCTCAAAAGACTGTTCAAATTCACGCCTAACATTTGTTCGATCGGGTACGGGAGGTTTTTGCATGGATACGGGTTATTCAGATGCATCGTAATCAAAAGAATTATACTCATCAATGTCATCATTGGTGTCATCGTCGGTGTCATCGAGATCAACATCAGTATCATCAGAATCGGAATCAGACGAGGTGGGTAGTCCAGCGGCGATATAGCACGTTTAGCTGCTCGTGCAGCAAGTTTGGCAGCTTTGATTTTATCGCAATTGCGGGAATCGTGGTCAAATACATACTTGTTGCATTTGTTGCATAAGCGGGCGGCTTTTTGTCGTTTGCTGGCTTTCTTTCGTTTATCTTTAATGTTTTGACTACAGGGGCCGATCCGTTGTTTTTTGGTCCCACAACCTTTGTTTCTAATACCTTGCAGAGGATGTACACTTGTGCTTAGCTTTGAAGGTCTGTTTAATATGTCACTGATGTTTGCAGTTTTTTGAATGGAACGAGGCTGAGGATCACACGGGAACGATTCGAATACGCGGTTTCTGGTGCGTTTGATCTCAGAAGATAAGGAACGTAGCTGATCAGGATTGCGTCTGAGTCGGTTTGTGCATTGAGTGACTAAATCCATTATTTCATTGTGGATGATAGCAAACTCGTTGTTGTTAGTTGAGTACATGTTAGATATGCTATGAACAACTGACGGGAGCGCATCTCGTTTCCAACGTGGAATGATGTAGTGGGATGGTATCCGTTCAATTTGGTTGTAACGGAATATACAGAATACATGTCAGCATAGGTATCCAATACGAGTGAACCCAAGACATGTACAACTTACTTTTTGTTCAGGTACATTGAGCGACACCTGCATGATGTGCACAAAATGCAACATATAAATGACATCAATTGTGGCATAAAACTAACCCCTTTTTAGTACTAATGTTGGAAAAATGTGCTTTTGTCTTCCTTTTGTATTTTCAGGATTAAATGAGCTCAAATTAACAAAAGAAGCAAAAAGACAGCTAAATCTAACATAAATACAAGAAAAGGAACAAAAGTGGCATGCCCGACCTCCTGACAGCATCTTCCCGAGCAAAACAAAGAAGACATAAGACTGAACACGCCCCGTGCTCAGCGAGCACGGGTCCGTGCCCAAGAGTCAGTAGAAAAGACAAACTCATAGAAGCTTCTATTGCCCACCACGGGGCCATGCCCAGCCGGCACGGGGGCGTGGTCAACTTCCTGCAGGCGCATTTATTGGAATTGCGAATTGCAATTAATGAAGAGAGAGAGTCAGATGGACACGGGGCCGTGCCCAGCGGACACGGGGCCGTGCCCGAGCTTCTGTTTAGCCTGTAAATAGGAGTGTTTGGAGCTCTTGCAACTCATCCCTTGTCACACCACCTCTCTCACACTTCACCCACCACCCACCACCACCACCATAACACCATCATCCATTGTCCATCGTAGAGTGTGTGAGTCATCTCGAGATCCAAGATTGATCGTAAGAGTTCTTGACAATCAAAGGCCATGTTTGCCTAAGTCTCTTACATCACTTGGTGAAGATAAGTGTTTAGTGTAATACTTTTTATTTTTAATCTTTTGCACTTTTTAATTGGTTTTGTATTAATGACTTTAATTAATAGTTTCTTATGTTGAAGGTGATTCTTCCTTATCGTTTGTCCGGGGTGTCTTGGCATTATTTTACTGTTTATATAAAATAAAAGATTTTCACCATTCATACCTCCACGATCTATATGGAGGTATGTTGGCTACCTGGTCGGGGGTTAAGGGAACGGTTTGGTACGAGTCTTGCCATTGTTCAGTGTATAGATCCTGCAAAGGACCTAGATCAATTTTAGTAGGACCTCCTTCAATACCCAAAGGTATTAGATGGCGGGGGTCCAAACTCTTTGATCCCCTCATAAGTTAAACTACTATTAAAACTTTAACCCAGCTACTTAGGACTGTATCCCTGCTGACTCATACTACTTAGCTGAGGGTAACGTCGCCTTCAAAGAAGGGCCTACCACATTATGCATTAATAACTTAATTAATTATCTTTCTATAATCCGACCCTTTAGGATTGTATCCTTGCTGACTCAAACTACTGGGTTGAGGGTAACGTCGCCTTCAAAAGAGGGGCCTACTACAATAACTAAGATAATCTCTTAAATAAGTGCAAAAGTGCGAAAATAATCAAAGGTTACACTACACACGAGTTGGATCCAAGTGATTCATCTTGTCTATCTGTTTTTTATTTTATTTTATTTTTCAGCATTTTAGTTAGTTTTATTTTCGTAGTTTAAAAACCTTTTTCTAACTTTTTGATTTGATTAGACGTTGAGGATAAACCGGTACTAAAAGCTCTTGTGTCCTTGGACGACCTCGGTATCTTACCAACACTATACTACGTCCAAGATAGGTGCACTTGCCCATATGTGTGTTTAGTGTTAGTAAATATCGTGTTTTATAAATTTAAAACTTGGCTAAAAAGTGTAAAAAGGGCTTAAAATATACACCCAAATTATATTACACCTAACACACATCAAGTTTTTGGCGCCGTTGCCAGGGACACAAGGATTTTAAGAAAGTTAGGAATCAATGGCCTAATCATTTTTTTTATTTTCTTTTTATTTTTTTAGGATTTTCTTAATTTTTCAGCTTCTGCAGAACTCAGCACGGGCCGTGCCCGCTGAACACGCCCCGTGCCCAATCATTGGAACTGGCAATCCTGTTTTAAGTCAGACAGTAAGCTGAACACGGGGCCGTGCCCGCTCAACACGCCCCCGTGCCCAAGATTCAGTTACTGAAAACAGAACCGTAAGATCCCGACGGTTGGTAATTTCTGACACAAAAATGAGTGATAATGATCTTTTTTACTTTCGGCACTCTTATGGTACGTGGTGTCAATTATGTGGAGGCAATCATAAAGAATTAGAATGCTATTTTCTAAATTATAAGCCCCACTATATAGACCCATCGTTTGTCTGTAGCCTTAAGAGGGGCGAAAGTAAAAATAATCCTTATCTCTCCCTCGAAGGCGCCCAACCAGATATTTTAGGAGAAATGGTTCTTGATGAACTATTTCAACTAGAAGATCTGATTCTAAATTGGTTAAAAGAACTTAAGATGAATTTCCTTAATTCATCTCAAGACAATGACCAAGAAGAAGTGTTGGGGTCGCATTCAAACAACCTCGTAGCTCCTGATAATACCTTCAACTCTAGCGAAGACTTGAATGATAGTCATCCCTGTACCGATTGTGCCGTGAAGGACTCCCCATCGACTTCGTTCGATGCATACATAGACCTGAGCGATTTGGCATACACCTTCTTTAACGAGAGCCCAGAAAAGGGTTGGACTTGTCCACCTACATTTAGCAAAGGAATCACCCTCACCGACAACCTCTTGCGTTCTCGTCTTAATCTAGAGCAACTAAGGTATCTTAGGCACTTTGGGGTTGTTCCATCCAGTAAGGAACCATCCGATCCGGATAAGTTCCTTGAAAATAAGCAAAACTCCATAAGACAGCTTCCAAACACGGGGCCGTGCCCAGGTCAACACGCCCTTGTGTCCACCCAAAGATTCTCTTCTGATTTTATCAGAATACGGACAAAAATGTGTCAGGATTCTGTCTACACACGGGGCCGTGTCCAGCCGACACTGGGCCGTGTCCAGCGTGCTGTCATTTTCTATAAATGCAGCATGATTCCTGCTCATTTGGACCACTTCAAAAGACAGAGATTCCTGAGATCTTCACTCATACTATCCTAGGTATGTTCTAAAAGAAGGTTCTCAAGAGCCATCTTGTCTTTTCCACTTTTGTCCATTGCCTTCTTCCTCAATTTTCAATCAACACCTCCATTAAAGTTTGGGAGCTTCATGATTCCAACCTTTATTGTGGTGTTTGTAAAGTTCTTATTCAAGGAATCTTGTCTAAAATAAGTTGTGCAAACTTTGTTTTGAATTATTTGTGCTTAAAATTAACCTATGAACCAAGAAAATAATTTAAAACTCCAAGATTCCTTGGTTTAAAAACTTACAGATGCCTGGACACGGGGCCGTGTTCATTTAACACGGGGCCGTGTCCGAGGGACTGTTTCACAAAAATTGAGCTCTTTTCGGTCTGTTTTCCCAGAATGGCGAGCAGGACAAGCGGAACGTCTTCATCGCACTCAAGGAACAACTGACAGGGGAGGAGGTCATCAACGGCGGAAGACTCTCTTGTAAACTATGTTTACGCCCTAAGAGAGGCTATTGATGAAATGACGGGGGTGGAAGAAGCATTGGTCGACCGTATCAACCATCTAACGGTGGGACTGGAAGGGTGTCTCCGGGAGATCAACCTCTTGCACCAGAGGTTGAACCTTCTCGCATCTCCTCCTTTGGTGCCTATAATAACCCAAAGGGCATGGAACGTGGTGCCTGAAGTCATCATACCAGCCGAGTGGTATGCCATGCACCCGGGGCCTCCTCGAGACATATTGCAAGGAGTCCCGGTTGGTGTTTCCCCTCCTCAGCAAGATGTTGAGGAAAACGAGGCCACCTTCTTCCTCCCAAGAGAGATAGAAGAATGGCTTTAACAACATCTAGGAAGAAAACCCTCGGCTAAGAGTCCTACTTCAATACCGAGAATCTATTTCCGGGATTTTGGTTCTTAATGAGAAAATAGGACTCCTTATGATGATTTTATGTATCACTAGACCTATCTAAATTAGGACTTTTAACTTTTTATTTCTTCTTTGTTTTTAATTTCCTAGGATAATGTAATTCTCTTTATGATGGTTCTTAATGAAATGATGGTTTTAAGGTTTGGATGATGTTATAATGAATAAAACACACTCGTGATGGTGAAGGATAACAAGTGAAATGAGAAACATCGCCCCATGCACGAAAACAGGGCCATCTGACAACAATTTCTTCATTACAGTAAGTTCAGCACGAGCCGTGTCCGCCCAACACGGCCCCGTGCTGCACACTCTGCAGAAAATTGCCCAGTTCAGGTAACTGGACACGGGCCGTGTTCGCTGAACACGCCCCCGTGTCCAGGCTTCTGTTTCTTTTCATTAATTTTTGCCACTGGCACCTGAATACGGGGCCGTGCCCGGTCACCACGGGGCCGTGTCCAGGATGCCAGTAACATAAAATTTTGATTTTAACACCGTTTTACACATTCAATCAACCTAAAAACTTATTTTTGGGACACATTGAGGACAATGTGTAATTTAAGTGTGGGGGAGATGCTAAAACCTTGAATCTTGCAAGTCCTAATAACAAGCCTTACACAAAACTCTATTGGAACCGCTAATCACCCCAAATTTTTTTTCCAAAATTTTCATTTTTTTTACTTGTCTAAGTTTAAGTTGGGAATTCAAGTTCTAACAAGGTTATATTTTTACAAGTTTACAACCGACAGCGTCGTGATAAAAAGAACTAACATAAGAAAATTATGAAACGGCATGACAAACTTAGTTAAAATTTGATTATATATACTTGATCACATAAAAAAACTCTTTCCCACAAAAGTGAGTTTTGAGCCTTTATCGAGCATACAAATACATATCTTTACACTAAATGCTCATTTTTCGTTTCTTGTGTGAATTGCCGCTTGTTTCATACGACTCTAGAACTTGCCACGACAATACATTCCCGGTCCTTACCAACTTAAACCCGAGTAAGTAAATGATGGAGGCATTAGGACTAACCATTTTTCTTTCTACACCATTATTTTTCATTTTTTTACCACCTACCCAAAATCCCCCTAGTTAACCCCTTTGAACCTAAACCTTTTCATTTCTTAACCCAAAACAATTACCCTTTTTACCCACCTAAACCTTTTTATTTTACCCTTTTCTTTTAGTAACAACGTTCGGCTTTCTAATGACTTTCCTATATATATATATATATATATATATATATATATATATATATATATATATATATATATATATATATATATATATATATATATATATATTGATGAAACCAAATAAACAAACAAGTTCATAAAAAATAACTTTGTTTTAAACAAAATGGTTCATCAAAATAAAATAAAAATGTGAAAAATAAAAAGTCTTTCAAAAAACCGACGTTTGTTACGCTTTTCGCCCTTTTACTAACCACTAACCCAACCACCCACCTTTAGCCCAAGCTTAACCCTTCACCCAAAAGTCCTCTTGATATTTACAAAGGTATATAGTTAAAAAGGAGGAGGATTGATTGCTTGGCAAGCTTATGGTAGGAGTAAGTTCCATGCCGCTCTCGAGTGATTCACTAAAAATACACCTTTGGCCGAGTGTTGAGCGTGAGATATGTGAACTTGTATATAAATGGAATTTTAAAAAAGGTATATTATGCTTTAATAAGAAATTTGTCTTATGAAACGTTTTTAATAAATCATGACGAATAGGATTGTAAATAAATAAAAATAAAACCTAAATAAAGAATCTTGGAAATCCCGACACTCTATGAGAAGCCCAAAAACTTTCTCTTCTACCCATTCCATTTGGGAGTGAAAAAGCCACATTATAAAGAGTTTTGCTTGAGGACAAGCAAAGATTCAAGTGTGGGGGTATTTGATTTGCACAAAATGCAACATATAAATTACATCAATTGTGGCATAAAACTAACCCTTTTTTAGTACTAATTTTGGAAAAAGTGTGCTTTTGTCTTCCTTTTGTATTTTCAGGATTAAATGAGCTCAAATTAACAAAAGAAGCAAAAAGACAACTAAATCTAACATAAATACAAGAAAAGGAACAAAAGTGGCATGCCCGACCTCCTGGCAGCATCTTCCCGAGCAAAACAAAGAAGACAGAAGACTGAACACGCCCCGTGCTCAGCGAGCACGGGGCCGTGCCCAAGAGTCAGCAGAAAAGACAAACTCATAGAAGCTTCTGTTGCCCACCACGGGGTCGTGCCCAGTGGGCACGGGGGCGTGGTCAACTTCCTGCAGGCGCATTTATTGGAATTGCGAATTGCAATTAATGAAGAGAGAGAGTCAGATTGACACGGGGCCGTGCCCGAGCTTCTGTTCAGCCTATAAATAGGAGTGTTTGGAGCTCTTGCGACTCATCCCTTGGCACACCACCTCTCTCACACTTCACCCACCATCCACCATCACCATAACACCATCATCCGCCACCATCATCCATTGTCCATCGTAGAGTGTGTGAGTCGTCTCGGGATCCAAGATTGATCGTAAGAGTTCTTGACAATCAAAGGCCATGTTTGCCTAAGTCTCTTACATCACTTGGTGAAGACAAGTGTTTAGTGTAATACTTTTTATTTTTAATCTTTTGCACTTTTTAATTGGTTTTGTATTAATGACTTTAATTGCTAGTTTCTTATGTTGAAGGTGATTATTCCTTATCGTTTGTTCGTGGTGTCTTGGCATTATTTTACTATCTATATAAAATAAAAGATTTTCACCATTCATACATCCACGGTCTATATGGAGGTATGTTGGCTACCTGGTCGGGGGTTAAAGGAATGGTTTGGTAAGAGTCTTGCCATTGTTCAGTGTATAGATCCTGAAAGGACCTGGATCAATTTTAGTAGGACCTCCTTCAATACCCAAAGGTATTGGATGGCTGGGGTCCAAACTCTTTGATCCCCTCATAAGTTAAACTACTATTAAAACTTTAACCCAGCTACTTAGGACTGTATCCCTGCTGACTCAGACTACTTAGCTGAGGGTAACGTCGCCTTCAAAAGTGGGGCCTACCACATTATGCATTAATAACTAAATTAATTATCTTTCAATAATCCGACCCTTTAGGATTGTATCCTTGCTGACTCAAACTACTGGGTTGAGGGTAACGTCGCCTTCAAAAGAGGGGCCTACTACAATAACAAAGATAATCTCTTAAATAAGTGCAAAAGTGCGAAAATAATCAAAGGTTACACTACACACGAGTCGGATCCAAGTGATTCATCTTGTCTGTCTGTTTTTTATTTTATTTTATTTTTCAGCATTTTAGTTAGTTTTATTTTCGTAGTTTAAAAACCTTTTTCTAACTTTTTGATTTGATTAGACGTTGAGGATAAACCGGTACTAAAAGCTCTTGTGTCCTTGGACGACCTCGGTATCTTACCAACACTATACTACGTCCACGATGGGTGCACTTGCCCATATGTGTGTTTAGTGTTAGTAAATATCGTGTTTTACAAATTTAAAACTTGGCTAAAAAGTGTAAAAAGGGCTTAAAATATACACCTAAATTATATTATACCTAACGCACATCACTGCACATGTGCATAACATATATTATAAATAGAATGAATACATAACATATATTATAAATAGAATGAATACATAACATATATTATAAATAGAATGAATACATAACATATATTATAAATAGAATGAATACATGAACATATATTATAAATAGAATGAATACATGTGGGGTAAGATGAACAAGTGAATGAGTTATAATGTATAATAAAATAAACATTTGAATAAGTTTTCATGTATATTAAAATAATCGATTCAAATACACTGTTTGATATATGAACAAGTGAATAACATAAGACAAAATTCGATACATGCACATGTGCATAACAAAAAATTAATCAAACAGACAGTTGTAATAGATATAACATAATACAAAATTTGATTCATGCACATGTGCATAACAAAAAATTAATCAAACAGGCAGTTATAATAGATAGACACATAAGATAAAATTTGATACATGCACATGTGCATAACAAAAATAATTAATCAAACAGACAGGTTATAATAGATATAACAAAGACAAAATTTGATACATGCACATGTGCATAACAAGAAATTAATCAAACAGACAAGTTGTAATATGTAGTAATGAGGTTAATATGTAGTAATGGTATATTAGGGGTATCATGCACAAATACGTTTCTTGATACATGCACATGTGCATAATTAGGTATTTAAAACATATTAGAACATATTGGGTAGTTATGTTGTGTATATTGAACATTAAAACATATTGGATAGTAAGGACATACCTCGAATTCATTGACATAAGACATGTTTGATTTGCAGTGACGAACGGTGTAATTTTTTATATCGGTCGTTCCAGGACGTTCAATTGGCATGCAATGGAACATGCCCATGTATATCTCTTTTCGAACTTCAAGAAACATGGACCATGTGTATGTTTCGGACGCGTGTGCCTCTATGCGAAGACCGGTAGATAAGCGAGGGGTCGACATATCGCTTTTGAATTCGAGATCTCGTTGTGTGTGCCGTTGAGCATCAATACTGGTTTCAAAACACATTAGAAATTGAACTAATGTGTTAGTTTCTGACGAGTTGACTTTAAAACGCGCGTTTGAGCTCTCGCATCTTGATGTAGTCTTCATCAAACAACACATCGGTATCTCTCTGAACTAACACGGGACCCATTCATGCCGTATAGCAAACATCTCACAAAGCCACGGATGATTGTCAAGGTGATATTCATCCATTAATAAATGCCATCTTTCTTCGAATGTTTGTGGTGTGATGAATAAATTCCACACCAGCTTATGTATTGACGAACGAAGAGTGGTATTATCAAGGATGTCATTTGAAATCTGTAAATGGGGAAACGTGAATAATAATAATTTGAATTATTTAATCATATTATATGGTTTAATTGAAACCATGTTAATATTAAAATAGAGTGTTTACCTTGGATGGAAGTTTTCTCATTATGTGCCACATGCACAAACGATGGATAGAGTTTGTGAAAACGGTTGATACAGCTTGTTTCATTGATGTGTCTTGGTCAGTGAGAACAAATATTGGTTGTTTCTTATGTGCAGCTAGAAAGGTGTTTAGTAACCATGTATACGACTCTATAGTCTCATCATATAACATGCCAGCGCCAAAGATAACACATTTCTTGTGATGATCAACTCCGGTGAATGGCACAAAATCATTTTGTATCTGTATGTAAAACATATGATATTAAAAAAATTTTAATAATTTCACATGCTGAAAAGTATAGTATCTTACTTGTTGGTGTCATATGTAGCGTCAAATGCACACACATCACCAAAAGCCTCGTAATTTCGCAATGATACGAAATCAGCCCAAAAGAAAGATCGCAACTCATTGTCAACTACATATGACGAATGCACGTATATCTCTAAGATTGGTAACTCGAGATCTCATGGTATGTAAGAGGATGTCTGCATCGCGTTCACCGATGAATGCATGTATATCTCTAGAACAATTTTTGAAATCTTCTGTTGTGCCACGAACATTTTGAGGTCCGCCTTTAAGTGATACTTGAATGTTATGTGCAACAGTTGGGCCGATTTTGTTAAGACTAACTTTGTGGATGAACTGTTGCTCTTCAAATCCAAGTTTCCTGTTTTGTTTTAACATGTTGGCGTTATCGCTACCAATCATGCAATGGTTGTGCGCGACGATGAAATCATATATTTTGTATTGTTCGGTAGCACGATCATATCTCACTTTGATACGCGCACGACACCCGGAGACTGTGAATCGGCTTCATCTGTGTTGTTTCTTGGATTTATCATAGATGGTTGGAGCATTTTTGGATGGAGCATTGGGGTCAGATTCTGGGACCCGTGGTTGACCTTCTCTAGAACATAATATATATCTATGAGTGCAGATTTTCATATTAGGATTGTGATGATATTTTTTGTTCTTCGATGTGCCGATACGAGTAGAAAACCCGGATTGCGTAGCATACGTATTGTACATCATAACAATATCTTCCCAAATGGGTAAATATACTGTTTATAACAGGAAGATATCTAACATCAACTTGAGGTATCCAATACAGGGTGCCGTTAGGTGTAGCATGTATGGCAGCCATAATTGTTCCTGTGAGAAATAATTAATAAGTTAAGAAAATTGTGAGAAATAATTAATAAATTAAAAAATTGTCAACATGATATACGGACGAATAGTATAATTGTGATTAATATGCACATGTGCATTGACAGTTGATGTACAAGGTCATAAGTTTTTTTTTGTCAATCATAATGCACATATGCATAAATTTGCAATGTAACATAATTTGAAATATGATGCATAATTTGTAATATGCGGCAGTTAACACAATGCACATGTGCATATAACATTGAGTAGTCATATTTTACAACATAAAACAATTCATACTTTATAACATAAAACAATTGTAAACATGCAGTTAACACAATGCACATGTGCATATACTAGTGAGTAATCATAATTTACAACATAAAACAGTTGTGAACATGATGCAAAAGGAGTATAGCATTGAACAAGTCACAATTTACATAAAATGGATATAAAATACCTTTAGTTTCAAACCAAATGAATTGTAAGTGTTAATGTTCTGTGCTTGTAGGTGATGTACCAGTAGATGTGGTGTTACCAGTAGATGTGGTGTCAATTGATAACGATTGATCAAGTAAATTAGCAGTGTCGGAGCCTACGTTGCTTGATATAAACATGGAATCAAGCGTCTGTATTTCAAACGCGTGAAGGGTGTGTCGATTTGCAACTATTGTAAACACAGGATTGAAACTTTCATTTGGATTAACAGCAGGTAACGTATTGACATCAACATCAGACGGACCCACAGCAGAAATAGGGTTGACATCAACATCAGACGGACCTACGGCATAAATAGGGTTGACATTGACATCAGATGGGCCGCAAAAACCAGAATCGGGATGTGGATTCTATGAAGAAGATGTTGTATGATGATCATCAGATGCCGTAGGTTCAACTCCAACACGAGATGATTCAGACGAAGCCATTTGTAGCCGAAATCAGTATCCCAATGCCGTAATCAGTATCCCAATTGAATCCCGCATAAGATCGCTTCCTTGAAGCTCACCGCCATAGATCGCCGTCGCCGATTAAGCAAAATCTCCAGCGAAACCCTAGATTGTCAACGATGATAGTGAACAGGGGCTGGAAATAAAGGAGCGCGTGTTTTTTTATTAAATGTCAATTAATTACAAGTTTGCCATGTGTTCACATTGGTTCTCGCGGTTCTCGCAATAAAGGGTGGTTCCTAACGGATCCTTATCCTATATATATAGGGTAAGGATAGTGTAAAAAGGGCCTAAAGTGTGAGAAGTGTATTATAACCCTATATATAATACTATATAACACCATATAAACACCGTATACGAATATGTAACACCATATAATACCATATAACACTATGTAACACTATATATCATTATATAACAAATATAACACTATACATCTATCATAGACATGCTATCAGACAAACTATAGTGTTATATTTGTTATATAATGATATATAGTGTTACATAGTGTTATATGGTATTATATGGTCTTACATATTGTTATACGGTGTTTATATGGTGTTATATAGTATTATATATAGTGTTCTAATACACTTCTCACACTTTGAGCACTTTTTACATGATCCTCTACCTATATATATATATATATATATATATATATATATATATATATATATATATATATATATATATATATATATATATATATATATATATATATAGCAATATCGGTTTAAAATAAGTGAGTGGATGGATGTCCAAGTAAATGAGTAGTATCCCAGTAACCAAAACCATATTAAACCCCTCATCTTAATTTTTATATTAAGGGGGAGACGAGGCAGTCCGTGGTGAATCACCTATAACGCGTTTTACCACGTGATACCCACCACCTCCGGTGGTTTCCACAACGCGTCAATTTGATAACGTGTGAAAATTATCACGCGTGAAGAATGGTAGGTGGTTGTTTGATTTGTTGGGTTGTGAATGGAACAAGTGTTTGTTGACCGCTAGTTGCTTGTTGACCGCTAGTTGCTTGTTGACCGCTAGTTATACTTGTTACCTGTGAGATGGAGGACAACGGCTGGGAGATGGAGGTGAGCGGCTGGTTGCAGTTGCTGGGAGATGGAAGGGCTTGGGAGAAAGAAAAAAGAATGGAACCCTAACAAATATTAATGGGCTGGGTTGGGCTGCGCTGGACTGGGCCAATAAAAAAGTAAACTTCATCAAATAAAAATAAAAACACATAATTCAAAGCAAACTAGTGGTGTTTTTTATTTAAATGAAATTTATAATTTATAATTTAAGTCTTTTTATTGTTAATTTAATTTAAAAACAAAAAAATAGGTTGTGAGTGATGGAATTTCATCACAAGTGATGGACATTTCCACTAAAATCCATCACTAGTGATGGAATAATGATTGATGACATGGCGGAACTTGATTGAAAGTTGTGAGTGAGTGATGAGTGATGACCACCCCTACCTCCCTAAGGGGAGTGGTGGTGGTCAGTAGTGATGAAATTCCATCACTCACAAACATCCAATCATGTTTCGCCATGTCGGCAACCATTTTTCCATCACTCACAACCTTATTTAGTGGTAATGATCATCACTCACCACCACACCCAACAATTTCCCCCAACCAACAATTCCTCTCACAAATCAAATCATCATGCGTTGAAAAAATCACGCGTTAAAGAAATTTGCCATGTTCACGCGTTATAAACAACTGGTGGCGGTGGAAATTGTTATTGTATCACGCGTTAAATTGATCCATCACGGAAAAATAACGCAGTGCCCCCACTCCCCTAATACTAATGTGGTGGTGGTTCATTGGCAAATACAAAGTCTTTAAAACATCTAGGTTAGAGAGAGGTCTTGGGTTCAAGTCTCACAGACGACAGAGGAGTAAAGAAATTAGCCGTTCAAAAATAATATTAATATTAATATAGACATAAGATATAATAAATATATTAATATTAATATAGACATAAGATATAATAAAATATTAATATAGACCTAAGATGTTAATATATATTTGATAACATTTTAAATACTTATAAGCATTTGACAATTTTCATTTCAAGCCTATCTTTCGTTAATATAAACCTAAGAACATTTCACAATTTTCATGTAAAAGCCATCCTAACATTTACATGTAAAAACGTTTTAAACAATTTTTAATTGTAAGTATCATCTCGTTAACTTGTACTTACAGAAATATAAACCCACACCCCATATATAAGATAATCATTACACCACTAAACCATAAAGCCATAGGCATAAAACACTACTAAACAATAAACATAAACTAATACTTGAAAACAGATATAAGATATCATCTTCTTTTTACAAGAATATATACTCACAAAACATATGTAAAAGATAATCATTAGTGTCAGTAAACTATAAAGTCATAGACATAAAACACCGCTAAATAATAAACAGAAACTAATACTTGAAACCCGATATCTATTATTTTTTCTAAGATAAGTCCTTGTCACAATCTATGCATGAGACTATCTCAAACCCATATTATATGCAATCAAACGGATTGACCTCAAATGATGAGTTGGAAGTGTTGACACTAGAAACGAAAGATGAATTTTATGATAGAGATGCCACTCAATTTGCCCGATGGGTCTCCATGACTCACCACCATCTCACCATATTCATATTTATTGACAATTATATATTAAAATATTAGTTAATAACAAAATAGATTACGATCTACATTGGTGTGGCCTTTTCTCTTTCCATTTTTTCTGTTGAAAATGCTTAATGGTTTAGTGAAAAGAATAAAATTAAATGATTTCCGCAAGAAGTATAGAGTTTCTGACCCATTAAAATCTCTATGGTAGAATTCACATTGCAACCTTCATATTAATATAAATGGAATCTCTATATTATATAGAGTGGTTATGAGTGAGCGTAAGTGGATGAGATAAGAGATAAAATGTTACTCTTCACCAGTAAATTTGGAGAAAACATTGTTCACCCTCTATAATTTTTAATAATTTTTTAATATTTTTGTAAGTGAAGAAGAGAGAAAATGTAATGACAAAAAATATATAAAACTATTATTTAATTGAAAATGAGAGAGATAATGTAGTGATTTTTAGTATAATTATACAAACCAGGGCCGGCTAACCTGTGCCGTCGCATAAGCCCCAATTGTTCAAAGGGCCCGAAAGGTTTTATAAGATTTTATATGTATTTATTAAATTATATATGTAGTATACATATCCATTTTTTTATCCAGAAAAATGTTGTTTGTGGATTGGAAAAAAACCATCCTAAGACAATGTAGAGATCTCAAGTTCAAGTCTTGGCTCTACCAAGTTATTATTATTTTTAATTCATTTCTCTTTAACCACAATTTTGAGCGCAATTCTTTTTGTTGCCCGATGCCCAATTTTTTTTTTTTTTTTTTAGTTTTCGGGGTAGATCTAATAGAAATGTAGATAAAAATCGATTGTAAATGCTCTAACTCTAGTTTACATCGACTAAAAATGAAAAAAATAAAATGTAATTCTTCTTGTATCATAAAAGGGGGATGATCAACACAAAAATGCTTTTTTTTTTTTTTTTTTTTTACTTTAAGGATCGTATAATATACTTTTATGTAGTGTTTTGCTGATTTAATGAGAGAGAAAGAGAATAGTGAATGAAGTTACCTATGTAGCTTGCCTTACGCCTTGAATTAAAGCACAAAACTATATACGTTATGTGATTTTCTTCTTATGATTACAATTGTGCTTTCTAACGTATATTCATATTTTTTATACTAAAAGAGCTTGTTGACGTATTATATTATGCAAAATGATGTTATTTTAAGAAAATATGTTTTAGAAGAATTATCTCAAAGAGGATAATACTTGTTTGAATTGCGTTGACACATCACTTTCTAGTTTAATCTATTGTTTTGCAATATTAAGCGTGCTAAACGGGTGGTTATGTAAGGTTTTATAACGTATTAAGTCAAACACTATAAGAGGACCTGGGGCGCCCCGTGGTCAGCTCATCTTCACGCATGGAAGATAGTGAAACACCGCCGCCACCCTCCTTTATCACGCGTGGATGGGTTAACGTGTTGCCATGGTCACGCGAAAAGAATTGAAGATGCTGCACGTGTTCGATGATGGAGATGAGTGTGTGGTGAGTGATGCGCATTTCTATTAAAATCCATCAATAGTGATGGAATAAAGCTCAATAATATGGCAGAACTTAATTGGACGTTGTGAGTGTTGGAGCGCCCCTACCCCTAAAAGCTCGATAATTTCGTGTCATTATTATTGAATTGAATATTAGTATGATTTTTATAACTACACTTAAACTTGCTATAATTATTTGAAAAGTAAATACCATTAATTTTGACGTTTTTATTTGTTAATGCAAAACTACAAGTATAAAATTTTATGATATTATTGTTCTATTATGAACTAAGTTGGATAAATTTTTATGGCCCAAAATTACACACTTGCACCAAACGGGTCATCTACATTATTCCCATTGATTTTGGGCTAGATATGAACGAATATATAATATAGGTCAAACTTCAAAGTATCAAACTGTCAAATAGTGAGAGATATTAATTTTAACTAATGAGTTAATTTCCCATATGAGGTCAGTTAACGTACAAAATGGTTTAACGTACGACGCGTACGCGAGACATTATCAACATACGAATACTTGTAATTAACATGCGAATTGAGTTTTTTCATAATAACATGCGAAATTGTTGGGTTTCCATACAAACATGCGATATTCTCTTTTACAACATGCGATATTGTTTTTCTTTTTTATGTGCGAACTTTCGTTTTTATATCATACGATATTTCTTTTACGGGTTTATAACATGCCTACTTACCTCGCGTACGCGTCGTACGTTAAGACATATTGTACTATATAATTTTTCTACACATCTAATCTGTTTTGAACAAAGTGGTATACTACGTGGCTTTCATTAAATGACATGTTTGAGTTCTAGCACTTCTGTTAAACTCTTTGAGATTGTGTAAAATAACTACTTTACCCCTTTAACTTAAAAAGAGAACACAAATTCACAACCTCTATACCTATTAATCCCCATGATTGTCACCCTTCTGATATGTATCAATAGGATTTAGAAGCAGTGTTGTAAAAGTCGGATTCAAAGGCTGAGTACTCAGCGAGTACTCGGTCCTCGGAACCCCTCCGAGACGACTTCCTCCTAGGCGGACTCAATTAGTCGGCCTCGGTCAAACTCGGCGCCTAGTCGGCCTAGTCGGACGTAGTCGGAAAGAGTCGGCCTAGTCGGTCTAGGCGGTCAACGTGGTTTGTTGACTTTTAATTAGTCAAAATCGGCCTACTCGGCCTTGTACTCGGACTACTCGGACTTGTATTCAGAATATTTGAACTTTAAACATGTTTCATTTTAAATTATAATCAGTTGACATGAATTGTGCTTATTTTAACATATGTATAATATATAACAATTAATTTTCTTTATAGTTACCATGTCCACGTACTTCCCGAGTACTCTCCGAGTACTCCGATTACTCCCAACTCCCCAGTCGGCCGACTAGAGACCGCCTAGCGACTTTTACAACACTGTTTAGAAGTGATTTAGGCTCCAAAGAACTCGCTAATCCTTCCTCATGCTTACTCCATGTTATAAAAAGGGTCTGGCCTGTTGAGGAAAGTAGTCACATATACGTTCATAACTTAAAGCCCTTTCGTTAAGAATATCACCATCTAAAACAAACATGTAGATTGGACGGATTGGTGATCGATTGGATGATGTTGCAACTTGCAAGTGAAATATATAAGACTGTGAGAGATCAGAGATGGTCACCGGATCAGAGATGATTGTTATTTGTTTCTTACATTAGAAGCAACATCCAGCCGTTAACTTTTAGATGTTTCAACTATAGTCCTTCTTCTGAAGTCAATATGTTTCAAGTATCTTTTAGCAACCCAATGATAAAAAGTCCAATAGCAGATGTGCAACCCTTAGCCCACCAACACCAGTCCATGACATCAACAGTACATAATACACTTGATCATATTATACATACTCTTGGTACCTTGACTTTGGTGCCTTCAAAGTTTCATAAAATGACAAATTTAGTCCCTAAACTACTACTCCATTTTACAAATAGTTTGCTTTAGACGCTCCGACTTTGTGATAGTTTCCTTTTCAGCCCAACTACAAATTATGATTTTTCTGAGCTCAAAAATTATTAATTTAGACGGTTAGACACATAAACCGCCCAAAAATCAGCACAATAAACTTACACCCACGTTTTTTTTTGAGCTGTATGGCTCAAAAAAATGAGCCATACAAATTTTTTTTGAGCTCTTACAAATTTTAGCTCAAAAAAATAGGTTTTTTTTTGCGAGCATAAACCCTAGCCTAGCCTCTGTTTCTTCAATTCAATTCATTCTTCATTCTATTCAAACATTACTTTAGTAACAGGTATATATCATATGTATTCTTGTATATACATATATTAATTGTTTGATCAATATGTATTAATTAATTATTTGTTGTTATTTGATTGTAGTTAAAAATTAAATTATTCTAGCTTTTATTCTTCATTATATCAAATCAAGAGGTTAAAGGTATGAACTTTTGTTTCTTATTATCTTTGTTGTTGATGTGTTTTATTTTTTTATGCATATGTATGTATACATATATGATATTTATAAATATGCCGTCAATGTATACTAAAAGACTATTTTTAGTATAATTAAAAGTCATTAGCCATTAAAAAAGATTTTAGGTGACTAGAGATTTTTACCCATCTGATGGATGGGCTCCTAATACAATCATAAGATTCTCACATATTTGACAATTGAAAGAAAATAATGTATGTTTTGTTATATTGTAGCTTTTGAACACAGAGACAACTCCCCAAAACCAAGACTTGACACAACAATTGGAGGACGTCACATGTTATGAGCCACAGGTTAGTGGTTTGGTTACTTTGGTCCGGGTAATATATATTTTATATTAATTTTATTTTATATTGCAACAATTTCGTTTGTTGTAGTTTGAGCAACCTGATGAACTAAATCAAACTCAACATTATCATATTGATCCGACTACTATAGAAAATTTTGATGACGAGGTAATCAACAACTCAAATTCTCATTATATATATATATATATATATATATATATATATATATATATATATATATATATATATATAGGATAAGGATCATGTGAGAAGTAGTAGGCTATTTGAGAAACTTGAGAAGCATTCTGGACCACACATTTTCCTTAAGCAAAAAAATGAAAAAAAAATGTAAAAAAAATGCAAAATTTTTTTTTTTTTTTTTTGAAAAATCGCAGGTTTTTCTTTGAGAATTTAATTTTTTATTTTTTTTAATTTTTTTTTTGGGATTTATACACATGTGTATATTGTTAATCTTTTTAACTATACATATATGTATATTGCCAATTATACATATATGTATATACATGTTTAAAATTGAAAAATAAGTGTTATTTAGGGTTTAGCATTAGTATTTAGGGTTTAGCATTAGGGTTTAGGGTTTAGCTTTATGGTTTAGGGTTTAGCTTTAGGGTTTAGCATTAGGGTTTAATAATAGTATTTAGGGTTAAGCATTAGGGTTTAGCTTTTGGGTTTAGCATTAGGGTTTAGCTTTAACTTTTGGGTTTAGTTTTATCTTTAGGGTTTGCATCAGGTTTTAGCATTAAGGGTTTAGCATTAGGGTTTAGCATTAGGGTTTAGCTTTAGGGTTTAGAATTAGGGTTTAGCTTTAGGGTTTAGCATTAGGGTTTAGAATTAGGGTTTAGCTTTAGGGTTTAGGGTTTAGCATTAATGTTTATCTTTAGTGTTTATGGTATAAGGTTTAGGATTTATAACACATATTTTTTCAATTTTAAACATGTATATACATATATGTATAATTGTCAATATACATATATGTATAGTTAAAAGATTAACAATATACACATGTGTATAAATCCCTAAAAAAATTTTTTTTAAAAAAAAAATAATAAAAAATTTAATCCTTAAAGCAAAAGTTGCGATTTTTCCAAAAAAAAAAAAAATTGCATTTTTTTTCACCTTTTTTTTTTTTTTTGCATTTTTTGCTTACGGAAAATGTGTGGTCCAGATTGCTTCTTAAGTTTCTCAAATAGGGTGGACTTCTCTTACGATCTCTACCCTATATATATATATATATATATATATATATATATATATATATATATATACTGGAGGGTTCAAATGAGAAGAAATTCTTTGTAAGAAGAAAAAAGAAGAAATTTCAACCAATAGAAATACTTCATTAGACTTCATTTAATATTTGTACTTAATGTAACTATAAGGGTATATTAGTAAACTTACATAAATCATTAATTGGAAGTTTCATCTTTAATAACTAACTATATTAAATTTGTAACTTATTTTTAAGATATATATTTTTCACAAAAAATAAAAATAAAATTTCATTTATAGTGTAGGATAAATACGAGGCGTGTAGGATAAATTACGAGTTGTGTAGGATAAATTTCAATATGTGTAGGATAAATTTTGAAATGTGTAGGATAACTTTTGATGTGTGTAGGCAAAAATATTTAGTGTGGAGGATTATAGTCTTAATGACTAATTAATTAGTCAAACATAATAATAAATGAGATGAGAAAAAAAACTATTTAATATTTTACAATTATACCCTTTTATTCTTTTTCTTCTCAATAAAATTTGCTTCTCAAATGAACCTTTCCCTATATATATATATATATATATATATAGGGTTTGGCTCTATAAGAAACCCTAAAAAACCTTAGAAACCCAACCTCATCCATTGATTATCTTTCATCCAACTTAATCAATGGCTCTCATCATTTTGATGAGAATTATAATTAAAAGAAATAGTATAATACACATTTGAAAGTCTGGGAGGGCATTTTCGGTAGAACAAATCCTACTTTTTCGCATTGAAAACGACAAAACCCACTTGTGTCATCATCTCTCTCCTCTTTCTTCTAGTCAAATCTTTCAATAAACTATTATCTCTCTCCTCTTTCTTCATCATGTGAAAAGAAGAAAGCTTCATGGTCTTCAATGGTGATCCTTCAATGGTGATCTTCAATTGAAGATAATTTCAGCATCACGTGGTCTGAAAAAATCACAAAGACACACGCACGAGTGTGTGTGTGAGAAGAGCGATGACAAGATGAATGTTTTTAGAGAGAGAAAGTTGATGTTTTAGATAGAGAAACAACAATATTTATCACAAAGACACACGCATGAGTGTGTGTGTGAGAAGAAGGTTTGAAGATCTTCTTCGTGTTCATCGGACGGGTATAGATCCGGTAAGTGTTCTTGAAATATCATTTCACACTTCATTTGAAGATAATTTCAGCATCATGTTGACCGTTATGGTTGGGGCAGAGGAGGCAGTAGATGCACGATGAGTGAGGCACGATGGTGGTTGCAGATCTGGTGGTCGGTGGAAGGTGGTGGCTGGTTCATTCTGGGTTGTTGGTAGTTGATAGCGGCGACAGTGGGTGGTTGTAGAAGGTGGTGGAGGGTGGGTGGTTGGTGGCGCCGGAGTTCGGAACGTCGTCGGAGTTAAGATCTAGTAATGGTTAATGTTCTCTCTCTCTCCTCTCCTCTATCTTCAATCAAGATCTAGTAATTGTTAATGTTCATGTATTTTAAATAAATCGAAAACTTTAGGATGAGATTTTGAACGAGATTTTTTGTTGGTTTGGTTGCTTGTTTGGGGATTTTAATCTTAACAATAATTGTTTCTTTGTTGGTTTGGTTGCTGGTTTGGGCTTTTGATCTGAACAGTAAGTGTTTTTTTTTTGTTGGGTTGTTTGATTTACAGAAACAGACCCATAACATGTGTTAAGCACCTGTTAGAATGATATATAACGTGTGTTGATTTACAGAAACAGATCCATAAAGATATTCAATTAACAAGCTTGATGGATGTAGCCGACGTTAATGCGGGGACATTGAATAAGTTAAATCTTTTGGGAAAGAAGTTTTCGTTCGTTTATAACATGTGTTAGTGGTTCATGCTGTAACAGAACACCATGATGTAACCTGACATGTGTTCATGTATAACATGTGTTCATCTTTTGGGAAAGAAGTTTTCGTTCGTATATAACGTGGGAAATAACTCTTCGTTCGTTTATAACATGTGTTTGTTTTGCACAATTTTGAATGTATAACATGTGTTAAGCCTCTGTTATAATCTTTTTGTAACCTGACATGTATTCATGTATAAGCTAGTGGTTTACAAAACACCATCATGGGTATATACTGATCTAGCATGTGTTACAATTTGTCTGTTCGGAACATGTAATTGATTAACATGTGACAAGGGTGAAAACAGTCGACAGGGGCGATGAGTTTAATGGTGAGCTTAGTTAATATCGTAATCTTGTTGTAACCCCACTTGTATACATATGATAACATGTAAGCATCCATTATAACCCGACTTGTATTCATGTATATCAAAAGTGGTTTGCAAAACACCATGATGTCCATATACTGATCGTAACACGTATTGTAACACCGTATACCTGGGATAACATGTGTTAAGCCTCTGTTATAATCTTGGTTTAACCCAACATGGTGTCATGTATAAGCTAGTGGTTTCCAAAACACCATGATTTGTATATATTATAACAACATAGTATACCTGATATAACGTGTGTTAAGCGTCTGTTATAACGTGTGTTAAGACTTCCAGAATAGATGCATAAACTCCAATAGTAACTTAATAACATAGTATACCTGATATAACGTGTGTTAAGCCTCTTTTATAGCGTGCGTTAAGACTTCCAGAATGTTAAGTCCATACCGTTTTAACATCCTCTACTAAACAAAACAATAAGAGTCTCAAATTACATGTAGTCGCTTAACATGTGATAAGGTTGAAAACAGTCGACGGAGGCGATAGGTTTAATGGTGACTTTAGTTAATATCGTAATGTTGTAACCCCACTTGTATACATATGATAACATGTGTTAAGCATCCATTATAATGTTGTTGTAACCCGAGTTGTATTCATGTATATGAAAGTGGTTTGCAAAACACTATGATGTTCATATACTGATCGTAACACGTGAACAAGTTAATATGGAACATACAAGTTAATATCGTAACACCGTATACCTGGGATAAAATGTGTTAACCTTTTGTTATAATCTTGGTTTAACTTAACATGGTGTCATGTATAAGCTATTGGTTTCCAAAACACCATGATGTGTATATACATACTGTAACATGTGTTAAGCGACTGAAATGTATAACGTGTGTTAAGCATCTATTATAACGTGTGTAAAGACTTCCATAACGGATGAATAAACTCCAATAGTAACTTAATAACAACAGAGTAAACCTGATATAACGTGTGTTAAGCATCTATTATAACATGTGTTAGGACTTCCAGAATGGATGCATAAACTTCAATAGTAACTGTAACAGTAGAGGTACAAATACGGGTGCCTCCAACAGAAAATGTGTTAAGTCTAGACCGTTTTAGCATCGTGTACTAGAGAAAATAACAAGAGTCTCACATTACATATTACTAGTAAACCAAAATACATAGCACTAACACGTGTTACGTTGTACATGGGTTTCACGTCACATGTAACACATGCATGTCCTGAAGCTCAAACTATAACACGTGTTAGTTGTGTTGTGCTGTAACATAAACATGGTCATGATCCTTAAGCATCTGATCCACGTTTGACGAAACCAACCGTCCCGAGAATTGGATCTTGTTTCCCTTGTATCCATCACCATCCTAATAACAAAAAGATAAGATAACTGTTAATCGTTAACCAGACATAACTATTAACTATTATACTTGGTGTTCGTGTTTCAAAACCCATATTCTATAATCGGCTGAAAAGAAAAAAGTGAAATGGGTAAAATGAAATTGAACGATTCAAACTATTCAAGCATGTAAGGTATAATATGAAACCGACCATTTATGTACTTGAAATTTAGTATGTAACGTGTAATATGAAACGAGCCATTTACAATTTACATATCATAATCTTAACATAATAAACTTTCCCAACGCATCCAAAAGCATTTATCCATGACTCAAACATCCACATAGTCCCCAAGCTCAAAATTTCAATCATCTAACAATATTACCCTCACACATAAAAAAAAAACCCCAAAATTAATCCAAACAAATTTTAAATAAAAAAACAAACAATTAAACCTTTGTAGTTGATATAAATTCAACATTCGGATGGAGATCATTCGCCCAAATATAATCTTTGGATGGAGAACATTCGGGTTCAGATTGATACGATCTCAAGAGCTCGTCAATATCGATGACCTTTGAGTAGTAGTTGATGATGGCAACATTCAGATCTGGTGCCATTTTGAGGATGCTACGGACCCACATGGTTCTTCAAGGAATAAAGTATAGCCATTTGGGTTGAATATATTCAGTTCGACATCTGAATATATGGGTTGGGGGTTGGGGGATGGCAGTGGTGGAGGGGCAGTGGTGGCAGTGGTGGGGGTTGTGCAGCGGGGGTCGGCCGACGGTGGTAAAGGTGCAACGGTGGTGGGGGTTGTGCAACAGGGTTGGAGGTGTTTACGGTGGTGCCGGAGGTACAATACTGATGGTGGTGCGGTGGTGATGATGGTGGTGGTGCGGTGGTGATAGTGGTGTGGTGGGAAAAAAAGATAATGATGAGAGAGAGATTTGATGAAGAGAGAGATAGAGAAGATCTGTCATCTTAATTTTCAAATGTATTTGAAAGATGGAGAGAGAGACACACATTGGGAATATAAAGGGTGTAATAAATGTTGTTGTTGAATTTACAAATGTGCCCTAAAAAGCAAAAGAAATGATGGAGATGGCTGGGACACATGTGATGGGTTTTCAAAGTTTTTTAAAAATCTAAGGTTTCCTATGGAGCATTACCCTAGATATATATATATATATATATATATATATATATATATATATATATATATATATATATATATAAACAATGCACAAATAATTAGTTTTTCATTTAATGTAGTTTGTTTCTGGCGCATTTTTTCCCGATCAACATGATGTACACATGTCGGAACGACTCGATTCGATGGTAATCAACAACTCGAACATGTTATATGTGTGTGTGTATATGTGTATATATACTCTTAAAAGCGTTTGTTTAATTATGTAGTTCGATGAAGAACCTTCCGCACCAAAGTTGTCAGCGACTGAACAAAAAATATAAAATGCCTTGTTGAAGATAGAAAATGAGCGGCCTGAAAATATTAGGTTATGGGCTACACGATTACAGGATCTCTTTAATGGAAAGATGAGCATTGAGATTAATTTGCCTAAGGAGATGTACCCAAGACTTCGTTTGATATCGAAGTTGAATCCATCAAATATGAGGGGATGTTATAGTTTTTGGCGAATGGGTTGCTTGAGGCTAGCTTTTTGCATTGGTGTCAAATGTTAGTTTTTTCTTATTATTTTTACTTCGTACAATAAATTTATTTTTTAACACAGCTGAATTTTTAACCTTTTAATTTTTTCTTGTTTGATATCAGATATTTGTACAACATAGTATTTTATAAAACAGCTCCAGAAGACCCTAAAATTGTCTACTTCAATATCCACAAAATAACTGGAAAAGAGTGCGAGGAAAATTTTGCAAGTGTCAAAGAACACTTGTTAAGTGTCTACTAACTTAAAAAGGGCACAAATTATTTTCTTGCACCCTTTTTTTATAGGTAATATATATGTTATTATTTTTTAGTGTATTCAAGTTAATTTTCTTTATTTTATTACACTACTTTTTTATACCTTTCTTTTTTCTAGCGCCCATTGGGTTTTGTTTATCGTTTCTCCCAAGGAACGAAGTGTTTGGATTTTGGATTCGACTTCGGTTATGGCCAACAAGAATAAAGATGATTATCCTCTTTCGAGAGCAATAGAATCTTCGTTTGGAAGTGGAATTACATGGACCATGGTTCAAGTATGTTATTAGTATTATTAACTCTTATATTATACAATTAAGTGATTATTTTGGTAATTGATTTTTTCTTTTAAATTTAATGCAGTGTAAGCAACAAGACGGGTCTTGGGAGTGTGGGTTCATGGTGATTTGTTTTATGGTCCAGTTTGTTTTAAAGAAGCAATTTCGTTTTCCAAACAATGTAAGTATTACTTTTAGAATTTACCTATCTTGACTTTAGTATGTTGGGGTCATCGATCCGAGTTTAAGGTTGTATTATTCGGGTTTTATGTTTATTTTTATTTGGTGTTTCGGGTTAACTAATATATGTTATTTGATTTCTTTTTAGATTTGGACCCAGACAACAAGCGTAACACAAGAGGAAATTGACATGTTGGTTAAAAACATCATGACGCGGTTTTTTAAGAGTAAGAGTGTAGGTTGGTTGGGTTAGGTTGGTGTAGTTATTTGAACTACTTTGGAAGATGGGTTAGCTAGGTTAGTGGTAGTTATTTGAACAACTTTGGATTATTATGTTTAGAACAACTTTTGTAAACTTTGGAAGATATGTAATCAAGAGGTTCTATGATGTTTGCTGAGTTTTTGATTGCTTTAGTTCTGTGTATCCATTATCCACTATTTTGAGCCAACAGATTATTTTCTCTTTTTGTGTATATAGCAGCCATTATTTTGAGCTAAATATACCCATTATTTTGAGCTCTGCATTTTTTTGGGCGGTTGGGATATTAACCACCGCTCAAAACCACAAAATCACAAAATTATTGGCATGTTTTTTGGGCGGAATTTGTATTATTTTGGGCGGCTTTTTAACCGCTGAGATTAATTAAGCATTTTTTCCTGTGACATTTGTTTAGGCGGTCATAAAACCGCTCATAATCTTCATTTACACCGCCTAAACAAATAGTTTTTGTAGTAGTTTGTTATAGTTTCCTTCTTACCCTAAAACTTTATCAAATTTTATCTTTACTCTTTCTTAGCCCTTAAGTTTAGGAAATGCAATTTTTAACCACATAACTTTTTATTAACTTTGTAAATGCCACTTTGACCCCCTCGAGAGTTTTTGGATTGACGATATAAATTCGAGTTAGTCGGGTCGCGTATAATACGTTATGATTGTACAATATAAATTCGATTTACGTTACGTTTTGATCCAATCGCAATGCAACTATAGGATACATTGAGTTCCATCGGATACGTCAGAACGTGCTTTTTCATATGGTTAACACGTCACATAACGCTTGGACTAATTCGTTCGATATTTGCAAAGTACCCGCATCACAACGCGCGCAGGTCTCATTACTAGTTAGATCATAATAACCAAACGGAAATTTAAGTTGTATTTTAACATTGACACATACAAAAATTATAAATTAAAAAAAAATCAAAGTTGCCCGTTATAAAGTTTTTAGTTTATTAGTGTAAGTTCCATGGGGAAGGGTAGATTATAAAAGAAAAATCGGAAAATGGTAATTTTAAGTTCGACTTTCAACCTCCAAAAAACCAAGTCGCTATTAATTAGTGTATTTAATATTTAATATCTAACAGCTGCAAATGAACTGGACATTTAGCGAACAATTCGTAAACCGTTCGGCGGCAAGTTTGTTTACGTTCATTCATCTAATAAACGAACAAATATGAACAAGAACTTTCGTTCGTTTAGTTAAATGAATGAACATGAACAGAGTTCATATTCGTTCAACTGTGTTCGTGAGCGTTCGGTAACGTGTTCGTGAACGTGTTTGTGAATATCCGTTCATTTGCATTCGTTTATGTTCGTTCATGTACGTTTATTTGTGTTGTTAATTAAGGATTTTTATGCTTTTATATATTTAATCTAAACTTTTTATATTATTTATTTTTTTATTTATTTTAGGGGAATTGTCCTGTAATAATCTCAACTAGATCTTATTGGCCATTAATAATCCCATCTTTGAATATTCTCCATGCCAGTCTCACCTTTCACCCATTTTTCCTACAATGGTCCCCGTTAAAAAAACCGTAACCCAGTTAATAAAATTGCAGATGATTATGCGATGATGTGTCAAAAACATCTTATGTGGCAGATGATTAAAACAAATAGTCCAAGCCTGCCACATTTAAGGTTGTTCAGACAATAATAGAATATAATTGAATTACCGTTGAAACATTACAATCAACGCTTCTAGCAAATAAAACCAATCTTTTAACCACCTTAATCACCTCCGCAACCTCACACAACGCACTCGAATTCGACGAAGAAGAAGCCGACAAATCCAACGGCCTCGAATCTCCCTCATAATCTCTAATCTCCTCCAACAAATGAGCCAATAACGCAACTCTTCTACACATATCACTACAGTCCTTCTTGAACGCTCCTGCGAACCCGGTGGCAGATCTCAGGGCCACATCTCGAACTGGCCGGAGTAACGACTTATTTCCGCCACAACCGCGGTGGAGTGGTCACCAGCCATGGTGGAATTGTGGTGAATTGGGGTGGTTATAGGGGTTTATAATTTATAAAAATGGATGTGAATGAATCAAAGAGAAATGTGGGTGTAGTCAATGATTGTTTTGAAGCTTGTTTTGGTGAAAGGAGAGAAGACAGTTGTATTATGAAGGGGAACATAAGTTTGCTGGTTGGTTGTTATAATTGTTTTGGTAAAAAATTAACGAAGCAATTAAGTGATCAAATTAGTTAAGTGAGGTAGTGTGCTAAGAAAGTGTATCAAAAATATGCCAATTAAGTTGTTTGCAAAGACAGTTTTCAGGATACGGCTCAGGATATTGAGCTGTATCTAGGATCAAACAATGAGCAAAAATGTAAAGGGTGACACGGGATGTACGAGGAAAGCCCTTGATCAATCTAGATCGCCGACACAAAACCTCGGGAGCTGACAATCGCAACTGCCTTGTTCTTCTTATTACTTCGAATGTCAGGATACAGTGCAGGATATGATGCGGATCAACTAAGTGTTACAAAGCGATTTGAATATAAGTGTAAGTGTAAGTGTGTAGTGAATGTTCGCAGCTAGAGAGAAAGAGAGTTCGAGAGAATTTTGTGCGTTCTTATCTGATCCGATCACTCCTATTTATAGTAAAATGAAAACAACTAACTAGCCTATAAAACCGGGATCATGCGAATATTCCTTATGTGAACGTTGTAGTCCACGTCTTCCGGCTTCAACGTCCATATTTCAACAGATTTGCCCGAGTCTTGAGGAGAAGAAGTCCACTTGAACGTTAGAGACTTGCTTCGTTTACCTGCACGTGGTTTAGTTAGTTTATTACCAGGATACTGTATCAGGATGTTACCAATATCCTGATCCGGTATCCTGATCACAATAAAAGAAACATAGTCAGAATATTAGTCAGGATATATGAGCAGAAAACCACCCATAACAATAATCATATGCCACGTTACATGTTTTTGACACATCATCACATAATCATCTGCCACATCAGCAATTTTATTAACTGGGTTAGGGGTTTTTAACGGGGGACCATCGTAGGAAAAATGGGTGAAAGGTGGGACTAGCATGGAGAATATTTAAATATGAGATTATTAATGACCAATAAGGTCTAGTGTCACACCCCTTTCTAAGGCGGAAGCACGGGGTGTGATCCTGAAAGGTTCTCGTTGCATACAATAGGCGAACATACTACATTAATGTAAAACAACTCCACAATGCCATTGATAGTTAATATCCAAAACAAAAGTTAAGTTTTAAGTTTACATCACAGATAAGATAGTTGTTTGAAAAGTTTACAACTTTGTTTCAAAAACAAATATCAAGGTTTTGTTCATTATGTCTATATAAGGAAACAAGATATAACGAGAAAATCCTACAAAAGTGGCATTGGATCCTCGACTCATAACAACTAGAACCACAAACGACATCCTTGAGCAAAGAGTGACCGCGCGAACATCCATCTAGTTACCTGAAATACATGTAAGTTTTTGGAAAATCATCAACATAAGTTGGTGTGAATTCATGCAGTTTTCGTATAGAATGTTTGTATACTTGTATGAAAACATGGTATGTAATTTGTAAAACGTATCTGTAAACTGAGTTCTATAAATGTAAGGAATACGAGATCGCTAATGGTTTGCAAGGCCACTAACATATGTCACGACATAGGAAGCCACCAAACCTAGGCATTTTTGTCGAGATCGACTGAGACACATAAGCACTCTTTGGTAGAAGTAGGCCAAGAGTGAGGTTGCCTGAAACCCATTAGATCTAACCTTTTCGTTCCCCGGTCTAAATGTGTACGTTGATTAATGGTGCTTATGGTACCCTATCCGTCACATGATCTATGTGTCATTCCTTAGTTTTGTGTTCCACATACCATTCTACATGTATTTTACCCAAGTTTAGAAAACATGTAAAAGTTTAAAAGTGGGGACATGAACTCACTGTTTTGCGTGTCTTACGTCGTAAACTTCACTGGCTTATCGTGTAGCGTCGCAACCTATAAGTATTCTATGTGCGTTAATTCACTAGACTTGTAACATACCATGTACAAGTCACCATCTTAAATTTATGTATTTATCTTGTATGTATTCATCATGTGTGAGGGTCATGCCTTTGTTTGTCGGGTTTCGCCTGTTTGTCTTATCTTCATAACTTGTATTTGATATCGTTCATTTGTGAATATATATTTGTTAAGGTAGTGTTTGACAAACTATAGGTGTTAAAAATAATTATACTTTTAACTTGTCTAAGTATGTTACTTATATTATTTTCCAACAATAGATATAAGTATTTTGTTAAATAATATTTTCAATATTATTTTTGGTGCAAGTATACCTAGGGAAGTATACTTGTATTTTTATATAAATACTTGTGTATTTTACATTATTTGCCAAAAATCAATACTTTGATTTTCAATACTTTCCGGAATATATTTCTTAAAATAATATATTTTTAAGACTTGTGTGAAATATATATATTTTGTCATGATTGGAAATATATATGTATATATATATATATATATATATTTCTATTATTCACCCGATTTTGTATAATTGTTACTACTTGGTAAAAGTTATATATATTTGTCCAAATATATATTTAAGTCCAAAATTGTCCATAAATTGTTCAAGTCCGAAAATTTGTTAAGCAATATATTTATTCAAATATAATTTCTTGTATATCTCCATATACCCTTTCATGGGTTATTTTTGTATGAATATTCATAGGTATATGTTACATATTTTCATGTGTGTTTTGTTGGTGATACTCCTTGGGAGTATTTAGTGTATTTTCATGGTCCTAATACACTACCACATATAATACACATAGTATACACTTAGCACAACTTGGTGATCACTAAATATATATATATATATATATATGTATATATATTTTCTCTAAAATTATACATACTTAATATTGATTTTAACTTGAAGAAATCCTTATTTCTTGGTTTATAATCTTGTACAAAAATTCTTATTTCTTGGCTTATAATCTTGTACAAAAATTAGGAAATCTTGGTAAATATTTTTTAGGTGAATTTTTGGGGAGTAAGTTTCACCAAAACTTATATTTTCTAAGTGTCTAAATTTTATAAAAATTTTGACATAGTTTCCCCCAAAAATGGAGGTTTCCAATGTTTTCAAAACATGTGTTTATTTTGTTTTCATCATCAAAAACAATTTCCAACAATTTTCACAAGTAACATACACTAATTTTATCATGTAAAACCTTATGGTGAACTTGATTTTTGTTAAAAATGTGTAGTCTTTTAGATCTACACTTTATATACAAGGATCTTTCAAAAACAAGTGTTCTTGTAAATTTTAAACAAACTTTTTATGAAACTTTAACTTACTAACTAAACCGTCCATGAGTTTTAGGGTTTCAAAGTCTTGTAAATCATGTTCTAAAACCATTCTCATGCTCATTTAAAAGGTCTTTATGTTTAAAAACCATATTTCATCATGGATCTTCCAAGATCCATGCTAAACATACTTGAATCTTTCATAAACAAGCATCTTGATGAATCTTTTACAACTTTTCATGGAGTTTAGTTTCAAAAGCTAGTTTTACATAAACTTAGTTACTTCAAGAACACAAGATCATGCTTTAAAAATCATTTTTCAAGTTCACATAATGGTCTTTCAAGTTCATCTTCAAGTTTAACCATGAATCTTTCAAGATCCATGCTTAAACTTGTTAGATCTAAGCTTCTAACAAGCTTTAACATGATAGATCTAAACATAAACACAAGATTCAACAACAACAACTTCATCACAAACATCAAAATCACTAAAATCACTTGTTTTCCTTTAGATTATGTTAGGTCATTACATCTTCATCTTTTAAAGTTTAGTTTCTTGGATGGCCTGACTTGTACATAACATTAACATGAACTAAAATAGTGTTTAGAAAGCTTACTACTAGCTCTAATAGATAGGGAAGTGGCACAAAGAAGATGAAGATGAAGAATGATGAAAATGAGAAGTTAAAAGCTCCTCCAAGTGGTCCTTGAGCTTCCCTTGCTTCACACCTTCATAGTTCACCTTCTTACACCTTGTGATCACCTTGGATTTTCTTGAAAGTTGCAAGAAAATTTGGATGTGGTTGTGTGAGGCTATGGCCGAAACCAAGAGAGGAAGAAGGAGAAGTGTGTGTTTGAAAATTGTTGGTGGAGATAAGGAAATGAGTCTTATGGTCTATCTTATAATCCTTCTAACATATTAATATCTATAAGTCCATATGTTTAGTATCTAGCTCACATAAGTTAATTGTTTAATGGAAAAAGTGGTGGGGCCACCTTGGGGACGGTTGGAAGAAGGGGGTGGGGGGGTGAAATGTAAATTCTTGGAAGTTAAGGGTGAAGGATTTAAGTTAGAAGGTTAAATGTGAAGTTAAGTATGTTTATGTGTCTAATTTTGATGTTTTGGGTAGTGTCCAGTTATTCATTCGCTTATTGGTTCGTTAAAGTGCTAAATTGCGCAGTTTTACTAGATATGAAACACCTTTTTTGACAGTTTTAATTCCCGTAACTTTACAAGTTATTCTAGACACTAAAAGATCAATTCTGCATAGTATTTTGGTGTTTAAATGTTGTTTTTTGCTGTTTTCTGCTGAATTCTGCATTTAAAGTGGATTTCGGGTGTCTTTTAGTGCTTATTTTAGCTTCCGGAAAGTGTATACGTTAACCCTTGTATCCACACTTGGGTTTTAATGTGTTTTTGATGTTGGACCTACTCCTAGGCCCTAAATCTATTGTCTGACTGCTTTCTGCGGAAATGCTGACACAGCGTGTCTTACCGGTGAGTTTACTAGTATTTCTGACGCAACGCTTAATGTAATGCACAACACAATATCTGAAGTATAAAACATACATGAATTCATATGTAAAGCAAGTAAACACATAATGTTGATGTTTAGTTGGAATTATTAGAGGTCAATTCCCCTTAATTTTATTACACTAACATTTAAATTTGAAAACCATATTTCCACCTTGTTTATGCATTGTTCCCCTTCCCTTTCTCAACAAATACTATCGACCTCCGTTCCACAATTAGGGCTTCAAGTTGTAGCGTTGTTCTCTTCGCCATCCACCTTTAGCCTTCGCGGCATTTGCCGAATATATTTGTGTTTGTTTGTGTTCATGAACCGTTCGTGAACACATTAATTTCTGTCGATGAGGCCCATCTGGATTGGGGTACCTCGTCTTGGGCTCCCTTCGGTTGGGCTTTTCAGCATGCCCAAATTGTTATTATTTCTTATAAGAGAGAACAAGTGAAAGGGTGGGAAGAAGGTTGTCATGTATCTTGTAGAGGACATTAAATGCCTGCAAACAAGGGATTGCCATTGCCGGAAATGGTACGAGGAGCAGAACAGCTCTCAATTAATGCTCGAGGCATCATGCTAGTAGGAATCAGATACGTGTTTTTGTCTTCCCAAGGCATCACATTACCGTTAGATGACATTGGAGCTTCCGTCGAAGAGATAAGTTGTCTCCATTATATAAGGCAAGCTTAAGATCATTCTAAGTAAGCATTCAATTCCAGTTACATTGAATACACTCTCACGCTACATTTAATCTGGACATTCACCAGATTACATTTAAGGCTCTTCACCAAGAATTCACACCAAGGATATTCCAGCGACCATAACTCGTCAGAATAAACTCCATCTTCTCCGGCAAGCTTTCTTATTCTCATGCCGGAGCTTAGTCACGGATTCCCCCCTCCTGGGGTCCTCTGTGGCGAGGCCAACGTTGTTTTATTTTGTAGGTGAACAAGAGAAGTGCATCGTAATGTTGACGAGCTTAGTTGACCTCAAATCAGAGATCAGGGACTCGACATTGGCACCATCCATGGGAACTCTGTCCACAGAGTAATTATACTAAGAACCTATACGTTGCGAAGGATTTCTTCTTTTAGAGATAGCATGGCTACTCCAGCACTTCTTAATTCCTAAGTTACAAAGGTGGTTCGGGCTGTCAATGTGACAACTCGAGTTTCCAAGATTCCATTTTCACACTTATTGCACGCTCACTGTTTGTTTAAGTTGTCTACTTGCACAATTTGGTTTGCTTTGTAACTGTACGTTTTGGAATTTATAAGGTTTATGAATGATTTGTCAAATACTAGAATGTGGTGATGAAACTGTAAATTTCATATCCTGTTCATGTATTATGTGATAAATAATTCTTAAGGGTGCTTAGTGCTAATAGTGAAACTTAAATCATTCTTAACCCTAATCCATTTCACTAATCATCACCCAAGAATCAAAACACATACTTTCACTTTCTCTAACCCTCTCTGGCAATCATCATCCTCATCATTGGCACAAGCTCTTCATCACTCTTGATTTCCTCTCTTTGTCTAGAAGCAATCCAAGGTAATTGTTTAATCATGGTTATTGTAAATCGTTGATTGATTGACTCATGCTAAAACCCTAGTTCTTCACATACTAGTTCTGTGTTTATTGATTTGGATTCTGATTATTGTGAAATGATGTTGATTAGTTGTGTAATCAATTGCCTGAGGATTTAGATGCATGATATGTTAGAAATATTGATTGTTGATTTGATCAGTGAAATGCGAATGTATGAAGTTAGGGTTTCTTGATCGTGAAAACGTGAAAACGTAACTGTTACAATTACAATGAAGTTGAATATTCGCATGATTATGATTGATGTTAGTCCGACCTTCTCATGCTTAACATAGTCCGAGTTTGTACAAGTAACATGGAGTCCGAACTTTAATTGTGAAACAAAGGGGAGTCCGAGTTTTAATTGTGAAGCCCTTGTCCGAGTTTTAAAGGCTAAGGGTGGTCCGACTTTTGTATTAGTGATGTTGTCCGAACTTTTGTAATAAAATTAATAGGTCCGAAGTTCCCTTATGATGTGTGGTCCGAACTTTAAGTTCACATAAGGACCGAGTTTCATGTTTCAATTATGTCCGACTTTTATAAGTCATATGAGGGTTCGAGTTTTGGTATGTCCGAACTTTGATGACAAGGGGTAATAGGGTCCGAGTTTTGGGCTGTAATAGTGATGTCCGAATATTATTACACACTTGAAGCCCGAATTTTGAGTGTAATCATACTTGTCCGACCTTTTAGTTTACACAAGGGGTCTGAATTTTATAAGGGGAACACCCCCCTCGGTCTGAGTTTCATGACCCAGGTCTGAATTTCTTAGTAATGATACTTAATCTGACTTTTTGTGATGCTATCTATGGTCTGAATTTATATATGTGATGCACATGGGGTCCGAATTATATAAGAGTATGCTTGTATGTCCAAGTTCTAACGTATGCGCGCATGATCCGACTTTTGTAGATGCTATTAAAGTCTGAGTTATTTAAGATGTTTATAATGCTGAATTCAAAACACTGTATGGCACTGTATGTCACTGTATGGCACGATATGGCATTGTATGTCACTGTATGGCACGATATGGCATTGTATGTCACCGTATGCTACTGTATGATGATTTATGTATGTGCAATCTATGTCGCGTAAACCTGTAAACATATATCACACAGAATCATCGTTGTTTGGATTTTAAGGGGTTGTAAACCCTAATTGTTTGCAAACACTTACATTGAAATCATGTGCAATGTACCCTAGGTCGTGAGTAACGGACTTAAACATTAATTAACTCTAGAAGCAATAACATACCGAGCAAACCAAGGTGAGTTCACACTCTTACAAAGGCATGGGATTCCCAGGGCTTAGGAATGGGATTGAAGGGATGAGATTGAATAGATTCGTACTTACACGATTACTAGACTACCTACCATCGTCCTCGGTTGTGCAGGACACATACGTAAAACCTACGTATACTTGTACTACTTATTCTCCTCAGGTTGCGAAGGACACTCACGTAAAACCTATGTGAACTTATACTCACTACTGCCTCGGTTGTGTCAGGCACTTACGTAAGACCTACGTAAACCCCCGCGTACCCCTATCCTCAGTTTGTGAAGGATACTTACGTAAAACCTATGTAAAACTTGTACGTATTACTGTTCTCGGGGTATGAAGAACACTTATGGTTACGAATAGTCTAGTGGATATACAACATGGGAAGCCCCCACCAATAGAACATACTATCGGCCCAGTAGAGCCACATGTTACAAACGAACTTACTATTACGCAATTACTTTCTGTGAACTCGCTCAACTAGTTGTTGATCCTCTGTTACATGCCTTGCAGGTCGTTAGGTACTTGGAGCTTGCACAGGGAGGAGCTGGTCGTTGTGGACACGGATCGTGAATGTTTTCTTAAACTCTTTATGACATTTCATACTTTATTATGTTGGGTTTTATTTATACGCTTCCGCTAAACAGTGATGACATACTTATATTTTGAACACCTTTCATATTGGTGGTTGAATGGCATTTACTTTTACGTATTAATTACATGTTCAATATGATTGGTGGCTTGATCCTGGTCAGTCACACTCCCAAGCGGTGATACTCCGCAGGTGGATTTTGGGGGTGTGACAGATTGGTATCAGAGCCATTGGTTATAGAGAACTTGGTTTTAATATGGGGAAAACGTTTTTATTAAAACCAGACTATAACCAGTACAATGCTCAACGATCCACAACGTCGCTTCGCTCCACGTGCAAGACTCAACATCCTAGGTAATAAGGTTTATGTTTATTGCCTACTTGCTAGAATTACATAGAACTTTGCTCGTAGTTTGCTTAGATTACATTGCTCAGTATTTGTTATTACATGAGAACACCTATGTGCTTACACTCTTCTGTCATCACACTACTCGCGAACCATTCTCACTTATTCTACTTTTACTATGAAGATCATGTCTGGACGTGTGAACATGACTCAAGCCCAGTTGACGGCTCTTATCAATGAACAAGTAGCTGCGGCACTTGCAGCTGCACAAGCAGGTAGTATACCCTGCGGATGTGATTCACACTAGGACCTTTAGATCCTACAATAACTCTTGTGTTTAACTTTGTCCTATTTGTACACAATAGGTCAACACGCCCCACAACCAGTCTGTACTTTCAAGAACTTCATGGACTGTCGTCCAAGCACGTTTAGTGGCACTGAAGGAGCGGTTGGACTCCTCCATTGGTTTGAAAAGCTCGAGTCTGTGTTCGAAATGTGTGAATGCCCTGAGGCTCGCAGGGTGAAGTACGCCACTGGTACTATAGAAGGGATTGCGATAACTTGGTGGAACGCGCAAGTTCAGATTTTAGGGTTGGCAGCTGCTAACGCCACCCCTTGGAATGATTTCAAAGAGCTGATTAAACGTGAATACTGCACACGGGATGACATCCACAAGTTGGAAGATGAGTTCTACCATCTGAAAATGATAGGGTCGGAGATCGAAGCTTATACTAAAAGGTCGAACGAGCTCACAGTTCTGTGTCCAACTATGATGGACCCTCCAATCAAGCGCATTGAGTTGTATCTCAAGGGGTTAGCGCCGGAAATTCAGAGCCATGTGGCATCGGCTAATCTTGACAATATCCAGGCTATTCAACGCCTTGCTCATCGCCTCACGGATCAGGCAGTGGAACAGAACAAGCTGCCTAAACGTATCAGCGCTACTGCCACCTTTACCACTTCTGCTACACTTGCTACTCCCAGTGACAACAAGAGAAAATGGGATGGGGATTCCAGCAAGGGATCAGCTTCAGTTCAGTCACAGGTTCAGCAGCGAAAGACTGACAGTTATTAGAGTCCCAGTCAGCACTCTTCAGGCAGTCACAGGCAGGGCGGATATCGAGGGAACCTCCCAAGGTGCAACAACTGTAACAGACACCACAGTGGCCAGTGTAACAAGGGTCGCTGTCAAAGATGCCTCAAGATGGGTCATGAGGCCAAGGATTGTAGGAGCCCTCGGCCTGCGAATCAGAATCAGCAGCAGCCACAAGCACAGCAGAATCAGCAACAGGGTAACAAGGGATGTTTTCATTGTGGCGCTGAAGGTCACTTCAAAAGACACTGCCCTCAGTTAAATTGAAACCAGAACAACAACAACAACAATAACAACAATCAGGGCAATGGCAACAACAACAATGGTGGGAACAACAATAATGGGGGAAACAACAATGATGGGAACAACAGCGCTAGGGGTCGTGCTTTTGTGTTGGGGCAGGGTGATGCCAGGAATGATCCCAACGTAGTCATGGGTAAGTTTCTTCTTGACGACTTTTATGTTACTGTATTGTTCGATTCGGGTGCGGATACTAGTTATGTGTGTTTGAAAGTTAGCCAAATGTTAAAACGTGCACCAACTCCCCTAGACACCAAACATGTCGTAGAGTTAGCTAATGGTAAAAATCTAGAGGCCACACACATAGTTCAGGGTTGTAATCTTATCCTCGCTGGTCAAGCTTTCTCCATCGACCTCATTCCTATAGTTTTGGGTAGTTTTGACATTGTCGTTGGCATGGATTGTTTATCCAAGCAGCAAGCAGAGATCCTATGTAAGGAGAAGATCATTCGTATTCCTCGTTCGGGTAAAGAACCTCTCGAAGTTCAAGGCGACAAGAGTGGTGCTGTGGTTGGCATCATCTCTTTCCTGAAGGCTCAGAAATGCTTACGAAAGGGTCATACTGCCATTCTGGCACTAGTTACTGATGCATCGACGAAAGAGAAAAGGATAGAGGATATCCCAGTTGTACGCGAATTTCCTCAAGTGTTTCTTGAAGATTTACCTGGTCTAGCGCCTCATCGCCAGGTCGAGTTTCAAGTCGAGCTAGCTCCAGGAGTAGCACCTATAGCTCGCGCACCGTATCGATTAGCTCCAACCGAACTGGAAGAACTGTCTAAGCAATTACAAGAGCTCTTGGATAAGGGTTTCATTCGTCCAAGCTCTTCGCCTTGGGGAGCTCCAGTATTATTCGTGAAAAAGAAGGATGGCACTTTTAGGATGTGCATTGATTACCGCGAACTGAACAAGGTCACAGTGAAGAACCGTTATCCTCTTCCTCGTATCGACGACTTATTCGACCAGTTGCAAGGGTCGAGCTACTACTCCAAGATTGATCTGAGGTAAGGGTATCATCAGCTGAGAGTCCGCGAGGAGGACGTCTCCAAGACAGCATTTAGAACTCGCTACGGTCACTACGAGTTTCTAGTCATGCCATTCGGGCTGACGAACGCGCCTGCAGTTTTCATGGATCTTATGAACAGGGTGTGCAAACCTTATCTAGACAAGTTCATCATAGTATTCATCGACGACATTCTGATCTACTCCAAGAGTCAGGAGGAACACGAGCAGCTCTTACGTCTTATCTTGGAACTTCTTCGAAAAGAACAACTGTACGCCAAGTTTTCAAAATGCGACTTCTGGCTTCGTGAAGTTCACTTTCTAGGCCATGTGGTAAACAAGGATGGGATTCATGTCGATCCATCCAAGGTAGATTCGATCAGGAACTGGCCTGCACTGCGTACACCAACCGAAATACGCCAATTCTTGGGTTTGGCGGGATACTACAGACGATTCATCAAAGACTTCTCAAAGATCGCACAGCCGCTTACAATGCTGACACAGAAAGGTGTTACCTATCGTTGGGGTAATACACAAGAAACGGCTTTTCAATACCTGAAGGATAGACTATGCAGCGCACCTATTCTCTCATTGCCAGAGGGCACGGATGATTTTGTGGTCTATTGCGACGCATCGATACAGGGGCTTGGTTGTGTATTGATGCAGCGGGATAACGTTATTGCCTATGCTTCGTGGCAACTCAAAGTTCATGAACGGAACTACACGACGCACCATTTAGAGCTGGGAGCTGTTGTTTTCGCGCTCAAGATATGGCGACACTACCTGTACGGTACCAAGTGCACTATTTACACCGATCACAGGAGTCTCGAGCATATCTTCAAGCAGAAGGAATTGAACATGCGTCAACGACGATGGGTCGAGCTGCTTAATGATTACGAATGCGTCATCAAGTACCATCCAGGCAAAGCCAATGTTGTGGCTGACGCTCTCAGTCGAAAAGACACTCTACCTAGGCGTGTACGAGCTTTGCAGCTTACTATTCAGTCTGATCTTCTTGCACAAATACGAGATGCTCAGGTGGAAGCATTGAAACCAGAAAACGTCAGGGCTGAAGCCTTACGCAGCTCAAGGCAACGATTAGAACAGAAGGAAGACGGTGCCTACTATGTAACAGGACGTATTTGGGTCCCACTATATGGCGGTTTACGAGAACTTCTGATGGATGAAGCTCATAAGTCTCGCTACTCGGTACATCCAGGTTCGGATAAAATGTATCACGACATCAGAACAACATATTGGTGGCCTAGCATGAAGGCCCACATATCAACGTACGTCGGCAAGTGTTTGACCTGTGCGAGAGTCAAGACGGAATACCAGAAACCCTCAGGCCTACTTCAGCAACCCAAGATACCACAGTGGAAAAGGGAAGAAATTTCCATGGATTTTGTTACTGGCCTGCCTAGATCTCAGCGGGGAAATGATACTCTTTGGGTGATCGTTGATCACTCACAAAGTCTACTCACTTCTTGGCCATCAAAGAAACTGACAAGTTCTCTACCTTAGCAGACGTTTACTTGAAAGAAGTTGTTTCGAGGCACGGAGTGCCAACCTCTATTATTTCGGATCGGGATGCACGATTCACTTCAGAACTATGGCAAGCAATGCACAAATCTTTTGGCTCTCGATTAGACATGAGCACAGCTTACCACCCTCAGACGGATGGGCAGTCTGAGCTCACTATCAAGACTTTAGAAGACATGCTTCGGGCGTATGTTATCGATTTCGGCAACAGTTGGGAAAAACATCTTCCTTTAGTGGAATTTTCATACAACAACAGTTACCACACCAGCATACAAGCCGCTCCATTCGAGGCATTGTATGGACGTAAATGCCGGTCACCTCTCTGTTGGGCAGAGGTGGGGGATAGTCAGATCACAGGTCCAGAAATGGTAGTTGATGCTACTGAACGAATTGCACAAATACGACAACGTATGGCGGCAGCTCGTGATCGCCATAAAAGCTACGCTGATAAACGCAGAAAACCGCTCGAGTTCCAAGTTGGGGATCGAGTGCTACTCAAAGTCTCACCCTGGAAGGGTGTGGTTCGTTTTGGTAAACGAGGCAAGCTCAATCCACGGTACGTTGGACCATTCGAAATCATTGAAAGAATAGGCAAAGTAGCCTACAGATTAAACCTACCAGCTGAACTCGGTGCAGTTCACAACGTATTCCACGTGTCGAATCTGAAGAAGTGTCTGTCAGATGAGACCCTCATAGTTCCTTTTAAGGAACTCACTATCGACGAGCGGCTGCAGTTCGTCGAGGAACCAGATGAAATCACGGACCGGGATGTTAAGGTCCTCAAGAACACTAGAATACCTCTCGTACGCGTTCGTTGGAACTCCCGTCGTGGCCCAGAGTTCACCTGGGAACGAGAAGATCAAATGGAACTCAAGTATCCCCAGTTATTCCAGAACAATGCAACTACTACTGAGGCTGAAGCTACTACTGAATTTCGGGACGAAATTCCAAATCAACGGGGGGATGATGTGACACCCCAGGAAAACCAGTAAACGATACAACTTACCGAGCTTCCTCAGTAACCGCATGCTAAATTTCGTGACGAAATTTCTTTCAAGTTGGGGATAATGTGACAACTCGAGTTTCCAAGATTCCATTTTCACACTTATTGCACGCTCATTGTTTGTTTAAGTTGTCTACTTGCACAATTTGGTTTGCTTTGTAACTGTACGTTTTGGAATTTATAAGGTTTATGAATGATTTGTCAAATACTAGAATGTGGTGATGAAACTGTAAATTTCATATCTTGTGCATGTATTATGTGATAAATAATTCTTAAGGGTGCTTAGTGCAAATAGTGAAACTTAAATCATTCTTAACCCTAATCCCTTTCACTAATCATCACCCAAGAATCAAAACACGTACTTTCACTTTCTCTAACCCTCTCTGGCAATCATCATCCTCATCATTGGCACAAGCTCTTCATCACTCTTGATTTCCTCTCTTTGTCTAGAAGCAATCCAAGGTAATTGTTTAATCATGGTTATTGTAAATCGTTGATTGATTGACTCATGCTAAAACCCTAGTTCTTCACATACTAGTTCTGTGTTTATTGATTTGGATTCTGATTATTGTGAAATGATGTTGATTAGTTGTGTAATCAATTGCCTGAGGATTTAGATGCATGATATGTTAGAAATATTGATTGTTGATTTGATCAGTGCAATGCAAATGTATGAAGTTAGGGTTTCTTGATCATGAAAACGTGAAAACGTAACTGTTACAATTACAATGAAGTTGAATATTCGCATGATTATGATTGATGTTAGTCCGACCTTCTCATGCTTAACATAGTCCGAGTTTGTATAAGTAACATGGAGTCCGAACTTTAATTGTGAAACAAAGGGGAGTCCGAGTTTTAATTGTGAAGCCCTTGTCCGAGTTTTAAAGGCTAAGGGTGGTCCGACTTTTGTATTAGTGATGTTGTCCAACTTTTGTAATAAAATTAATAGGTCCGAAGTTCCCTTATGATATGTGGTCCGAACTTTAAGTTCACATAAGGACCGAGTTTCATGTTTCAATTATGTCCGACTTTTATAAGTCATACGAGGGTCCGAGTTTTGGTATGTCCGAACTTTGATGACAAGGGGTAATAGGGTCCGAGTTTTGGGCTGTAATAGTGATGTCCGAATATTATTACACACTTGAAGTCCGAATTTTGAGTGTAATCATACTTGTCCGACCTTTTAGTTTACACAAGGGGTCCGAATTTTATAAGGGGAACCCCCCCTTGGTCCGAGTTTCATGACCCTGGTCCGAATTTCTTAGTAATGATACTTAATCTGACTTTTTGTGATGCTATCTATGGTCTGAATTTATATCTATGATGCACATGGGGTCCGAATTATATAAGAGTATGCTTGTATGTCCAAGTTCTAACGTATGCGCGCATGATCCGACTTTTGTAGATGCTATTAAAGTCTGAGTTATTTAAGATGTTTATAATGCTGAATTCAAAACACTGTATGGAACTGTATGTCACTGTATGGCACGATATGGCATTGTATGTCACTGTATGGCACGATATGGCATTGTATGTCACTGTATGGCATGATATTTCATTGTATGTCACCGTATGCTACTGTATGATGATTTATGTGTGTGCAATCTATGTCGCGTAAACCTGTAAACATATATCACACGGAATCATCGTTGTTTGGATTTTAAGGGGTTGTAAACCCTAATTGTTTGCAAACACTTACATTGAAATCATGTGCAATGTACCCTAGGTCGTGAGTAACGGACTTAAACATTAATTAACTCTAGAAGCAATAACATACCGAGCAAACCAAGGTGAGTTCCCACTCTTACAAAGGCATGGGATTCCCAGGGCTTGGGAATGGGATTGAAGGGATGAGATTGAATAGATTCGTACTTACACGGTTACTAGACTACCTACCATCATCCTCGGTTGTGCATGACACATACGTAAAACCTACGTATACTTGTACTACTCACTGTCCTCAGGTTGCGAAGGACACTCACGTAAAACCTACGTGAACTTATACTCACTACTGCCTCGGTTGTGTCAGGCACTTATGTAAGACCTACGTAAACCCCCGCGTACCCCTATCCTCGGTTTGTGAAGGATACTTACGTAAAACCTACGTAAAACTTGTACGTATTACTGTTCTCGGGTTATGAAGAACACTTATGGTTACGAATAGTCTATTGGATATACGACATGGGAAGCCCCCACCAATAGAACATACTATCGGCCTAGTAGAGCCATATGTTACAAACGAACTTACTATTACGCAATTACTTTCTGTGAACTCGCTCAACTAGTTGTTGATCCTCTGTTACATGCCTTGCAGGTCGTTAGGT
The DNA here is from genome assembly GCF_002127325.2 of Helianthus annuus. Classification (NCBI taxonomy): domain Eukaryota; kingdom Viridiplantae; phylum Streptophyta; class Magnoliopsida; order Asterales; family Asteraceae; genus Helianthus; species Helianthus annuus. The sequence goes on from NC_035447.2 coordinate 127,587,729, forward strand.
ACTTGGAGCTTGCACAGGGAGGAGCTGGTCGTTGTGGACACAGATCGTGAATGTTTTGTTAAACACTTTATGACATTTCATACTTTATTATGTTGGGTTTTATTTATACGCTTCCGCTAAACAGTGATAACATACTTATATTTTGAACACCTTTCATATTGGTGGTTGAATGGCATTTACTTTTACGTATTTATTACATGTTCAATATGATTGGTGGCTTGATCCTGGTCAGTCACGCTCCCAAGCGGTGATACTCCGCAGGTGGATTTTGGGGGTGTGACAGTCAACGAGCCGGTAACCATCAAAGACATCACTAATGAGTTTGATGCCGATGACGGGTCTGGACCATCGGTAAAAAAGAGTACTATCACACCGGATTTCGTGTCTAAACATAGGGACGAACTACTGAAATAGTTGAAAAACGGGAGAGGTTCGAAAGTCTTCGGTCTAGGCTCACCTTTGACACACCATCGGATAAAGGCAACGCCGACCCTTATGAAGGTAATGCCAACCGGACCCGTTAGCATCCTTTATGTCTGCCTTTAAGCAGATAACACCCGAGGAGAGAGAAACATTGGTGAAGGGGAAGGGAGACAGTGAAGGAGATGGTGAGAACAGAAGCAACCAAGGTGACAATGTGTTAGATAAACCCTACCTGCCCAAGGACCTAGTAGAGGTCTCGAAGTTTATGAAAAGGATCGCTGAGGCCCCTATACCCCCCAAACTCAAGCCTCCGCTTAATCTGGACAGATACGACGGAACTAAAGATCCGGAGGATCATCTTCAAGCCTTCAGAGGTGCCGGGTAGGTGGAAAGTTGGTCCATGCCAACCTTGTGCCATATGTTTGTACAAACATTAACGGAGCTCATCTCTTGTTTGATAGCCTCCCGGCGGGGAGCGTTGACAATTATGAGGATCTAAGTGAAAAGTTCCTTAGGAACTTTAACCAACAGAGGAAGGTGATAAAAAACCCCAATGAAATCATGGACATCCATCAGAAGGACAATGGGCGGGTAGATCAATACATGGAGAGAATCATCAAGGAGAGCATGGACATTAAAGGGGTTCCAGAGGTGATGAAGATAAGCAGCTTCATTAATGGGCTGAAGGACACTCAGTTATGCGGAAAGTTAGGAGAGGAGTTCCTGAGACCTTCGACGGACTCATGGACAAGGTCAGAGCCTTCGTCAGGGGAAAGGACACCAGCAGCAAGGCTAAAGAACTAGACACTGCACCTAGGGGAGCTAATCCAGCCCCTAAGTCTCAGGAAAAAGGTAATATCTACCCTAAAAGTCCTTCTTATGATAAAATGCAACATGACAGGTTAAGGCCCACTTATTCTCCCTACGAGTCCTGAGGGAGAGGGCCTGCCCCTATTATGATAGCTTCACCCCCTTGACCAAATCACGAAGCGAGATATTGGCAACTGAAAGAGTTAAAAACTCCTTTCTTAGACCCCCTCCCCTCAAACCAGGGCCATAAGCCTACCCGAATGAGTACTGTGAATTTCATAAGGGGTTTGGCCACAAGACAGATAATTGTATATACTTGAAAAGGGAGATCGAGTCAGAAGTTAAGACAGGGAAGTTGTCCCATCTAATAAAAGAAATAAAAGAGGGGGGAGATAGGAAAGGAAGGGACGCTAAGGGGGAGGAACCAGAAAGGGGGTACGTAGATATGATGAGGAGGAGGGTATTCACTATTTCATGGAGCGAATATGGGTCCCTTTGCACGGTAACCTAAGAGAGCTTGTGTTGGATGAAGCACACAAGTCTTGATACACCGTTCATCCGAGTTAAGATAATATGTATCAAGATATGAAAATCTTGTACTGGTGGCCGAACATGAAAGCGAACATAGCGACGTATGTGAGCAAATGCTTGACTTGCACGAAAGTCAAGGTAGAGTACCAAAAACCGTCTAGTTTGCTTCAGCAACCAGAACCACTTATGTGGAAATGGGAACAGATTTCCATGGATTTCATCACTGGCTTGCCAAGAACTCAAAGCGGAAACGATACCATATGGGTGATTGTAACACCCCGAAAACGGGTTTGGTAATCAAACCCCGTTAATACTAAAAGATGGGTAAAGTATCGTTAGCGGCAAAAGCAACCAGATAAATATTAGAATTTAAATAAATAATCCTAATATTAATTAAAAGGCAGATAAGAACTTTCAAGGAATAAAAGGGATAAAAGGCCCGAGTTAACGGAACTTAAATAAGACGGGTTATAACTCCCAGAATCCAATAAGTTAACTAGGAATAATAATAACCTAGTTAGAAGAGAAGTCTTGTAGTGACATACTAGTGGGTTAAAACTTTATAACTAGGAAAATATAAAAATTTATATTAAAATTATAAAGTTTTAAATAAACAACGACAAACTAACTAGGACAAAATAACCCAGTTAGTTATAAGACATGTGTTAACTCAAAAGTGAGTTAAAAGCACCTAAATATGAACTAAAAGAAACTAGAGGGGCTAAAAGTGTCTAATTGAAAATTAATTATAATAAAATCAATTTATTAAAAACAAAACACACACTTGTGTTTTGTTCTGGAAATCGATCAGAAGGCAGGGGGCGATCCCAAGCTCCCCAAAACCCTAGTTCTTGTCAAAACCTCCAATTTGAAGGATCAAATCAAGTCCATAACAAAAATCGAGCATAGATTAGTGATCCCCATTGCAAGGAGATCATAAGGCATGTAAAATTTGATAAAAATTCTCTACTTGAAATTCTCATGAATTTAGGGAATTCGAAATTTGTGGATGCATGTGTGATATGTAGATTAAATAGGAACATTTAAATGCCTAGGAGTAAACCCTAGACAAGTATTGATTAAAATCATGCTTAGCTCAGGTAAATTCAGATTTCGTTTTGACTAAATTCGTGTATGTGATGCTTTTAGGACTTTTGATTGCTAAGAATAAGTGTTAAAATGTCATAAACATGTTCAAATTGAAAGCTGAATTCAAACGGCTCTTGATCAGAATTTACAGCCGACTTGTATTGGCTGTAACCTGGACAAAACATAATAAAAACATGTGTTTCTTGAGTCTAAAATGTAATTCCAGGAAATATCTTTAAAACCCCACTGAAATCGTATTTTTTCGATGAAAATTGAGCGTTTTATGAATTTTTCCGTATCAAAGGTTCAAGCTGCGTTTTCTGGCAGAATTTGCAGCCCATTACGAATGTCATAACTCAATTTAGGAATTGAGTTATGATCTGAAATTCTTACTGTAGAAAGTTTTAAGTGATTAAAAGAATCGCCAATTGGAATTTCGTCAGTCGGATAAACGAGGAATTTTAAATAAATTTTTCCTTAAGCTGCAGTCAGAAGTGATGAACCTGATTGCAGCTTAGTAAATGAATTTTTACGAGTTTTTGGTAAAGAGTTAGATCTTAAAATTTTAACACAAGGTCTAACCTTCCGAGAGGTACACCACATAAAACAATCATAATTTTTGAAGACTTGTAAACAGGTTAAACATGTCATCAAAAACAGTCTATTTTCAGTGATACGAAACTTGATTGTTGATGTTATAAATTACGCCCACAATGTTCATATGTTGAAATTATGAATCAAACGCGTAATTTCCTAGTTCTACTAATTACGTGTGATGTGGGGTAATACACATTTTAATCATGAAGTCGATTTAGCTTATATGCACATATCATATAATTAAGGGTAGTTAACTTTTAAAGAGTTAAACTAACCACAGACGGAGTCGAATAGTAGTTTTGACATAGAAAATACGCAAGGTGGAATAGTCGTGGTTATAATGACTAATCTAACCACCTTGTGAATTATGATTATAGTTTGACTCTTGACAAGCTAGATGGAGGCTTGGGAATGAAGCGGGTCAAACGGAGCCAGTACGAAAAGGAAAGCGTAATTTGGATGCGAGGTAAGTAAAAGCTTACACCCTTTTTAGTATACATCAGTTGTGTGTATTGAAAATGAATAATGGAAAATGGTCGTTCCGACTAAACGGGTCAAATGGCATTCGCAAGATCATTTGACAATATAATTTGATGATCGCTTGTTGAGTTTTGTGATTACAGGAAATATCATACGTTTCGCGTTGGTATTAATTAGAAATTAATAGTGAGAGATATTTAAACAGGTCAATCCTATGAGTCGAGCCAGGTATGCCTAAATGAATTTAAAGTTAAATGTGCAATTTTGGTCAAACAGATAGTGATGGTCCTTCGCCGTAAAATGAAGGACATAAAATTGACCAAAAAGTCCTTGTTGGGTAAAACGGGGAAACGACCCTTGGAGGTTGTTTAGGAATTTGTATTATGATTACGAAATCCGTAGCTATGTATAAAAATAATAGGTAATGACATTCGTGGGGCGAATGTCTAAAAACGGGTCTTATACGTAAAATGTCTAACCGAAGGGTAGAAATTGGGATTTTGGATTCTTTATGTTAAATCCACCATAAAATTGTTGTGGTGGAATAAAATTAGTTGTTTAGTATGTGAATAAAAGATGCGATGTGAAAAAAAGTGACTTTAACGTTTAAATGCTCAAAGGTCCCCTAAACGGGTCAAAATAGACTAAGAAGTAAATTGTGGTTAAATGCTTAGATAGATACAAATGAATCGGTAAATGTAAACGCCTACATAAACTCTTTGGTGGGAACGAAAACGTTAAGGCTCGACAAGTCCGGGATGGGTAAATATGATAGGAATTAACTAGTGATTCTATGGTATGTGGAGTGATGATAATGCTAAACGGGTCCAATAATCACCTAAGAAATTGATGATCCAATCGTGTATAAATCAAATTTTATGCAAACCAAGGTGATAAACAGGTCCGTAATTTAATTACGGACGCGTAGGGAAAAGATTCATACAAAACGGATAAGTAGATAAAAAGTTATGGCATTTTGAAGTTGTGTTTTTGTAAAAACTTGAGCTGGGAAAAAAATGCAGACCCAGAACCAGACCTGCTGGAAAATGGTCTTCCCCGCACCACGCAAAGGGAAACCATCAAACTGGCGCGACACGCGGGCGCTGTCGCGGCACGCGAACGATCTAAGGTAGTCTCTCGCGCGGCGCGAGAGACGTAAAACCTGGAAATTTTATTTTATTTTGTTAGTTTTACTATGGAACTTGTTTAAACTCGTTTATAAGTTATCAAAACTAACTTTTTAGTTGGTTTTGATCATAGGTAATGTCAAGGGTTCCCGAATGAAGATCAAGCTCAACGAAGAACCGAACACGATCAAGATACAAGCTTCCGCACTGAGTTTCTTTGAAATTTTTAAACGATGAACTCAATTTCATTATGTTGTATTATTTTTAAATTGTAAAAGTTTTTAATAAGCCCGTATCTTTATATGAATGTGTGTTAGTAAATACACATTTAAATAGCCGTTAGTTGTACAAAAACCGTTATATAATAGTAAGGGTGCTACAAGTTAGTAATCAGAGCTCATGGTTAAAGAATAAAGTGTGTTCGGTTCGAGGCTTGATCGCAAATCCGGTAAGTACAAGTATGTTAGTGGTTTAGCATGTTAAAGTGTTGTAAACAACACATAGGGTTATCGTGTAATACACGTTACCCCAATTAAAATGATTGATACAGTTAATGAAATTACGTGCGTTGACACGTATAGCAGAAAGCCTCGTATTATAATACGGACGATTATTGATGTCAACATTACTAACCTTTGTGAATGTTTTGATTGAACGACACTCGCATATGAAGATGACGAGAATTGAATAAATTACGGATATGACGGAGGAATGGTCCGAGGTATGACAAGAGGAGCATGCTCACCAAGGACCAAATCGCGTAACAATCGCAAATAAGAATAACGGCAAGGAACGCCCGTCGGGGCAAGCATTACCAGGTGCACGCTTTTAAATATAATTGCACAAATAGCAATATGCAACAAACATGTAGAGAATGATTGTTGCATATGTAAATTAAAAACTTGGAAAACCTGAATAGAATACCTATCCAGGATATTATTTCCAAGAAAACTAAATAGAGGCGTTACTTATATAGGGTGTGATGTGAAAACTGTAAAAAGGTCGTGTGTGTCATGTGTTAATCGCTTACTCTTGCCAAGTAAGTAGTGGTATATGATACCATGAACTTCTTGTAGTGGACGCATTTATGTCCTATGTAGTAAGGGCGGGCGAATGGGACGAACTAAAAAGGTACCCAAAAGAATCAAATAATTAAAATGTTCAATAGTAAACGTAAATGCAAGTCGGATGACAGAAGCGTATTACGTTAGAATAACGAGCCCGAGAGAAGGGATAAAGATTAAAGTAAATGAAAACACAAACCAACTAATGTGAATGCTAAGGCATAGGGGGGTAAAGTTTGAATGTCAAAGTGATGAAATTCACACAGACCAGTTAAGGGGGTAGAATAAAGAAATAAAGGACTTGACTGAATGAAAGCGATTGATTTCGCTAAGATGACCAAATAAATTAAGGTGACGTCTAAAACCATATAAGAATGGTTACTTAATAATGATTACGGTAAAGATACCCGATGGACGGGTAGGATTGTGGGTGAATGTGTAAACCGAGAGACGTGAACGCTTAATAGAAAGTCAAAAGACTCGGAATATGAGTCATGACTAAAAGATGACAAGAATTTTCGCAAACATAAATTTTGGTAATTACGTTCAACCATTTCAAAGTTGGACGGGTCAAATAAAGAATGAAGTTTGACATTCATAAGTGATGAAATTCACCCAAAATGAGTCAAACGAGTCAATTAAGGAATAACGCTTAATATAATAGGAAAACGCAAACCGGTGAAACCGGAAAGCTAAAAACAATAAGATAGAAGGACCCGGGTAATGGGTTGTAAAGGAGTATAAGTATGAACCGGGTAATGGTAAGCGTATGACAAACCGACGTGTAAATGACGTTAGAAGTCGTAAATTCGGAAAGATAGTCCGAAAGTAAACAAATGAAACGTTAGACTACGGTCAAGGTCAACTAAAGTTCAAAAGCAAAATTAAATGACTCCAAACATAACAAAGGATGCTTTAAAGCTATATATGTATAAATAGACAATTGAATAAAGACACAAATAAAAGATGATCTACGGGATCATCATAACCTACGGGATTAAAGGTAGTGCTAAGGTCTATGGGACCAAGAAGGCTCTTGGGTCAGAAATAGAAAGAAATGAATTGTTAAGTATCACCTTAAAAAGGTGGAAATCTAAAGAAATAGTATACGAGACGAAGCGAAAGAACCTACGGGTTATTTGGGTTAAGCGTGGGAACTAGTTGAAATTCCCCGCATTAAGTGATAATGGAAAGTAACAAATCTTTGGAAGCAATATTCCTATAAATGAGAGAAAGACATAAGACAAAGAGAAAATGTAAACTAAAAATTTAGCTTTTTTTAGTCAAAGGAAACGTTTTAATAAACATAAGTGGTATGAGGAAGTTTAGAAAACCGTAAACGCACATAAGGCCGGAGATGGCGATATGGATATATACCCGAGCAATGGGGTATAAAGTAACTAGTGACTAACAAGTCTAACTGCCAAAATAGATAATCCATAAAGATAACGAATACGAGCTGAAGGTAACGACCCGCGAACCCAAACACATGAAAGACGTACGCGTCAATATAAATGAAAACGTTAGATCGAAAGGAACGAATGAATGTCTTGAAAACGAAACTAAGTTCGTTTAGTCTGAATTAAAAGAAATACATAAATAAGGTTTCGGGGACGAAACCTCTTTAAGGGGGGTAGACTTGTAACACCCCGAAAACGGGTTTGGTAATCAAACCCCGTTAATACTAAAAGACGGGTAAGGTATCGTTAGCGGCAAAAGCAACCCGATAAATATTAGAATTTAAATAAATAATCCTAGTATTAATTAAAAGGCGGATAAGAACTTTCAAGGAATAAAAGGGATAAAAGGCCTGAGTTAACGGAACTTAAATAAGACGGGTTATAACTCCTGGAATCCAATAAGTTAACTAGGAATAATAATAACCTAGTTAGAAGAGAAGTCTTATAGTGACATACTAGTGGGTTAAAACTTTATAAATAGGAAAATATAAAACTTTATATTAAAATTATAAAGTTTTAAATAAACAAGGACAAACTAACTAGGATAAAATAACCCAGTTAGTTATAAGACTTGTGTTAACTCAAAAGTGAGGTAAAAGCACCTAAATATGAACTAAAAGAAATTAGAGGGGCTAAAAGTGTCTAATTGGAAATTAATTATAATAAAATCAATTTATTAAAAACAAAACACACACTTGTGTTTTGTTCTGGAAATCGATCAGAAGGCAAGGGGCGATCCCAAGCTCCCCAAAACCCTAGTTCTTGTCAAAACCTCCAATTTGAAGGATCCAATCAAGTCCAAAACGAAAATCAAGCATAGATTAGTGATCCCCATTGCAAGGAGATCATAAGGTATGTAAAATTTGATAAAAATTCTCTACTTGAAATTCTCATGAATTTAGGGAATTGGAAATCTGTGGATGCATGTGTGATATGTAGATGAAATAGGAAGATTTAAATGCCTAGGAGTAAACCCTAGACAAGTATAGATTGAAATCATGCTTAGCTCAAGTAAATTCAGATTTTGTTTTGACTAAATTCGTGTATGTGATGCTTTTAGGACTTTTGATTGCTAAGAATAAGTGTTTTAATGTCCTAAACATGTTCAAATTGAAAGCTGAATTCAAACGGCTCTTGAACAGAATTTACAGCCGACTTGTATTGCTGTAACCTAGACAAAACATGATAAAAACATGTGTTTCTTGAGTCTAAAATGTAATTCCAGGAAATATCTTTAAAACCCCACTGGAATCGCATTTTTCGATGAAAATTGAGCGTTTTATGAATTTGTCCATATCAAAGGTTCAAGCTGCGTTTTCTGGCAGAATTTGCAGCCCATTACGAATATCATAACTCAATTTAGGAATTGAGTTATGATCTCAAATTCTTAGTGTAGAAAATTTTAAGTGATTTAAAGAATCGCCAGTTGGAATTTTGTCAATCGGATAAACGAGGAATTTTAAATGAATTTTTCCGTAAGCTGCAGTCAGAAGTGACGAATCTGATTGCAGCTTAGTAAATGAATTTTTACGAGTTTTTGGTAAAGAGTTAGATCTTGAAATTTTAGCACAAGGTCTAACCCTCCGAGAGATACGCCACATAAAAAAATCATAATTTTTGAAGACATGTAAACAGGTTGAACAGGTCATAAAAAACAGCCTATTTTCAGTGATATGAAACTTGATTGTTGATGTTATAAATTATGCCCACAATGTTCATATGTTGAAATTATAAATCAAACGCGTAATTTCCTAGTTCGACTAATTACATGTGATGTGGGGTAATAGAAATTTTAATCACGAAGTCGATTTAGCTTATATGCACATATCATATAATTAAGGGTAGTTAACTTTTGAAGAGTTAAACTAACCATGGACGGGGTCTAATAGTAGTTTTGACATAGAAAATACGTAAGGTGGAATAGTCGTGGTTATAATGACTAATCTAACCACCTTGTGAATTATAATGATAGTTTGACTCTTGACAAGCTAGATGGAGGCTTGGGAATGAAGCGAGTCAAACGGAGCCAGTACGAAAAGGAAAGCGTAATTTAGATGCGAGGTAAGTAAAAGCTTACACCCTTTTTAGTATACATCAGTTGTGTGTATTGAAAATGAACAATGGAAAATGGTCGTTCGGACTAAACGGGTCAAATGGCATTGGCAAGATCATTTGACAATATTATTTGATGATCGCTTGTTGAGTTTTGTGATTACAGGAAATATCATACGTTTCGCATTGGTATTAATTAGAAATTAATAGTGAGAGATATTTAAACGGGTCAATCCTATGACTCGAGCCAGGTACGCCTAAATGAATTTAAAGTTAAATGTGCAATTTTGGTCAAATAGAAAGTGATGGTCCTTCGCCGTAAAATGAAGGACATAAAATTGACCAAAAAGTCCTTGTTGGGAAAAACGGGAAAACGACCCTTAGAGGTTGTTTAGGAATTTGTATTATGATTATGAAATCCGTAGATATGTATAAAAATTATAGGTAATGACATTCGTGGGGCGAATGTATAAAAACGGGTCTTATACGTAAAATGTCTAACCGAAGGGTAGAAATTGGGATTTTGGATTCCTTATGTTAAATCCACCACAAAATTGTTGTGGTGGAATAAAATAAGTTGTTTAGTATGTGAATAAAAGATGTGAAGTGAAAAAAAGTGACTTTAACGTTTAAATGCTCAAAGGTCCCCTAAACGGGTCAAAATAGACTAAGAAGTAAATTGTGGTTAAATGCTTAGATAGATATAAATGAATCGCTAAATGTAAACGCCTACGTAAACTCTTTGGTGGGAACGAAAACGTTAAGGTTCGACAAGTCCGGGATGGGTAAATATGATAGAAATTAACTATTGATTCTATGGTATGTAGAGTGATGATAATGCCAAACGGGTCCAATAATCACCTAAGAAACTTATGATCCAATCGTGTATAAATCAGATTTTATGCAAACCAAGGTGATAAACGGGTCCGTAATTTAATTACGGACGCGTAGGAAAAAGATTCATACAAAACGGATAAGTAGATAAAAAGTTATGGCATTTTGAAGTTGTGTTTTTGTAAAAACTTGAGCTAGGAAAAAAATGCAGACCTAGAACCAGACTTGCTGGAAAATGGTCTTCCCCGCACCACGCAAAGGGAAACCATCAAACTGGCGCGACACGCGGGCGCTGTCGCGGCACGCGAACGATCTAAGTTAGTCTCTCGCGTGGCGCGAGAGACGTAAAACCTGGAAATTTTATTTTATTTTGTTAGTTTGACTATGGAACTTGTTTAAACTCGTTTATAAGTTATCAAAACTAACTTTTTAGTTGGTTTTGATCATAGGTAATGTCAAGGGTTCCCGGATGAAGATCAAGCTCAACGAAGAACCGAACACGATCAAGATACAAGCTTCCGCACTGAGTTTCTTTGAAATTTTTAAACGATGAACTCAATTTCATTATGTTGTATTATTTTTAAATTGTAAAAGTTTTTAATAAGCCCGTATCTTTATATGAATGTGTGTTCGTAAATACACATTTAATTAGCCGTTATTTGTACAAAAACCGTTTTATAATAGTAAGGGTGTTACAGTGATCATTGATCGGCTGACAAAATCTGCACACTTCCTTACGATCAAGGAAACTGACAAGTTTTCACAACTTGCTAGTATTTACATGAAGGAAGTAGTTTCTAGGCACGGGGTGCCGGCCTATATCATTTCTGGTCGCGATCCGCGTTTCGCGTCCGATTTGTGGCAAGCGATGCACAAATCATTCAGCTCACTTCTAGACATGAGCACTTCTTATCACCCTCAGACAAATGGTCGAAGTGAACGAACCATCCAGACACTTGAAGACATGCTGCGAGCATGTATGATCGGTTTTGGTAAAGGTTGGGAAGGACATGTGCCATTGGTAGAGTTTTCCAACAGCAATAGTTACCAGTCTAGCACTCAGGCAGTTCCGTTTGAGGCGTTGTACGGACAAAAATGCCGATCTCCTCTTTGTTGGGCTGAGGTGGGTGACAGCCAAATCACGGGTCCAAAAATTGTACTCGAAACTTCTGAGAAGATTGGTCAAATCAGAAATCATATGGCGGCAACATGTGATCGCCAGAAAAGCTACGCTGACAAGTGTAGGAAACCTTTGGAATTCGCCGTGGGCGATCGTGCTTTATTGAAAGTCTCACCCTGGAAGGGTGTGGTTCGTTTTGGGAAACGCGACAAGCTCAACCCGCGTTATGGTGGGTCGTTCAAGATTTTGGAAAAATCGGTAAGATGGCCTACATACTTAAGTTGCCTGATAAACTTGGTAATGTTCACAACGTTTTTCACGTCTCTAATCTAAAGAAGTGTTTGTCCGATGAAACACTTGTGGTTCCTTTCCAAGAACTGAAGATCGATGACAAGTTGCAATTCATCAAGGAACCAGTCAAAATCATGGAATGAGAAGTAAAGGTTTGTAAACATAACCGTATACCCATCGTGAGATTTCGTTGGAACTCAAGATGTGGGCCGGAGTTCAGGTGAAACGTGAGGATCAGATGATGCTCAAGTATCCTCACTTGTTCAAAACTGCTGAACCTAACCCTGATGCAACTAGTGAATTTCAGGACGAAATTCCCTTTCAAGTTAGGGATGATGTGGTACCCGAGAAAAACCCACAGTTATCTTAACTTAACGTTTCACTTCTTCGAGAGGTTTCACTTCTCCAAGACTGCCTATCAAATTTCGGGACGAAATTTCTTTCAAGTTGGGGATGATGTGACAACAAACAACTTCAGGTTACTACCTTAACCTAGCCACAATTAATTTAGACATGCATTCATAGCATTTCATTTAACTAGGGTTAGTTAAATGAGTCTATGCTGGTACCAGAACACGCACAAGTTGATTCTCAAACATTGGTAACTAACATGAATAACTATAAACGGACGATTTACATGAAATTTGTACGTCGCTTGTCAAATACGTGAATTATGTGTTTTAAATGTGAATTGCATGATTTATGTGCCTTAGTGTGAAAGTTGTATAATTAAGGGGGGTGCGGTGAAACTTTAAAAGACTACTTCAAACCCTAAAACCTCTTAAAATCACTGTACGACAGTTTATTCTTCTCAATTCATTCTCTAATCATTTTGGCTTGCAACACAACTCTCCATCCTCAATCTTGATCTTTCCAACTCTCCTAGAAAAACCTCTATATCAATTTAAGGTAAGTGTTCATGCTTTATGTTGTGAATCTTGTTCTTTTGATCCCAATGCAAAACCCTAGACATCCAAACAATCTATGTTTTTGTTTCATAACTGATGAATGTGTGATAATTGCTAGATTGGTCGAATTGTATGGTTGCTACTAGTCATTTTAGATGCTATTTGACGTGACAGAATTGCTAAACTATTATCATGATTCAAGATATGATTGATTACGACGAATAGGGTTTTTGATCGTGGATTGTTCTTGGAAACTGTGATATTCTCTATGTTATTGATTTGTGAAGAAATGTTAGTCCATAGATAACTGTCAAACCTTGTGAAGTCACGAGGGTCCGCACTTGTATAAACATAAAAAGGTCCACATTTGTTTAGAATATAAGGTCCGCTTTTGTTAAGAATATAAGGTCCGCATTTGTTAAGTAAATATGGTGTCCGCATTTAACTCTAGTTGTCCGCACTTGACTATAATTGTCCGCATTTAACTATAGTTGTCCGTACATAACTATAATTGTCCGCACTTAACATGATGTCCGCACTTGTTGAATGACTACATGGTCCGCACTTGTTGAATGTTTATATGGTCCGCACTTGTTGAATGTTTATATGGTCCTCATTTGTTGAATTATCACATGGTCCGCACTTGTTGAATGTTTATATGGTTCACACTTGTTGAATGATTACAAGGTCCGCACTTGTTGAATGTTTATATGGTCCGCACTTGTTAAATCATATGGGTGTCTGTTTGTCACACCCCCAAAATCCACAAGCGGAGTTTCACCGGAGGAGGCGTGACTGACCAGGATCTAGCCACCAATCACATTGAACTCATGGGTATATTTAAATAAAGCTTTCCTTGATTTAACATTAAGTGTTACACGTTACAAATAATTCACAGTATACAGCGGAAGCATAATTCTTTCGTTAATTGTTTATAAACCACAAGTAAAAACCATTAGTCTTGTGTTGCGATTCCATGACCACTCCAGCCTCCCAGACAGCAAGTTCCAATGATATGCACCAAAGGCCTGCAAGGCATGTAACAACGAATCAACAACAAAGTTGAGCGAGTTCACAGTTGGGTGTTCGTGTTTCAAAAACATAGTTTTTATTTAGCTGGCTTACTTGCCGTGGGGGTTACCCCATAGTTGAAAATATGATTAAGCAATTCCTTCTTTCCCAAACCATTAACCAGTGGGGGCTTCCCCATGTGAACCACTAGACCGTTACCATATCGACTACTGACGAAAGTAAGTTGTGCCCTAAGTCAATGTCTATCATCATTCACCGTGTGCCCAGATCCATTAGTACACGCCCGTCCTACCGGCACGGTGTGAGGTTTGTCAAACCTCATAGCGCTATTAACTAATGACCCGCTCGCCATTGGCCCGATGATTAAGTCGATATAAAAATGTGGGACTTCATGATAGAGTTTTGTCTAGTAAGTTTAAGGTTGTTGTCCTACCCAAGGAGGACGAACGTACGTATTCTACCCAAGGAGAATACACAGGATTAATAATGGCATCCTACCCATGGAGGATGGCGGTACATATCCTACCCAAGGAGGATATGTAGGTTCCGTTTTTAATTCTTTAACCCATTCCCAACCACTGGGAATCCCATGCCTTAGAAAGTGTGTGAACTCACCTTTGATTGCTCGGTGGATAGTTTGTTTATCCTAAACTTGGTCAACCACGTCCTATTACGTTTACCAGTTGTTAGGACCATTTGTAAATGAATCACGTTTTGCACACATGTATTAAGTTTCACATATAACACGTATTTCACAGTAGGGTACTAACAATAAGCAGTTCACTCATAATACATATTTCCAAATAGTGTGTGAGTAGGATCTTTATAGTTGTACGAGTGAACCAAAGAATGAGGGTTCAATAGTGTGCAATCTAAAAACACTCAAGATTATAAATAAATCACTGTGCGATCCATCATTTAAAAGTTAATGTGCAAATTGGGCGGTTGCACTGTGTGACCAAAACAAGGTTCACAAATAAGATGGTGGGGCCTATCGTACTAGTGAACAACAATCAAATCTAAAACCACACTTCATATGCATGTGAAGACTTTGAGGTTGTCGGCCATTAGTTTTAAGCATCACAGATTGCATGTGATGATCTTTTGGCCAACTAAGTCAAGATTCAATCAATTTCTTTCGTCAGTTCATTAAATAATCGGCCCCTTTTAATAAGTTTGGTCCAATAGAAATTATAAGATGTCAGTTACACAAGGTTAATTTCAAAGTTGCCAGCTATATGTGACGAAACATAAGTGTTTCGTCGTGACCAGCATTGGCGAAACCTAAGTTTTCGTCGTGAACAGTACCAACGAAACGTGATGTGCCTGTAACCCCTACCGTCTAACTGTTACATATAGCAATCATCAAACCACGCATAAAGGCAACAATATTTTAACCATCATACCCATGTTTATTATTATTACAATATGCAACCATATATTTACTATGTCAGACCATACCAATATGGAATTATCATAACATTAGGTTTTTCAGCACCTATCGATCTGACCGAACATAGAAATCAATCAGGCATTGATCACATATAATTATCATAACCATTCAGATAGCACAAGTCTTGCACATTCATCACCAAGAAATCATTCAATCCCACACAAGAATGTTATATCATCCAACCCTACTAACATTCGTTTATGATGTTTATACATACACAACAATGATCACTTGTATTTTAAACTCATGTATGCACAACCCTAACCATAGTCTAACACGCAAGAACATAATCGGCTTCTCACGTTTTACACAGGGCAAGATCACGAAATTAGGGATTAATATAAAAGTAAAACTACTAACCAGAAGGGGGCTCAGCTAGAGGAGAGATGCTCGAATAAAGTTTGTTGCCGTTGATGATTTTAGGGGGATAGGGTTTGCAAAAGAGTTGGAGAGTTTATTATTGTTGTACGTAATTAATAGAGGAGGGAGGTGGGTTGTGGACTCGGTTTGGGCTGGTGACAACACAAAATGCCATATACAAATTTGAGATGAATGCATGGTAGATGGCCCAAGCCCCTTATTTCTATTATGACACAATATGTGTGCGAGTTCAGGTCGGGATCCAGTTACGTAGACCTAGGGTACAGTAAGCGGGATGTGGCCGCAGGCCCAAACGTGTGAGTGTTAAGCGAGTTTTCGGCCCATATAAGTAAATTTTAAGATTAGTTATACTACACGTAAAACTATTTAGCGGTTTCGTGTTAACACACACACATTAACAACCCATAATGCACAAGATAAATAATTAACGCAAAAACACACGCTAGAGGTTTGTGGAATTTAAGCAATGCTAACCTTGGGAATACAGGTTGTCACATCATCCCCAACTTGAAAGAAATTTCGTCCCGAAATTTAGCACGTGGTTGCTGAGGAAGCTAGTTATGTTGCGTGTTTTCCTGGGGTGTCACATCATCCCCCCGTTGGATTGGAATTTCGTTCCGAAATTCCGCAGTAGCTTCAGCCTCAGCAGTGGTTTCATTGTTTTCGAACAACTGGGGATATTTGTGTTTCATTTGGTCTTCTCGTTCCCAAGTAAACTCTGGGCCACGACCGGAGTTCCAACGAACTCGAACAATAGGTATCATGGTGCGTTTGAGAATCTTGACCTCCCGGTCCAAGATTTCCACTGGTTCTTCGACAAATCGCAGCTGATCGTCGATGGTGAGCTCCTTGAAAGGAACTATGAGAGTTTCATCTGACAGGCACTTCTTCAGATTCGACACATGGAATACGTTGTGAACTCCACTGAGTTCTTCGGGTAGATTCAGCTTGTAGGCCACCTTGCCAATTTTCTCAATGATTTCGAAAGGTCCAACATGTCGCGGGTTAAGTTTGCCTCGTTTACCAAAACGAACTACACCTTTCCAAGGTGAGACTTTAAGTAGTACTCGATCCCCAACCTAGAACTCGAGTGGTTTCCTGCGCTTATCAGCGTAGTGATAATGGTAAAATACACATATTTGTCCTGTGTAAATTGTATAATTATTGTATAGTTTTTATTTGTTTTTATTTAGTTTTAGTGTTATATTATATTATTTGGTGTTTGGCCTGGTCCTGGTAGAAATGGAGTGAAAAAGAGTAAAAAGAAAATAATCAGCCAGTTGGGCAAAGTAGAGTGCCAGTGACCGAATAAAAATTGCAGCTATTTTCTGTGAGTGGACCGAGGCCACTATTCTTTATTTTATAATTGCTCTAATGAAAGAAATATATGGAGTTTGAAAAGAATCTGGACGTAAGAAAATAAGAAAAGGATTATATTGGAATTAGAAGGCACGCAACATGGGGGGACACGAAGTCAACAGCCAGCTAACTTACTAATTTGAGGTTTCTTGGAGACTTTTGAGGCTGTTTGAAGATCATAGGAGTTCTTGGAAGCGAGGAATCATTCGGGTATACTTCAGGAGCGTTCAGGAGTGAAGACTACGGGTTTTACTATCCTAATCTTTCGTTTTCGTTCGTTTTTTATGTGTAACACGATGAATTCAGACCTTGTTATGATTGTGATTTATATTCTGATTATGTTTTCCAGCTAAAACTCTTTAACTACCTAGGCATGACAATGGTTTAAATAAAGTTTGGATTTTTATTTGGTTTTTAAGTGGTTTATGGATTTTCTTGTATTGTAAACGGCTATGGAATTTTAACTTGGTGTATATGCATGCTTGATTTCGTTTTATCGCTGTTTATTGCTTCGTATAATCCTTGGTGACGGTCTATTTCACATAATAGGGTTATGCTAGGGTTCTTGATTTAGGTGGGTGTCTATATCACGTAATAGATCATTAATCCTTTAGGGTGAAAATCGAGTAAGTAACCTTAGAAGTAATATTCGGTAATTTAATAAAATCAAGTGTTCTACTAATCTTGTCGCTGTGAGGCTCGAGGTTCTTAATAGGTCTTGGTTTGGTTTATAACTAGGTTTAGGTTTTGTAAGATATCGGTCTAGTTCCTTAAACATTCTCTTGTCTATTAAACCAAGTTGGAACCCATAGTTGCCTTAGACTTTCGCGCCGTGAGGTAGATCGTCATATTAAGGCACTTTCATGAAATTAGAGGACTGTAAGGAAATCTAAAAACCGGTAATCGTAACAGCCTAGGTAGTGCCACAAGAATCGCCTTGAGAAGGATCGAGGTGTCACACCCCCAAAATCCACTCGCAGGGTATCACCGCATGGAGGCGTGACTGACCAGGATCAAGCCACCAATCATATTGAACATTGCAAGTAATAAATAAATTTCAACCTGTCAAAATAAAAGGTGTTCAAAACAAAACATTGTTAAGTGTTTAGCGGAAGCATAAATGTGAAAATCCAAAACATAAGTATTAAGTACGAAATGTTATAATGTTTTTAACATGGCATCCACTGTCCATGTCTCACAACGATTGCGCCTCCCAGTGCAAGCTCCATGAGTACCTATCGACCTGCAAGGCATGTAACAGAGTGTCAACAACAAAGTTGAGCTAGTTCACAGTTGATTGTTCAGTTAATGAGTTCGTTTCAAAAATCGTAGGTTCGTTTTGTAACCATGCGTTACCTTGTACCCATGTTCCCAAATCTTTACAATAATGAGTGGGGGCTTCCCATGTTGTAGGTACTAGACTAGTTGTATCTATAGGTTTCCTTCCTAATCCAAGGACAATGGTAAGTATGTGTTTACATAGGTTTTACGTAAGTGCCCTTCCCAAACCGAGGACAGTAGTACGTATCGAGTACGTAGGTTTAGCGGTGGTGTCCTTCCCAATCCGAGGACAATAGTACGTAGGTTTTACGTAGGTTCTAACACTGGTGTCCGTCCCAAACCGAGGACAATAGTACGTAGGTTTTACGTAGTTTTTAGAACTTGCATCCTTCCCAAACCGAGGACGGTGATAAGTAGTCTAGTAGTGACGAAAGTACGGGTAGTCATTCAATCCCATTGCCAAACCCACCGGGAATCTCATGCCTTGGAAAGAGTGTGAACTCACCTTGGTTTGCTCGGTTTGATTAACTACTTGGTTCCAATTAATCAGTTCGGGCCTATCGTATGCACATTTACATAATCAGTTTATATTCACGAAGTTCGACTAATAGTTAAGATCATCACGTACATGCAAGTAACAACTAACACATAGCATAAAGCAGTTATACAAGTTCAGGCAAGTCATGCTTATCATTTAACAACAGCTAACTAACCCGTTAGCCCCTAACAAAATTAAACTTAGTTACTGTGCAGATTAACAACTTGACGAAACACCCTTGTTTCGTCATGAATCCCCTTCGACGAAACACCCTTGTTTCGTCGTGTACCCGCGGCGAAACACACTTCTTCGTCATGTCTGTTTCGTCGTGACTGGTCTCGGCGAAACACCCTCTTGTTTCGTCGTGACAGTCATTTCGTCATATCATATGTGTTACGTCATGTATCAGTTACATACAGAAAACCTAATCGCCGATCAACAGTTTACAACAATCATTCAATCATACAATAATTATCGATACCATTTATCATACCAATCGTAACAGAAACATGTGTTAACCTAAAACAATCTAACATACAGTACCAACACCGCATCACAGATTCATCATTACCGAAAACCTATCTCATAAATCAACATCGTATACGGATCAACAACAACAAGAACCCTAACCAAACACTAATCAATCATTGCGATTTCCAACACTCATCATTATTCATCATCATCTAAAAATGAACATGAACATTAATTAGCATCAATCCCTAATGATTTCGATTAACAGTTAATCATTTCAGTCAAACAATCATGCAAGTGTTAAAACACTAACCGCGATGAACAGCAAGAATGATTTGATCGATTAAATATGGCTCCAAGGGCACACAGTCGCCGTCAATAGGGAGAGAGAGTTCTAGGGTTTCTTATTTTCTAGAATGTGACGAATGAAACAGTATAACTCAATAAAACATACGCGCAACATACTGGGCCCTTACTGGCCTTCGGCGAAACTTGGGCCAGCGAAACACTTTTGTTTCATTGGAGTGTGGATGGCGAAACACACTTGTTTCGTCGAGTTGGTTGGTGGCGAATCATAATTTGTTTCGTCGAGCTTTCTAGTGTGAAACTTTAAGTGTCATCCAGTTAACCCATACACAAGTTTATAACACTAAACACATAACACAATATTCTCAATGATTCGACATATCACAAACGTGTACAGTTACAAAGCAAACAAGTCGTGCAAACAAACAATTTAAAACAATTAATGTGCAATTAATGCGAAGATGGAAATCTTGGAAACTCGAGTTGTCACATTATCCCCAACTTGAAAGAAATTCCGTCCCGAAATTTAGCATGCGGTTACTGAGGAAGCTAGTTGTGTTGTTTAGTTTACCGGTTTTCCTGGGGTGTCACATCATCCCCCCGTTGATTTGGAATTTCGTCCCGAAATTCTGTAGTAGCTTCAGCCTCAGTAGTAGTTACATCGTTCTCGAACAATTGGGGATACTTGAGTTTCATTTGATCTTCTCGTTCCCAGGTGAATTCTGGGCCACGATGGGAGTTCCAACGAACTCGAACAAGAGGTATTCTGGTGTGCTTGAGGACCTTAACATCTTGGTCCATGATTTCAACTGGTTCCTCGACGAATCGCAACTGATCGTCGATAGTGAGCTCCTTCAAAGGAACTATGAGGGTCTCATCTGGCAGACATTTCTTCAGATTTGACACGTGAAAAACGTTGTGAACTCCACCGAGTTTTGTTGGTAGGTTCAGTTTGTAGGCCACCTTGCCTATTTTCTCAATGATTTCGAACGGTCCAACGTAACGTGGGTTAAGTTTACCTCGTTTTCCAAAACGAACTTGTCACACCCTCCAAAACCACATGCGGAGTACTACCGCGAGGCGTGTGACTAACCAGGATTCAACCACCAATTATAATAACAGAAGTAATGTTCACTAACCACAGAGTTAGTAAATATCGTAATTAAAGTTCAAAAGTTTTAAGTTCGAATGGTAGATTAGGTAAGTAGCGGAAGCGTAGGCAAAACAGTTCAAAGAAAGTTCATAGTTTAAGTTTATTAAAGAACCCAACACACGGGTTAAGACGACCACTACAAATCCCCAAGCTGCAAGCTCCTGAGTCACTGGGTACCTGCAAAGCATGCAGTAGGGTATCAACATAATGTTGGCGAGTTCACGAGTTTGTCCAGTTTTTAATTCCAAAAGAACTTGTTTCAACAGTTAATTTACTCATTTATACCATGCCAAGGGGAGCTACCCCTTAAGTAAGCTACTAAACTGGTTTTACAATACCGAATACTATGCGACCGTACGATTTCGTAGAGTGCCCCGTTTGTCAATGTTCTATCATCATTGACGGTTTGCCAGAGTCTATTAGTTCACTCCCGATCCCATACATGGGCACGGTGTGAGGTTGGTAAGACCTAAATAGCGCTATCAACTAATAACCTGTTCGCCAGGCCCCGACGACTAATCGGTAATAAGTAGTAGGGACTTGAGTGATAGGGTTTCGTTTAGTTTTGCTTGTTGCATCCCGTATAAATAGTAATTAACTAAGGGTCCCTTGCAAGGGGAGAAAAGTAGTTTGTATCCCTCACAAGGGGATAGCGTTGTTACACGTATCCCACACAAGGAGATAGTAAGCAATCCCAAACCATGGAAAGTGTTTCGTTCCATTTCCCAACCACCGGGAACACGTGCTTTAAGAGTTGTGAACTCACCTTGGGTTGCTCGGCAGATTAGTTTACTTGGCCAAGCACGCTGGTCACCACGTCCTAACATGGTTACCAGTTTGGGTCAAGCTCGGATACAAACAAGTCACGTATATCTTACACGTTTCTAACACATAACATGCAAATCACAAGTGCTATTGTGCCTATCCTATCTCACTAACAGTTAATCAGCAGCATGTATCACCTACAATTACCTTTTAAGTTATTGGGCCTGTTCTAATCCTTAAACAGTCAGTCAGCACATAGCACAGTAGCACAGATACAAGCCCAGAACACGTTGTCACATTTGGTGGCCCAATAACTGAGTCGGACAGCCCAGTCGAGACCAGGTGGTCTCGACTCGAGAACACGTGGTCTCGAGTTGCAACCAAGAGGTCACGAGTTGCGAATGGCTGGTCTCGAGTCGCAACCTCTGTTCTCAAGTGGTGTATATATAAGTAGCAGCCTTGGAGGTCTCGAGTTCAGTCTCGAGTCGAGATCAGGAGATCTCGAGTCGAGAAGTAGCTAGTCTCGAGTCCTTGTCGTCTGCTGCTTGGTCTCGAGTTGTCTCTTTGATGGTCTCGAGTCGAAACTGGGGGTCTCGACTCACACACTTGTCCAACTTGTACTATCCAATAGAATTTCATTTCCATGATCCTATGTACTAACCAATACAATTTCACCAACATGTTTTCTTGTCCAACACAAAATCAAAACGGATCAAACAAGCATTTTTCAAATGTTCAACACATATTGATCCCATATTCATACTGTTCTTCATTAAATTCATCCAAATAAACCACCTCTTCTTATTTAAATTCATCCAAGAATCATGCGAACATATATCACGACAATCTTGAAAACCATCATCAACACACATTTGTTCTATAATATCAACATGAATCGGGTGATCATTAACGCCCTAAACTATCAATCATTTATCATTCAAATCATTTCTAGCAAGATATTTTTATACAAGAGTTCACACTTTAATCATCACTTAAACATTCAAAGCAAACATCTCAGTAAACAACCCATTTATTTAACAAGTAGAGTCATCATGCATCCTAAAGTTACCAAAAGATTAATAAAACTACAAAACACT
Organism: Helianthus annuus; assembly: GCF_002127325.2. Classification (NCBI taxonomy): domain Eukaryota; kingdom Viridiplantae; phylum Streptophyta; class Magnoliopsida; order Asterales; family Asteraceae; genus Helianthus; species Helianthus annuus. The sequence continues at coordinate 127,610,351 of NC_035447.2, forward strand.
AACCGGTTAAATATGGAGGGTATGGAGAGTCGGTGAAAGAAGTTCCGAGTGAGGGTAATGAGCTTGATCCGAGAGTCTTAATGCTACCGGTTGAATCCAAGAGAGAGAGAGAGAGGAGATGTTGAGGCTTAGGGTTTTAGTGAGAGAAAGATGAGAGAAGAGGGAGAAGGAGAGTGTGTGGGAGTGAGTGTGAGGGAATGTTTGCAAATGGTGAAAAGTGGCAAGGTTGGCCATCCTCATGGGTTTTATACCCGTTCCGAGTCGGTGCACCCTAGTGGGTTTCCGAGTGGGCTTCTCGGGTGTATGGCCCAACCGATGTGGGTTACTCGAGACCGAGTGGTCTCGAGTCATGTCCTTGGGGTCTCGGCTCATATATATATATATATATATATATATATATATATATATATATATATATACACATATACATATAACTTAATACAAGGATCATATAGCACACCAAGGTAATTCACAAATTTCCATTTAATAATATATGTACACATAATTACAATACAAGTGTAACACCCATTCTAATTTAATGTTAATATATCAATAAAATATGCATTTTATATAGAAATACGACTTAATAAAATTTTTTTCCATCAAGAATGTTCACACAAGATTGAAACATTCATAATACCAATCTTAAGTGTTTCCATAATTCATATTATGAAATCAAAACAAAATTTAATGCGGAAGCTTCGTTATCATGTGTTCGGTTCTTCATCGAGCTTGATCTTCATCCGGGCACTCTTCACATTCAACTAAGATCAAAACCAACTTAAATGTTAGTTTTGATAGTTACATAATAAGTTTAAACAAGTTACATGGGTTAAACAAACAAAATTTAACAATTTTCCGGAATTAGGGGGCGTCGCGTGACGCCTAGCCCCCTTTTTCACAGCATGTTGCTGCATATTCCCAGCATGACCCGATTTCACAGAAACGAGCATAACTCTCTCGTTTTTAATCCGTTTTACCCGATTCTTTTTCTACGCGTCCGTAATTTAATTCTCCATCATATGGAGTTAAAATCCAACATCCAACATAATAAATTTTGAGACTTCTAAAACTTCGACTCGTTACCTTTTTACCAAATTTTAACCCGTTTATGCATTTTATGAAACAAACATATTAGTTTGATCCTTATATCACATACACTTCTTCAAATTAATGTTATCTACCACTTTAGGTTCTAATCACAGGTTTATTACACAATTTAAACCCGTTTTTGCTCGTATGCTTATTTTGACCCGTTAAGGGTATTTTAAGCACTTTAAAGCTTGAGATCGCTTTCATTCATTCTAGCATCTTATTCCTTCATTTCTTATCAAGTAATCTTCAACTACAACTCTTTGTTTGTTGGATTTAAATGTTGATATCTATATGTTCTGAGTTTTACCATTCGGATTGTTATTTTATGGCAAGACTCAAATAGAGCTATTTGACTAATGTATTACATCTTTCAACTTCTACACTTATTCTAAGTATTTATCTAATCATGAAACTCGTTTCCAAACAACCTCTAAGGGCTGTTTGTTCAATTTAGCCTACAAGGGCATTTTGGATTTAAATGTGGATATCTATATGTTCCGAGTTTTACCATCTGGTCCTTCTTTCTTTTACGACGAAGGACTCTCTCCAATTATTCGACCAAAATAGCACTATTAACTACAACATAATTATGCGTACCCGGCCCGGATCAACAAGTAGACCCGATTTATACCTTGTTTTCATTATCACACAATCAATGGTGACGCAATTATCCGATTTGCTAATCGGTCCTGTTAACATAAGACTTGACAACCACATTAGTCGATATTGTCAAATGGTGTTATCACCGCCATTCGACCCGTTTGGACTATATGCCCAACATTATCTATTTAATCAAAAACATCGTTTTTGATTTCCAATTCATACATCCATCCCATCCCAGATTTTATTACCATACCCTTTTTCTTTTAATTATTAGATTACACTACAAGGTAATCTTAATGAAATTCCATATTTCCAATATTATCGTTATCACGTTTATAACGTATAGAATAAACGAGTATTCTACATAAGTGTGTAAATTACACTTACCTCGCATCCACGCCATGCTTTTCTTTCCGTACTTGCTCCGTTTGACCCGCTCCCTCCTCCAAGCTTTCACCTAGCTTGTTACGCGTCAAACTATTGTCAATCATTTACAAGGCGGTTAAATTAGTCATTAACAATCACGACTATTCCACCTCACTTATTTCCTATGTCGAAGCTACTGTTCGACTTCATGCTTAGTTAACTTAGTTTATCAAAGTTAACTACTTTAAATCACAAGGTTTACTACATTAAGTCTAAATCAACATAGTATTTAGAACCTTTATCACTTCATATTACGCGTAATTGCCATATCATTCAAATACGCGTTTTCACTCTAATTTCAACACTTTAGTTCTCATTTAGGCATTTTAACAAACACCTAATGTGCATAATTTGTATTCTTCTTTTATCAAGTTCATGGTTATTGTTTTAACATCAATTAACATGTTCACATCAATTGTTCGCATCTACAACATCAGAATTCACTTACGAAAATTCAAATTACACTAGAACTACCATCAATTTCTAGTGTTTAACATGTTCATGCAAAACCCACTTATCACCTTCAATGGTGATCATGAATTTACAAGGATTAGGCCTAATTTCATCATATACTTGTCTAGGGTTTACCCCTAGACACTACAATGTTCCTATTTCATCATATAACACGCATGCAATCATCTAATTCGAATTCTCTAGGTTTGCTCAGAATTTCAACTAGAGATTTCTCAAGAAATTTACATACCTCGTGACTCCTTTTTCAATGGAGATCACTAATTCGTACTCGGATGTTGATTTGGACTTGATTTGTCCCTTCAATTTGATGAAATTGTGTTGATTAGGGTTTGAGCTCAAGAACCCCTTGTGCTCCTGTGGAAAAACTCGACCAGAACACACACTAAAGTGTGTGTTTTGGTGTTTTGTTTTAATTAAATAAAACTATTTTCAATTTTGTCAAGTTTAGTCCCCTCACTTGTTCAACTTTTTATAAAGAATGTTATTAATCAAGTTTCATTGGCATTTTAACAACATTCAATTAACTAGGTTGATATTCCTAGTTACTTGGCGGGTTCGGGGAAATCACATCCTGTTTCTACTTTAAGTCCCGTTAACTCGGGCCTTTTATATACCTTGGTTTTCTAAAAGTATTTATCCTCCTTTTAATTAATATTAGATTTATTTATTTAAATCCTAATATTTACCGGGTAAATTTTTACCACTAACGGTATTTTACCCATCAGTAATATTAACGGAGTTTGATTACAAAACCCGTTTTTGGGGTGTTACAAGTCTACCCCCTTAAAGAGGTTTCGTCCTCAAAACCTTTTTCTTACATGTTTTATCGAGTTTAACTCCATGCATTTGATCTCGATAATCAATCGAGCATTGCTCATATTCTAACCAATTGTTAGTATTACCAGAAAAGTATGATAATATCTTTTTGGTTACTAATCATCTACGTATCTCATACGACATAATGCACTTTGAAATAACGTAATCTCGTTATTTCCACTAGTTTAGTTAACTTAGCGATATCCATCGGTTTTATACATTATCGTACTCTTTGTGAATCCGTTACCTTAACCCGTTTAAAGGTCTTTAGTGAAATCTTTCACTTTTTGCAACAATTTCTTTTGTTTTCAAATTCCTTTATTCAGTTCAGTTATACCGAATCCACCGCTTACAAGCAACCAAATTTATTTAAATGACCTTAACCGGTCTCACTAACTGGACTTATTAGTCCAGTTACTTTTTACCGCTCGCTTGGTTGTAATGTGATTCCACTTCACATTGCATTTCTTGACCGTGATCGTGTCACGTCATGTTTAATTCATATCAACGTTTCTTTATCATACTTCTTCTTTTCGAATGTATTGTCTCGCACCTATCGATGTTAAGACCCATACTCTTTGATATTTGTTATTTCCGAATTCACCTTATAGTATTCATATTTGTTAAAACGTTATTTCTTACTAAAACTGAATTTTAGTTTAACGTTTTTCTCTTTAACTATGTCAATTACTCATATCAAGAAAATTGACAACCCATAATTTATTGTTTTCCGTTCTCGTTTTACGCGGGGATTCGTAACAAGTCCCATCACCTTGCACTATCGACCCGTAGGTTCCTTCACTTAACCTCGTAGGCTATTTCCCTAAGCTTTCACCTCTTTAAGGCGAGGCTCTTATGATCCCTTAGCTTCAATTCATGACCCGTGGGTCATTTTGGCCCTGTAGACCGTTACACTAATTAATATCCCGTAGGTTATGATGATCCCGTAGATAATCTTTTATTCTTGTCTTTATTCAAATGTGTATACGTTTATATACGCATATGGCGTTAAGGCACCCCCTTTTTATGTTTAGAATTATTCACCTTTACTTTTTTTTTTTGGATTTCGTTTGACCTTGACCGTAGTCTAAGGCTACATTGTTTTCTTTCGAATTATCTTTCCGACTTCTTGACTTCTAACGTCAATTACACGTCGGTTTGCCCTACACTTACCGTTACCCGGTTCTTACCTATACTTCTTTACGTCCCATTACCCGGGTTCTTTTATTTTAATGTTTTTAATGCCTATAACTCCTTTACATAGGTTTATCAATATTTCGCACTTTTATTTATTCGAATCGCGCTTACTTACTTTAGCAAGTGTCATCCTTTATTAAATTTGTTTGACTTGTTCGAGTGAAAATTCATCACTTATGAATGTCAAACTTAAGTCTTTGTTCGACCCGTTCAGCTTTGAAATAGTTGAACGTAATTTACCAAAATTTCTATTTGCAGTGTCTTATCGTCCTTTAGTCATGACCCAAAACCCGAGTCTTTTTGACTTTCCATACGCATTCCTGTTTCTCAGTCTACGCATGCGTTTAATTCCTTACCCATCAACCGGGTGTTTTACCGAAATCGTTATCATTGCACCCCTTCCGGTAGGCATTAAGACTTCATTTCGATTTACTTGGTCATCTTAGCGAAATCTGTCGCTTTTATTCAACCATGTCTTTTATTCTTTACGTGACCACCATTGGCGGCCTTATTAATTATGAGTGACGATTATCATCGTTATCCTTTCTTTACTATGACTACATTTAACAACCTTGATTATCTTTTTCGTGTGGGCAACACCTTTGTTTTTATGACCTGGCGGATCATCTATACTTTGGTTTTACTTGTCCATTTTGTTCACCATGGCCCTTGTCACACCCCGACCACGTAAAACAACAAAACGTGGCGGAAACGTCGGGGAGTGTTGTAACAGAATCATTGTTTCACAACCATGGATCGAATAGTTTTGTTTATTGAATTATTGAACTAAATGTTTTGATACAAATTAGATAAATACAACTATTATCTTTCAAGTTTTAAAGTCGCTAAGGCCTTGTCCATTCCTATGTGAGAATACACCAATATCACCAATCAAGCATCATCAACTATTGTACCTGGAACACATGTGAAAATAGGTACGTCAGCATAAAAATGCCGGCGAGTACATAGGTTTTGTATGAGTTTGAGATTCATGGCTCGTTTTACATATTGCAATACTTATTTAAAAACCTTGTTTTGAAAAGTATAGTATTGCGACATAAATAACCAACTCAAATCAGATTGGTTATAGTTTATAAAATAAAAATCTCGTAGCCATGATTCTTAACCCCAAAACATTTGTTTAATTAAATCCAGATTTGTAAATCGTTTATGGAATAAAACTCGAATAGTATAATATATTGTTGGAAAACCTTGTATTACAACTTTGTTTTGTTTACCATCGCCCAATAGATCTAGATAACGCAACGATATATAATGTATTAAAAGCACTTAAATATAGGAAGTACCAGCGGCGTATCCACCATGCTTTTAACACATTATACCCGCCCCGTTACCTAATCACTTCCCTATCCCATTGGTTCAAACAGGTTTCAACGGTTCATGTCAATCAATGGTTACAAACGGTTCACATAGTCAAGTAGTCACAAATGGTTCATGTAATCAAGTAGTCACAAACGGTTCATATAGTCCAACGGTTCATCTAGTTAACGGTTGCAAACGGTTCACATAAGCAACGGTTACTAACGGTTCACATAGTCAAATGATTACAAACGGTTCACATGATCAAATGGTTACAACGGTTCAAATGATTAAATGGTTACAACGGTTCAAAATGTAAAACAATGTGTCCATATGCTGGATGAGCATATGCGACAAAATGTGGTATATGGAAATCAATGTGCTAGCATGTTAAGTGAACATACATAGCAAAACATAATGAAATCGTGTACTAATAATGTACTATTGAACATAGTAAGTATATGATATAAAAACATGGGAAACATGAAAGTATCAAGTAGGCACATGTGTTCCACCCCAAAACAGTTTGAAAACAGTAAAAGAGGGGACTATGTACTCACCTGAGGGTGCTTAGAAGTCTTGAACAACAACCAAGCAAAGCTAGAGTGACCAGGGAATCAAACGGCACCCTATATAGGTAACTATGTAAATAACCGGACCTAAATCGGGAGATAGGATAGAATGAGGTTCTATAAATCAAATGAGTAATTGAACTCATATGGTATGATTTAATAGACCCTACATTCAGATTGGAAAGCCTACCTAAGTGCTTTTGACCCGTTTCGACACATTATGGTAACATAAGCTACTATAAAGCGTCGTTAGCGTAGAACTATGTTCAGATGGTAATCTATGTGCTATGTCAAGTCTTACATGCCCAATTATCCCTAAACATGTTACTAAATCAAATTACTTGTCAAAAATATGTTCACATAGGCCAGATACGGATTTTAGCTTCAAAAGGGCATTTTGGTCATTTCCTATGGGCATACAAGCTAACAAGCATATGACTAACCAAATCCTATGTGATCATAAGGTATAACCTCTGAGGTTATTCCCTATGCAACTATAATCACTAATTAAGCTTGGTCGGATCCTAAAAGATCGACCAAACGGGTCGGGTTCGAAAGGCTAAGCGGTTGTTTAGACCGCTTACCTTACGACCCTAAACAAGCACTAAACTAATAGTGTCGAGTTAAACATGTCAAAACATGTTTAACCTACTGATTTGGTATCAAAACAAGGTGTTTTGATATCCTAAAGTAGTTCCGTTGCAAAATGCGTGCTAAAACGCATTTTGACCGAAACTTTGACTCGACACTACAACTAGCTAACGTGGTAATCAGCGGTTATAATCACGAAGGATTATAACTATCGTGATTACAATCACGTTTCAAAGTTCAATTGAACTTTGACTTGACCAATTGATGGTCAAAACCGAAAGTCAAACTGTTGGTCAAACTGTTTGACTTTCTGCACTACATAAGGAAAAAGCCATAAAAAGAATGAAAGAAGCTCACTTAGGGTCCTTGCTATATTTTCAACAAAGAAGACAAAGTCCCAATTCAGCTTAGAGAGCTTCCAAGCAGATGTAGAGGAGAAGAAATGAGAATGAGCAAAGAATGAAGTGAATTGGATGGCTATTTATACTTGTGGTGATGCACTAGGATCATCACAAGTGTTTTGCTTGGTCATTAAGCATTGAATCACAACCATACAAGTGTTAGGAGCAGGTGCAAAGCCTTGGAGAGGTGGTAACTTGGTTACCACACAAAGAAATTGCAAGATTGGCCCCTGAATTTACAAACTGATGCTGAAAACACACTTTCTGCCCAGATGTGGCGCTCGCGTAGCGCGACGGCATAGGCAGGAGGTGCTCGCGCTACGCTACGGTGTGTCTGATTCAGCAAAGTTTCAAAAATGGCAGAAATGGTCCCTGCACGCGTTTAAAGCCTTTTTCGATGCGTTTAAACCCCGTTAACCTCATTTCAAGGCTCTAAAATGAAGTTAAAGCATAGGGGACTCAAAACATGCTCAAAAATATCTCGGATGTCGGTTCGTTTGATCGTACAATCGCGTTGTTCGGTTAATTACGACGGAAGTCGTAACGAACGCAAAATCGATCAAAATTAAGCGACGAATGGAATTTTTGCATGGCGATCACTAAAATAAAAATATTTTAGTGTGTACAAAAATTTTGGATGTCCAGATGTGTCCAGAACGTAAGATATGCGCGAAAAAGCAAACTTACGCCGTTTTTGACACTTTTAGTCCCTGTAAGATCATATAAGCATGTTTTCGCACACCGAACCTATCAAAGCTTATTTCTAAGCCATTTTTAGGTTATATATGGTATGTTTAACTTATGATCAAGTTCCGGACTGTTCGACACCATACGAATCGGTATAGTTTTGCAGTTTGACACAAATAGTCCCTGCGATCGAACAAACTTGATTTCGACACACCAAACCATCCAAAACTTATTTCTAAGTTATGTGAAGGTTATTTAAGGTATGTTAAGCCTATGTCACTATTCCGTAGTGTTTGTTGCATTAAACTGGTTATATTTACGCATCAGATCGCGTATAACCTTCCAGAAAGCGATTTAAGGTTCGAAATCGAACAAGATTTTGATATGTGCAAACGATACACATATTTTCACAAATCCCAAGTATGAAACACAAAATTTCATTGGTTTGGCATTTGTTTGACGGTCACAGTGACACAGGTGTCACAGTCTCCCCTACTTTAGGAAATTTCGTCCCGAAATTTATTCGTAGGAGTCTGTCTGTGACTTTGTGTCAAATAACCACTAGAGATATGCAAAACATAATCCTATCATTTCCTTAACAGACATTCTTCAGAAACGAAAATGAATGGACGGAGTCATTTTCAACAGATGCTTCCTCAGAATCGGAAATGAAAAGGATAATCAAACGGATATTCATTTCCTTCTACGGATATTCTTCAGAAACGAAAATGAACAAACGGAGTCATTTTCAACAGATGCTTCCTCAGAATCGGAAATGAAAAGGATAATCAAACGGATATTCATTTCCTTCTACGGATATTCTTCAGAAACGAAAATGAACAAACGGAGTCATTTTCAACAGATGCTTCCTCAGAATCGGAAATGAAAAGGATAATCAAACGGATATTCATTTCCATCAACGGATATTCTTCAGAAGCGAAAATGAACAAACGGAGTCATTTTCAACAGATGCTTCCTCAGAATCGGAAATGAAAAGGATAATCAAATGGATATTCATTTCCATCAACGGATATTCTTCAGAAGCGAAAATGAACAAACGGAGTCATATTCAACAGATGCTTCCTCAGAATCGGAAATGAAAAGGATAATCAAACGGATATTCATTTCCATCAACGGATATTCTTCAGAAGCGAAAATGAATGGATGATCCATTTTCCTCAATGGATTCTTCATCAGAACGGAAATGAAGGATTAAACAAACGGATATTCATTTCCATCAACGGATATTCTTCAGAAGCGAAAATGAATGGATGATCCATTTTCCTCAACGGATTCTTCATCAGAACGGAAATGAAGGATTTAAACAAACGGATATTCATTTCCATCAACGGATATTCTTCAGAAGTGAAAAATGAATAGCTAGTTCATTTTTCTCAACGGGTGCTTCATCAGAATTGGAAATGAACAGGGTTCACTCAAGGCACATGACAAAACTCGATGTGGTTTCCGTGCACTAAATTCCATAATTATGTAGGCCTCCATAATTACGTAATTCCTTGCACAGTCCGCACAGTTCATTTCATAATGTGTAGGGGAAGAAAATCAAACATGTGATGAGTGTGGCTGGACTACCATAGGGTCCTTTTTAATTAGATCGACAAAGGATCTCTTTAATTAGACCACACAAGGAGTCTTTTCAGTTGTTCATCACATGATATTCCTAACCAGATTTTTGGATAAATCTGTTTAACTAGACCACTCAAGGGGTCTAATTATGGAATAGTACTTCATAACCCAAGGGACTTAACTACCACGTAGAAGTCCATTAAGGATTTAAGGTAGTACCTTTGAATATCCTTCTATGAATCCCTCATATGAAGATATGGGAGATTCTATGAGGATTTCGAAAACAAATCGGATCGCACAAAACACAAAGGAGAACACATAAACACATAATCACAAAATCGCATAATTGATTAATTCGACCTTTAATTTGTTATCTTTGGACACGGATATTTGAAGCACACCAGGAATCCAATCCGTGGATTTCATTTGGCACTTTAATCATAAGAATCTAACTATGGAGATAGAAAGATCTTAATAGGAATTCGGATTTATCCTTATTGAATCGTAATATACGTATTAAGGCATACGAATAATTCAATTTAGGTCTCCGATTTGATTGATAATCATCCACAAGGATCTAATTATGAGGATAGAAAGATCCTATTTTGGAATTTGGAATTTTGTGTAACGAGAGGTGTTCCGACACCTAGCACTAGGCGTGCTTTAAGTCGATACACAAGGTAGAAAGTTCATGAGGTTGAGACGCTAGATATGCCAAGGCGACATATGAAGCAGGATTTGAAGATTTGAACAACAGCAGGGTTTATAACAGCTTTGCTTTGGATTGCAAAGCGGCACCTGTTAATCAAATGTCCCCATCGTCCATCGTGGGTACACTTGAAACAAGGTATTTGATTCGAATGATGACGGCTACATTGATTGCACCAAGGAGCAGTTCCCTTACATGGTTTCATTCCTGAGGCGAGTCATGGTGGTAGCTAAAACAACGGTCCTCTGGAGTACGACGCCTATTTGCTGGGTAATTGCAGCACCTGGTTCGGACATTTGAGTGTTGTTGCGATGAAGAGGCATTTCGAAGACAATGGAAGGCATAGGAGGGAACAAGCGAATGATAGCCAAAGGAAAATGACAACGCATGAAGATTGTGACCATTTGTTTGTTACCAAAAGCAAACAAATGAGACAGTGACTAATCAAAGTAAGCGGGTCAATATAATGTATCGTGAAGACATGCTTGCCTATAAGTGGACACTTACCCCAAGAGTTCCCAGGTAAGAGTGACTGGTCCGATACCGTGGATTTGTACGAACACTCTAGCCTTAGACAGAAGACCCAGGGTACAGGCATCCACTCTTACAGTTTGCACGTGTTCACATTATTTAGACCCAAACTTTGACGAGTTTGGAAACTCAAAAAGGCACTAAGCCAAATATGAGTCAAACTGGAAGGGTTCAAAACCTTATAATAAATCATCCTAGAACAGATGATTAGTTTTCAAGGCAGATCAAATTTATGTTCTTATTGTGGTTGTCACTTAAGGATAAGTGACGGTATTGTTTTATGACTAAACGCAAGTAAACTCGCGTTAGGGTCCTAGGAAGGTTATAGTCTAGGTCAAAGCATTACTAATAACCTAATTCCCTATAACCATTGGCTCTGATACCAACTTTTCTGTCACACCCCGACCACGTAAAACAACAAAACGTGGCGGAAACGTCGGGGAGTGTTGTAACAGAATCATTGTTTCACAACCATGGATCGAATAGTTTTGTTTATTGAATTATTGAACTAAATGTTTTGATACAAATTAGATAAATACAACTATTATCTTTCAAGTTTTAAAGTCGCTAAGGCCTTGTCCATTCCTATGTGAGAATACACCAATATCACCAATCAAGCATCATCAACTATTGTACCTGGAACACATGTGAAAATAGGTACGTCAGCATAAAAATGCCGGCGAGTACATAGGTTTTGTATGAGTTTGAGATTCATGGCTCGTTTTACATATTGCAATACTTATTTAAAAACCTTGTTTTGAAAAGTATAGTATTACGACATAAATAACCAACTCAAATCAGATTGGTTATAGTTTATAAAATAAAAATCTCGTAGCCATGATTCTTAACCCCAAAACATTTGTTTAATTAAATCCAGATTTGTAAATCGTTTATGGAATAAAACTCGAATAGTATAATATATTGTTGGAAAACCTTGTATTACAACTTTGTTTTGTTTACCATCGCCCAATAGATCTAGATAACGCAACGATATATAATGTATTAAAAGCACTTAAATATAGGAAGTACCAGCGGCGTATCCACCATGCTTTTAACACATTATACCCGCCCCGTTACCTAATCACTTCCCTATCCCATTGGTTCAAACAGGTTTCAACGGTTCATGTCAATCAATGGTTACAAACGGTTCACATAGTCAAGTAGTCACAAATGGTTCATGTAATCAAGTAGTCACAAACGGTTCATATAGTCCAACGGTTCATCTAGTTAACGGTTGCAAACGGTTCACATAAGCAACGGTTACTAACGGTTCACATAGTCAAATGATTACAAACGGTTCACATGATCAAATGGTTACAACGGTTCAAATGATTAAATGGTTACAACGGTTCAAAATGTAAAACAATGTGTCCATATGCTGGATGAGCATATGCGACAAAATGTGGTATATGGAAATCAATGTGCTAGCATGTTAAGTGAACATACATAGCAAAACATAATGAAATCGTGTACTAATAATGTACTATTGAACATAGTAAGTATATGATATAAAAACATGGGAAACATGAAAGTATCAAGTAGGCACATGTGTTCCACCCCAAAACAGTTTGAAAACAGTAAAAGAGGGAACTATGTACTCACCTGAGGGTGCTTAGAAGTCTTGAACAACAACCAAGCAAAGCTAGAGTGATCAGGGAATCAAACGGCACCCTATATAGGTAACTATGTAAATAACCGGACCTAAATCGGGAGATAGGATAGAATGAGGTTCTATAAATCAAATGAGTAATTGAACTCATATGGTATGATTTAATAGACCCTACATTCAGATTGGAAAGCCTACCTAAGTGCTTTTGACCCGTTTTGACACATTATGGTAACATAAGCTACTATAAAGCGTCGTTAGCGTAGAACTATGTTCAGATGGTAATCTATGTGCTATGTCAAGTCTTACATGCCCAATTATCCCTAAACATGTTACTAAATCAAATTACTTGTCAAAAATATGTTCACATAGGCCAGATACGGATTTTAGCTTCAAAAGGGCATTTTGGTCATTTCCTATGGGCATACAAGCTAACAAGCATATGACTAACCAAATCCTATGTGATCATAAGGTATAACCTCTGAGGTTATTCCCTATGCAACTATAATCACTAATTAAGCTTGGTCGGATCCTAAAAGATCGACCAAACGGGTCGGGTTCGAAAGGCTAAGCGGTTGTTTAGACCGCTTACCTTACGACCCTAAACAAGCACTAAACTAATAGTGTCGAGTTAAACATGTCAAAACATGTTTAACCTACTGATTTGGTATCAAAACAAGGTGTTTTGATATCCTAAAGTAGTTCCGTTGCAAAATGCGTGCTAAAACGCATTTTGACCGAAACTTTGACTCGACACTACAACTAGCTAACGTGGTAATCAGCGGTTATAATCACGAAGGATTATAACTATCGTGATTACAATCACGTTTCAAAGTTCAATTGAACTTTGACTTGACCAATTGATGGTCAAAACCGAAAGTCAAACTGTTGGTCAAACTGTTTGACTTTCTGCACTACATAAGGAAAAAGCCATAAAAAGAATGAAAGAAGCTCACTTAGGGTCCTTGCTATCTTTTCAACAAAGAAGACAAAGTCCCAATTCAGCTTAGAGAGCTTCCAAGCAGATGTAGAGGAGAAGAAATGAGAATGAGCAAAGAATGAAGTGAATTGGATGGCTATTTATACTTGTGGTGATGCACTAGGATCATCACAAGTGTTTTGCTTGGTCATTAAGCATTGAATCACAACCATACAAGTGTTAGGAGCAGGTGCAAAGCCTTGGAGAGGTGGTAACTTGGTTACCACACAAAGAAATTGCAAGATTGGCCCCTGAATTTACAAACTGATGCTGAAAACACACTTTCTGCCCAGATGTGGCGCTCGCGTAGCGCGACGGCATAGGCAGGAGGTGCTCGCGCTACGCTACGGTGTGTCTGATTCAGCAAAGTTTCAAAAATGGCAGAAATGGTCCCTGCACGCGTTTAAAGCCTTTTTCGATGCGTTTAAACCCCGTTAACCTCATTTCAAGGCTCTAAAATGAAGTTAAAGCATAGGGGACTCAAAACATGCTCAAAAATATCTCGGATGTCGGTTCGTTTGATCGTACAATCGCGTTGTTCGGTTAATTACGACGGAAGTCGTAACGAACGCAAAATCGATCAAAATTAAGCGACGAATGGAATTTTTGCATGGCGATCACTAAAATAAAAATATTTTAGTGTGTACAAAAATTTTGGATGTCCAGATGTGTCCAGAACGTAAGATATGCGCGAAAAAGCAAACTTACGCCGTTTTTGACACTTTTAGTCCCTGTAAGATCATATAAGCATGTTTTCGCACACCGAACCTATCAAAGCTTATTTCTAAGCCATTTTTAGGTTATATATGGTATGTTTAACTTATGATCAAGTTCCGGACTGTTCGACACCATACGAATCGGTATAGTTTTGCAGTTTGACACAAATAGTCCCTGCGATCGAACAAACTTGATTTCGACACACCAAACCATCCAAAACTTATTTCTAAGTTATGTGAAGGTTATTTAAGGTATGTTAAGCCTATGTCACTATTCCGTAGTGTTTGTTGCATTAAACTGGTTATATTTACGCATCAGATCGCGTATAACCTTCCAGAAAGCGATTTAAGGTTCGAAATCGAACAAGATTTTGATATGTGCAAACGATACACATATTTTCACAAATCCCAAGTATGAAACACAAAATTTCATTGGTTTGGCATTTGTTTGACGGTCACAGTGACACAGGTGTCACAGCCCTTTCGTCCAAGATGACTTATCTTCGTGAATTTTCTTTTGATCATTCATTTATATCATCATTTACATTAATCCTTGTCCCTTCTCTCGGGCTCATTATCCTAATGTAATACGCTTCCGTCACCCGGCTGTGCGTTTACATTATTATCAACTATTTTGTTCATTTGTTTCATTTAGATACTTTTTAATTTGTCCCATTCGCCTCGTCCTTACTACATCGGATGTAAATTTGTCCGCTATAAGAAGTTCATGGTATCATATGCCACTACTTACTTGGCCAGAGTAAGCGGTTAATACATGACACGCATGACCTTTTTATAGTTTTCACGTCACGCCCTATGTAAGTAATGCCTCTATTTGTTTCTCTTGGAAACACTATCCCGAATACATTTTCTATTCGGGTTTTTTCCAACTTTTTAATCTACATATGCAACTTTCAATTTCTACATATTTGTTGCATATTACTATTTGTGCAATTAAATTTAAAGTGTGCACCTGGTAAAGCTTTCCCCGACGGGCGTTCCTTTGCCATTAACCTTGTTCGCGGTCGTTACGCGATTTAGTCCTTGGTGAGCATGCTCCTCTTGTCATACTTCGGATTGTTCCTCTATCATATCCGCAATTCGTTCAACTCTCGTCATCTTCAGGCACGAGTGTCCTTAAATTAACACACTAACAAAAGTTAGTAGTGTCACCTTCAATAATCGCCCGTATTATAATACAAGGCTTTTTCTACTATACGTGTCAACGCACGAAATTTCGTCAACTGCATCTATCGTTTAATTGGGGTAACGTGTATTACGCGATAACCCTATGTGTTCTTTACAACACCTTAACACGCTAAACCATTAACATACATGTACTTACCGGATTTGGGATCAAGCCTCGAACCGAACACTTTACCCTTCAACCTTGGGCTCTGATTACCAACTTGTAACACACATTCTAATTTAATGTTAATATATCAATAAAATATGCATTTTATATAGAAATACGACTTAATAAAATTTTTTCCATCAAGAATGTTCACACAAGATTGAAACATTCATAATACCAATCTTAAGTGTTTCCATAATTCATATTATGAAATCAAAACAAAAGTTTAATGCGGTAGCTTCGTTATCATGTGTTCGGTTCTTCATCGAGCTTGATCTTCATCTTGGAACTCTTGACATTCACCTAAGATCAAAACCAACTTAAAAGTTAGTTTTGATAGTTAAATAATAAGTTTAAACAAGTTACATGGGTTAAACAAACAAAATTTAACAATTTTCCGGAATTAGGGGGCGTCGCGTGACGCCTAGCCCCCTTTTTCATAGCACGTTGCTTAAACTGTTGCTGCATATTCCCAGCATCACCCGATTTCACGTAAACGAGCATAACTCTCTCCTTTTTAATCCGTTTTACCTGATTCTTTTTCCTACGCGTCCGTAATTTAATTCTCCATCATATGGAGTTAAAATCCAACATCCAACATAATAAATTTTGAGACTTCTAAGCCTTCGACTCGTTACCTTTTTACCAAATTTTAACCCGTTTATGCATTTTATCAAACAAACATATTTGTTTGATCCTTATACCACATACACTTCTTAAAATTAATGTTATCTACCACTTTAGGTTCTAATCACAGGTTTATTACACAATTTAAACCCGTTTTTGCCCGTATGCTTATTTTGACCCGTTAAGGGTATTTTAAGCACTTTAAAGCTTGAGATCGCTTTCATTCATTTCTAGCATCTTATTCCTGCATTTCTTATCAAGTAATCTTTAACTACAACTCTTTGTGTGTTGGATTTAAATGTGGATAACTATATGTTCCGAGTTTTACCCTTCGGATTGTTATATTACGGCAAGACTCAAATAGATCTATTTGACTAACGTATTACATCTTTCAACTTCTACACTTATTCTAAGTATTTATCTAATCATGAAACTCGTTTCCAAACAACCTCTAAGGGTTGTTTGTTCAATTTAGCCTACAAGGGCGTTTTGGTCAGTTTTGGTCCTTCTTTTACGACGAAGGACTCTCTCCAATTATTCGACCAAAATAGCACTTTTAACTACAACATAATTATGCGTACCTGGCCCGGATCAACAAGTAGACCCGATTTATACCTCGTTTTCATTATCACACAATCAATGGTGACGCAATTATCCGATTTGCTAATCGGTCCTGTTAACATAAGACTTGACAACCACATTAGTCAATATTGTCAAATGGTGTTATCACCACCATTCGACCCGTTTGTACTATATGCCCAACATTATCTATTTAATCAAAAACATCGTTTTTGATTTCCAATTCATACATCCATCCCATCCCAGATTTTATTACCATACCCTTTTTCTTTTAAACTCTTTTCTTACAAATTCAACCCATTTCGGCTTACGCCATGGGTATCCTTTTAACCTTGATTTACATTAGTCGACACTTGACCAAATTCCATTTTTTGCCCTTTCCCCCTCATTATTAGATTACACTACAAGGTAATCTTAACGAAAATCTATATTTCCAATATTATCGTTATCACGTTTATAACGTATAGAATAAACGAGTATTCTACATAAGTGTGTAAATTACACTTACCTCGCATCCACGCCACGCTTTTCTTTCCGTACTTGCTCCGTTTGACCCGCTCCCTCCTCCAAGATTTCACCTAGCTTGTTACGCGTCAAACTATTGTCAATCATTTACAAGGCGGTTAAATTAGTCATTAACAATCACGACTATTCCACCTCACTTATTTTCTATGTCGAAGCTACTGTTCGACTTCATGCTTAGTTAACTTAGTTTATCAAAGTTAACTACTTTAAATCACAAGGTTTACAACATTAAGTCTAAATCAACATAATATTTAGAACCTTTATCACTTCATATTACGCGTAATTGCCATATCATTCAAATACGCGTTTTCACTCTAATTTCAACACTTTAGTTCTCATTTAGGCATTTTAACAAACACCTAATATGCATAATTTGTATTCTTCTTTTATCAAGTTCATGGTTATTGTTTTAACATCAATGAACATGTTCACATCAATTACTCGCATCTACAACATCAGAATTCACTTACGAAAATTCAAATTACACTAGAACTACCATCAATTTCTAGTGTTTAACATGTTCATGCAAAACCCACTTATCACCTTCAATGGTGATCATGAATTTACAAGGATTAGGCCTAATTTCATCATATACTTGTCTAGGGTTTACCCCTAGACACTACAATGTTCATATTTCATCATATAACACGCATGCAATCATCTAATTCGAATTCTCTAGATTTGCTTAGAATTTCAACTAGAGATTTCTCAAGAAATTTACATACCTCGTGACTCCTTTTTCAATGGAGATCACTAATTCGTACTCGGATTTTGATTTGGACTTGATTTGTCCCGTCAATTTGATGAAATTGTGTTGATTAGGGTTTGAGCTCAAGAACCCCTTGTGCTCCTGTGGAAAAACTCGACCAGAACACACACTGAAGTGTGGGTTTGGTGTTTTGTTTTAATTAAATAAAACTATTTTCAATTTTGTCAAGTTTAGTCCCCTCACTTGTTCAACATTTTATAAAGAGTGTTATTAATCAAGTTTCATTGGCATTTTAACAACATTCAATTAACTAGGTTGATATTCCTAGTTACTTGGCGGGTTCGGGGAAATCACATCCTGCTTCTACTTTAAGTCCCGTTAACTCGGGCCTTTTATATAGTTTGTTTTTTTCTCAAAGTATTTATCCTCCTTTTAATTAATATTAGATTTATTTATTTAAATCCTAATATTTACCGGGTAAATTTTTACCACTAACGGTATTTTACCCATCAGTAATATTAACGGAGTTTGATTACCAAACCTGTTTTTGGGGTGTTACAACAAGATAGTTGCTCGGGAAAACCTAGAGTCTCACATTATCCCCAAGTTTTAAGAACTTTCGTCCCGAAAGTTAAGGCAGCCGCTGTCAAGCTAGTATAAGTGAGAACGTTTCAACGGGGTTTCATATCATCCCCCCGTTAGTTTGGAATTTCGTCCCGAAATTTGGTTGTAGCTTCAGTGCTGGGAGTTTCGTTTGGGATCAACTGGGGATATTTGCACTTCATCTGGTCTTCCCGCTCCCAGGTAAACTCTGGGCCACGGCGCGAGTTCCAACGAACTCGTACAATAGGTATTTGGCTACGTTTGAGGGTTTTGATTTCTCGATCCGTGATCTCAATCGGTTCCTCTACAAAGTGTAGTTGTTCGTCAAAAGTGAGTTCCTTGAAAGGAATTATTAGTGTTTCATCTGACAGACACTTCTTCAGATTAGACATGTGAAAGACGTTGTGCACCGCACTCAGCTCTTCAGGTAGATTCATTCTATAAGCAACCTTACCAATCTTCTCGGTAATTTCAAATGGTCCGACATATCGCGGATTAAGCTTGCCCCGTTTACCAAAACGAACCACAACCTTCCAGGGTGAGACTTTAAGTAGAACCCGGTCACCGACCTGGAATTCTAGCGGTTTCCTACGCTTATCAGCGTAACTTTTCTGACGGTCACGAGCTGCCGCCATGCGTTGTCTGATCTGGGAAATCCTTTCCGTCGTCTCGACCACGAGTTCCGGGCCAGTAATTTGGCTTTCGCCCACTTCCTCCCAACATAGAGGTGATCGGCATTTACGACCATACAATGCCTCAAAGGGTGCTGCCTCAATGCTGGTGTGGTAGCTGTTGTTATAGGAAAACTCTACCAACGGTAAGTGTCGTTCCCACCCGTTTCCAAAATCAATAACACATGCTCTCAGCATGTCTTCAAGCGTTTGGATGGTACGTTCCGTTTGACCATCGGTCTGTGGGTGGTAAGCAGTGCTCATATCCAAATGTGAGCCAAAAGATCTATGCGTAGCTTGCCATAATTCGGATGTAAAGTGCGGGTCATGATCGGATATGATAGAGGTTGGCACTCCGTGCCTAGCAACTATTTCCTTCAAGTAGATTGCAGCAAGTTTCGAATACTTATTGGTTTCCTTAATTGCGAGGAAGTGTGCAGACTTGGTTAGGCGGTCCACGATGACCCAGACGGTATCGTTCCCGCTTTGAGATCTTGGTAAGCATGTGACGAAATCCATGGAAATTTGCTCCCATTTCCATTTTGGCAGTTCCGGTTGTTGTAATAAGCCTGACGGCTTCTGGTATTCGACCTTGACTCTAGCACCGGTCAAGCGCTTGCTAACGTAGGTGGCTATGCTGGCCTTCATGCCAGGCCACCAATATGTAGTGTTGAGGTCGTCGAACATCTTATCCGAACCAGGATGTATCGAGTAACGAGCTTTGTGTGCTTCGTCCATCACAAGTTCACGTAGATCTCCATAGAGTGGAACCCAAATGCGCCCTGTCACGTAGTAAGAGCCGTCTTCCTTTTGTTCTAAACGTTTCCTCGATCCTCACAGGGACTCAGCCCTGATGTTCTCTGGTTTCAATGCTTCAACCTGAGCACCTCGTATCTGAGTAGGGAGGTTAGACTGGATGGTAAGTTGTAACGCTCACACGCGCTTAGGTGTAGTGTCCTTTCGGCTGAGGGCGTCTGCCACGACATTGGCTTTGCCCGGATGCTACTTGATCGCACATTCGTAATCATTCAAGAGTTCGACCCATCGACGTTGTCGCATGTTTAACTCCTTTTGCTTGAAGATATGCTCGAGACTCCTGTGATCGGTGTAAATGGTGCACCTGGTACCGTACAGGTAATGTCTCCATATCTTAAGAGCAAAAACCACTGCTCCCAACTCCAAGTTGTGCGTAGTGTAGTTCCTTTCGTGAATCTTAAGTTGTCGAGAAGCGTAAGCAATAACTTTCTCGCATTGCATTAACATGCAACCGAGCCCATGAATAGACGCATCGCAGTAAACCACAAAGTCATCGGTACCCTCAGGTAACGAGAGAATAGGAGCACTACAGA
The DNA here is from genome assembly GCF_002127325.2 of Helianthus annuus. NCBI lineage: Eukaryota > Viridiplantae > Streptophyta > Magnoliopsida > Asterales > Asteraceae > Helianthus > Helianthus annuus. The sequence continues at coordinate 127,631,078 of NC_035447.2, forward strand.
GGTTATCCTTTAGCTCCTGAAAAGCAGATTCCTGAGCATCATTCCATTTGTAAGCGATACCCTTCTGGGTGAGGGTCGTGAGGGGTTGAGCGATCATTGAAAATCCCTTGATGAATCTACGATAGTATCCCGCCACTCCCAAGAACTGGCGAACTTTGGTCGGTGACTTAGGTGTAGGCCAATTCTTTATAGATTCGATCTTAGCTGGATCGACGTGAATTCCGTCCTTATTGACCACGTGCCCAAGGAAGTGGACTTCTCGAAGCCAGAAGTCGCATTTCGAGAACTTGGCGTACAGTTGTTCATTGCGAAGGAGTTCGAGAATAAGACGCAGGTGTTGTTCATGCTCCTCTTGAATTTTCGAGTAGATCAGGATGTCGTCGATAAACACAATCACAAACTTGTTGAGGTAGGGTTTGCACACTCGCTTCATGAGATCCATAAAGACCGTAGGCACGTTAGTCATTCCAAAAGGCATGACGAGGAACTCGTAATGACCATAATGAGTTCTGAATGCAGTTTTGGAGATATCTTCGTCACGAACTCTCAGCTGATGATAACCTGATCGCAGGTCAATCTTAGAGTAGTAGCTCGATCCTTGCAACTGATCGAATAGGTCGTCGATGCGTAGGAGTGGGTAACGATTCTTGATGGTAACCTTGTTCAACTCACGATAGTCGATGCACATACGGAATGTGCCATCCCTCTTTTTGACAAAGAGCACTGGTGCTCCCCAGGGTGACGAACTAGGACGGATAAATCCTTTATCCAATAGTTCTTGTAGTTGCGTAGAAAGTTCCTTCTGTTCTGCGGGGGCTAATCGATAAGGCGCACGAGCTATAGGTGCCGCTTCGGGAGTTAGCTCGATTTGGAATTCGACCTGACGATGAGGAGGGAGTCCAGGTAGTTCTTCGAGAAATACCTCGGGGTAGTCGTGTACAACTGGAAAATCTTCAATTCTCTTTTCCTTTAATGCGTGTCGGTGACAAGTGCTAAGATGGCGGTGTGCCCCTTTCGTAAACACTTTCGGGCCTTTAAGAATGAGATGATGCCTGTGACTTCTCCGCCTTTGTCACCTTGAACGATGAGGGGTTTGCCAGAACGGCGGGGGATGCGAACCATTTTCTCTTGATAGAGAATTTCAGCGCAATGTTTGGATAACCAATCCATACCAATGACGACGTCGAAGCTTCCAAGAACGATAGGGAAAAGATCGATGCTAAAGGTCTGACCAGACAATACTAGTTGCAGTTACTGATGACGTGTGAGGCCTCGATGTTTCTACCATTAGCTAACTCGACGGTATGTTTAGAACTTAATATCGTAGGCGTACGCTTAAGCTTCTTACTAATACGTAGGGATACATAGCTAGCATCGGCTCTAGAATCGAATAATACAGAAACATAACGATCATCGAGTAGGAACTTACCCGCCACAACGTTGGGAACATTCCTAGCTTCTCCAGCTCCAATCACAAAAGCACTTCCTCTTGCACCATTCCCAGCATTGTTGTTGTTTTGATCGTTGTTTCCAGCTCCCTAGTTGTTGTTGCGGTTCTGGTTCAGTTCAGGGCAATCCCTTCGCATGTGCCCCGTTGCTCCACATTTGTAGCATCCACGGTTGTTTCCTTGCTGCTGTTGTGGATGTTGTTGATTCTGCCTAGCTGGAAGCTAGCTCCTTGTAGGATCGAATTCTGACCCGAACGAGTCGTTCAGAGTTTTACTCTTGCAATTCAGATGCGGAATAATAAGAAAAGCAAGTAGATATAGCTTGTTCTTTCTCCTAACTGTCTTTTGTATTGATTAGAAACAATTTACAGCTCGATCGTCACACCGGCAGAGCTTCGGTGTGGAATACAATGACTGAACTACTGAGGATCGCTCAACACACCCTATTTATAGGCTTCTGGGTCCGCTCATGTGGACATGTGACACATGAGCGGTCCAGGCTTGACACATAAGCGACCCACATATGATCATATAAGCGACCCAAGTCTTGTGTGACCCTATAAGCGATCCTAGCTCCTAACACCTATACAGACTCTCGTTTTCTCGTATAACGTGCACTATGATATACAATACAATGTAAGACCTGATCCTAGACCCTTAGACGGAATCAATAGATGTAGTGTACCAACAGACTCCCCCTCAGATGTTGATGGAGTCGCCAACACACCCTGACTTCAACGATGTGTCTTCATATCTTCAGTCTAGATCAGTCTCTGGGCTTTCTCTTTCTCTCTATCTTCAGACTCCCCTTTTAGATTTACTGGTATTATTTTGTTCTTCAGTAACATGTTCAGGATCGTTGTCTAATCTACACAGGCCTTCGGAATCGAATAACCTGGCTCTATTAAAGATCTTTAGCATTAATTTCTGGGATCGAAACCAGGCTACCTGCACAATCTTAACCCAGAAATAAATTTTCTAATTTTATCACATATCAGATACCTCTGCACCAACATATGACTCCCCTCAAAACAATCTATGATGAACCACTTGAAGAAGGTTAGATTTATCGAAAACAATTTGATTTATACACACACTCCCCCTCAAATATTGCTCATCATGTTCAGCACTCGGAATTTTTGAAAATCAGTTTTCCAACATCAGTTGTCGAAAATCTTTTTGACTTTTCAAAAATTTATGCTAAAACACACTAAAATCTTTTTGGATTTTCTGAGAGATATATCTTGACACTACTAGAAAATAAAAAACATAAAGAAATAAAATATTTACAGACAATATTTTTGTGAGTTCGTGCAAGAGGATCATATCAGTTTATGAAACCTATCACCAACACCGTTAAGCTTGATTTCATTTTATGCTTTAAACAATTTACCTAGATTGTCAGTATATTTGTCCTCTTAAATTTTCAACACAAATTTCAATTGATTCAAGATACGATATTAATGTTTTAGAGACTTAAACTTAATTGTGTATCACTCCACTTGAATATACTCCTGTATCCAGATCCCAAATATTCAGTCTTACAGGTGAGTATACCACAGCTGATATCTGTAAAGGGGTAAGGTGCGAAACCGTGAGAGCTCAGGTCAGAACTTCCGTTCAGCAGAGAGATGACGGCTCGACTTTTGGTGGGTCCCCTTTAGAGGATCTTTTGCATTTCAACAGCAGCGACTATCAATTTTATTGTTTCATCAGCATGCTGAGGGCGAAGCTTATGTTTCAAAGCTTTAGCAAAAAGTATTATCCGGGGACTAGGTCAGAACTTCCATTCAGCAGAAGTCCCGGGATAATACCCCAGATATCACTGAGTATAAAGACCTAGTATCTCAGAATACGGGACCTTTCAAACAAGATTTCGGGGGTTACCCATATATCCAAGAATAGTTACCCAAAAATTAAGCAAGTTTGAATTAGGTTTATATCTCGTTTCAATTTACTAAATGTGCGAAAATCTACTGACACATCCGCAGTAAGATAGTTTATCACATTTTGACTTGCCAATTCTTTAGCGTGCCGTGATAGTCCACTGATGTACTATCATTTCCTCTTTTTCGCAACAAAACTCATTTTTAAATTTTATCGTGTTTTTGGCTTTTTCAAATTTTCAAATGTTTTTGGATTTTCTGAAATTTCCCTACTCCCCCTAAAATGCAAACACATTTTAAAGAAAATTTGAAAACTTCAAGACTCTTGACCTACTAGAAACATAAAATGCAAAAACAAACTGTACAGAAACTTGACAACTGACACTGAAACACATCAAATCACCATCCACTAGGCATAAACAATCTGAACTCCCCCTTTCGCAAATCATTTTCTCATTTAGATTTCAAAACACTTAAGTTTGTTTTAATCAAAATGATTTTTCCGGAAAATGAATTTGTGTTGATAACAACCACTTGTAGGAGTATCAATTTTAAGAACGGGAATGTGGTTCATCATCTTGTCTATATTTTGCCATGAATAGTAAATCAAGTACAATTTAATGTCCCTGATTTACCATTTGCATTTAATAGCCTCCTGTACCACTTGTAAATGTAATTACTTCAAAGTATCCAAGCATCTCAAAATTTAGCCACAAATACCACTTGTGGGATCAAGATTACCACTTGTAGATACCCAAACACTACCAATTGTAGGAATGTTACGTCTACATCACCATTTTACCAATCAAAATGCCGATTCCTGCTTCGCAATTACCCACCTGGAAGCTCCGGCGTAGTCCTTTTACCTGCAAAACATTCAAACATTAATCACAAACATTCAAACTTCTCAAATACTAGAATGATGCCGATTCCTGATCCACGATATAAACTTGGGATCTCTGGCATAGTCCTTTGACTATTCTGGGAAACAAACTTCCCTCCAAGTCTTCTCAGACTTGAGAACTTTCAACTCTTCAGCTGTAGGGTTGTATGTCGCCTTTTTAGTTGCGTAAAAATCTTTTACCCCTTTAGCTCTCCCACTCAACATTTTCCCAAAAATATTTTTAACATTCCCGTTGAATGTTTTCTCGACATCAAATTCTTTTTCTTCATTATAAAATTGATTTGAAATTTCAATTTTGCCAACTTTCTTTTTAACCTCTTCAAACTTCAGTGATGGAAAAACATCATCATTCACTGAAACTTTCTCCACAACTTGTGGCTCTTCTGGCTTTGTGGAACCAGATTCATCGCCGACTTTTTCTTCTACCTTTTTAGCAACCCACACTTGGTTGTCATTTCCTTTTCTTTTGTAAAATTTTTCCTTTTTCGAACATTCTCCAACCTCATTTTTCGAATTTTTAAAAATTTTGGATTTCTCGAATTTTTCAACAACTTTTTCTTTCAACTTCTGAGAAGCTCCCTGTTTTGCTTTGATATTTTTCGAACATTCCGATGCAATGTGACTAGCTTCATTACTTTTAGAACAGGTTTGAGTATTTCTCGGATGAAATACTCCAGTTCCATTCTTTTTCCTCTCAGCAAGAAACTCTTTGTTAGTCTGTTTCCAAAATGGTTTCTGCTGTTCATCTTCCGAGCTTCCACCTGTCACAAATTCAATATTACATTTAGAATTGTTCTCATTTTTGTAATTTTCTGGTGGAACAAAACCTAAACCTTTCTTTTTGTAGCTACGATTTTGGTTAGGTTTCTTTGGAAAACCAGGACCAGAATTGTAACCTTTTTTCTTGTTTAAACGTTGTTGAACTCTGGAAGTATATTTTTTAGGTTTATCAAAATTTTTCAAAACTTTTAATTCAGGAATATTAACCTCTATTAGTTTAAAAGTTTTGTTGATTAATTCCATTTTGATTCTCATTATCGGAAACTCTTTGTTGTAATATAATTTGTCAGAACCATTCAAAGTATAAACAACTTCGAATGTTTCATCATTCAAATCTGCCTTTGATAACAAAAATTCTTTACTATAAGACCGTTTAACCGACGAATTTTGACTGTTGACAGACGACTTTGGTTTTTCAGATTCAGATTTCGAATCTGTCTCCTCATCAGTATCCAACACCTGATCGACCACCTTTTTGATTATTTCAGACTCATGATCAGTATCGGATGAGGTAAACGTCACAACAATGTTTTCTGGTAAGATGTCATTTGTATCGGTTTTAAGCTTTATATTGACTGCTTTTGCAAGTTTCTCCTCATTTGGTTTCCTAGGTGAATACCCATCCCAAATTGGAGGCGGACACTTGTTATAGCTAACAGTTGTTTTCTTACCACAGTCTTTCTTTTCTTTCGGCTTCTCGTCTTGAAAAGCTTCGATACCTGCAACAGTTGTGTAAACACGATCAATAACATAATCAGAGGTAGAATAGCTCAACAATAACCTCCTAATCCTCTCATTTTCAATCTTTTCAGTTTCCAACTCTTGCTTCCATCTTGCACTTTCTTCAATGTAGAAATTTATAGCTTTTTGCTTCAACATTAAAGTTGCATTCATCATCGTCAGCGCCTGTTCTCTTTCTGTATTTGTCTTTTGAAGACCAGTTACTGTTTTGTTCAACACGTCGTACGATTCCTTCACATAATTGAGATTGAACAGTAACTGCTCTTTCTTTTTCTCATACTCAGAGATGATGTCATCTTTTGCTGCACACTCTTTGCAAGCTTTCAAACACTTCTCACAGGGCTTGATGACTTCAACAATTTTTTCAACTTCGACTGTTTTCACAACTTCAATCACTTTTTCTACTTCAATCACCTTTTTTACTTCTTTCACAACCTCACCAATCTTCTCAGCAACATTTTCAGAATTCTGAACATCCCTTTCAGATTCAGATTGTTGTTCTTTATCAGCTTGTTTCTCTTTTAGCTTCTCCATTTTTTCTCCAAAATAAAAATGAAAACTTTCAGGAGACATATGAGATTTTGCAATATTTATATGTTTCTCTTCCTCATCATCACTGCTGCTGTGATCTGGTGATTGATCAAACTTTACATATTTTTCAGAATCATCATCAGAAACACCAGAATCAGACGGTGTTTTGTCAAATACAACATTCTGTTCTTGAACAGTTTCATCTTGTACAATTTCATCTGGACTATCTGAAACATCCCCAGAGTGTTCTGAAAGTCTATCAGTACTATCTGAACTCTCATCAGATGATACAGACTTTTCATCTTCACTTCTCATATTCTCTCCAATTGATCTCATCCAAGTAGCAAACAAATTTGGCTCTCGGACAATCTTTGCAATGAAAGCTTTAAAACCTCCCTTTTCATCCACAAACATATCCCAACTGAAACCTTCTGGTAGTTTCTCATCATCTTGATCGATAATGCGTGCTTCTGTGGCTTCCGATGATATGTAATCACTCCAGCTGAAATCTACCAAACATGCTCTCTTCGGATCTTCTATCTTTCTTCCGTGAGCTGTCTGAGGTTCTTGGGATTGACCAACTTGCTGATAGATAGCTTTGCGGTAGTAATCATCTTTCCCAAATGGATTCTGTGCTCCGCTAGCTTCTCTTCCTTTGCACTCCCGCTTGAAATGGCCTTTCTCCCTGCATCGAAAACAAGTTACTTTAGATTTATCAAAACCTAAAGTTGAAACATGAGCATCTAAAAAATCATTTCTCCCGGTAAGGGTTTTGAATTTTTCCGCCCGACGAAGAACACTTGCAGGACACCATTTGATATCCATAAGTTCCATTTGCTAGGCGTCTATTTGATCGTAATCCTCTTTGGTGAGCATAGGATTTCCGATCCGACCAGCAACTAGACCTTCATAGGATAACAGAACTGAACCCAGAAGTGCCATGTGGTCTTTAGCAGTGTCTTCAGAGAAGCTTTGACCTTCTGGAAGGTTGAGAGCTATGTTGCACTGAATCACATATCCGTTTCCAGTTTTTGTACTCTGAGACTGAAAACTTGTGTTAGTCTCTTTCGGATTCACACTCGGAAACGATGAAAACCCGTTGCTACTTTTGTTCGAACCCTGATCAGCTTTCTCAGATGAATCACCAGCACTGAAAGCGGTTTGAATTTTCAGACTTCTTTCAGCTTCAGAAACTGGAATACTACCTTTATAGTACATTTTAACATCTTGTTGACCACTAGGATTATTCATCCTCGCGATATTTTGCTGCTCAAGATCCTGACTCTCAATTTTCTCAATAAACTAACCAATTGTAAGTTTGTCATAAACACCCGTGTTTTTCAGTATCATCAAATACGTTCCCCACTCTTTCTGAGGTAACGCATCAGCCAACTTATCAACCCATTCCTCACGACCTTTTTCAACTCCCAACATCGATAACGATCGCACTAAGTGGCAGTATCTCTCAATCAGCTTTTTAGTATCCTCTCCCGGCAAACTGCTAAACAAATCAAATTCCTTTTTAAGCAATGCCTTCTTGCTTTTGATCATACTTTCACTACCCTCGAATTTTACTTTAAGAGCATCCCAAATTGATTTTGCAGTTTTGTCGTGTTGAAGTAGAATGAATATATCTTCTTTAATCGCCTGCTGTAACAAACTGATCATCATTTTTTCTGCTCTGTACATTGCACGTTCTTGTTCTGAGAATTTGGATATCTGTTTAATAACTTGCAACTCTGTTCGAGGTAATGTGTACTTTTCCAATATGCATTCCCACGATCTGAGATGATTTGCCTGAACCCAGTTTTCAAAACAATCCTTCCACCCGTAGTATTCTTCAATACTCATCAGTTTCAGGGGTTTCTGGGTGGTTCCCATCTCGTTTTCAAGATTCATGGCTTGAGCAATCGCGGCTGGTGATGATGATGTAGCAAAGGCGTTGTAAAACTCAGAATTCATGATGACTCAGCACGATTTTCAAGACAACTGACTGAAAAGCGGTTCAACAGTGAACAGAAAAGCGATCCAAAACGATCCTTTGGAGCGGCCCAGAAATTAATCTAAGAGCGATTCAAAAATTTCTTTTCGAGCGATCCAAGAATGAACTAGAGCGGTCCAAAGATGTTCACTCGAGCGGTTCAAACACAAATTTTAGAGTGGTTCAGAATCTGAATTTCGAGCGGTCCAGGTTCTGTCTTACGGGCGGTCCAAGAATGCACTATGAGCGATCCAGAAATAGGTTTTGGAGCGATCCAGATGCCAAACTGTATGAATGAGCGGCCCAAAACAATGATCTAAGGGCAGTTCATGATGATGTCACTACGAGCGGTCCACATTTCGAACAAGTTTTTATCTGTTTTTAAGCTGAATTTAGGTCAGAAACTTCCAAGGGTTTGTCTCGGTACTATAACGCACAGTTTGTGAGCTTTTGAACGAATTTCAACCGTGAAATCTCCCGGAAATGGAAAAAAAAGTGTAGAAGTGAGAAGAAACAGTGAAATCCGGCTATAATCTGCAGAAAACCTCCTCCCAAGCTCTGATACCACTTGTAGGATCGAATTCTGACCCGAACGAGTCATTCAGAGGTTTACTCTTGCAATTCAGATGCGGAATAATAAGAAAAGCAAGTAGATATAGCTTGTTCTTTCTCCTAACTGTCGTTTGTATTGATTAGAAACAATTTACAGTTCGATCGTCACACCGGCAGAGCTTCGGTGTGGAATACAATGACTGAACTACTGAGGATCGCTCAACACACCCTATTTATAGGCTTCTGGGTCCGCTCATGTGGACATGTGACACATGAGCGGTCCAGGCTTGACACATAAGCGACCCACATATGATCATATAAGCGACCCAAGTCTTGTGTGACCCTATAAGCGATCCTAGCTCCTAACACCTATACAGACTCTCGTTTTCTCGTATAACGTGCCCTATGATATACAATACAATGTAAGACCTGATCCTAGACCCTTAGACGGAATCAACAGATGTAGTGTACCAACACTCCTGCACTCTTTTGGCTTCATGCCCCATCTTGTTGCATCGCTGACACTGACTTTTGCCACATGGCCCACTATGGTGTCGGTTACACTTGTTACACTTGGGGTGGTTTCCTCGATAGCCACCCTGTTGCTGAGGGCCCTTGTTGTTTTCAGTTTTCCTTTGCTGAGTTGGGGCCTGAGTGGGGTTAGCATCCTTGCTCTGGTTTCCTTCCCACTTACGCTTGTTATCACCAGATGTTCCAGCAGTAGCACTGATACTTTTGGGCAGCTTGCCCTGTTCCACAGCCTGATCAGTGAGCTTGTGAGCAAGACGAATGACTGGCTGAATTGTTGTGAGGTTAGCTGAAGTGACCAAACTCTGAATCTCTGGGGCCAAACCCTTGATGTACAATTCAATCCTTCGATAAACAGGTCGAGACATGTTTGGGCAGAGAGCAGCGTAGTCGTTGGACTGCTTATTGTAGGTCTTAATCTCTGATCCAACCATCTTAAGCTCAAAGTACTCATTTTCGAGTTTGTGGATGTCATCCCTGTGACAGTACTCTTCCTTAATCATGTTCTTGAAATCTTCCCATGCGGTAGCGTTAGCAGTTTCCAAACCAAGCATTTCAATCTGCGCTTTCCACCATGAAAGTGCGTTTCCTTCAAGCGTACCAGTAGCAAACTTCACCCAATTAGCAGGGGGACACTCGCAGACAGCAAACACAGCTTCGGCCTTCTCAATCCAGTGCAGAAGACCTATGGCACCCTCAGTGCCATTGAAGGTGAGGGGCTTGCAATCCATGAAAGTTTTGAAAGTACAAACACGTGGCTGCACAGGCGCATGCTGACCTGTTGTGAGAAGCGAAGCGAATAGGTGTCGGGGTGAAAAGACGATGCGACGGTAGGACCTAAACATCCTAAAATAACGAGTTTACCTCCAGGATGAGCTGCGAAAGCTGCAGCCACCGTGTTAAGCAGGTTTGTGAATTGAGCCTGAGTCATGTTAATGTTTCCTCTTCCGCGTCCACTCATTGTCTTCAAAACCAGAAAACATAATATGAGTGCGATGTTGTAGTGTAGCAAGAATGAGATAGAAGAGGGAAGTGTATCTATCTAACTAGGCGCACTAGTACGTATTGTAGAGCATAGATATAAAATAAACAAGCAAGTAAACACAGGTCCGAGCTATGAGGTCTAACACGTTGAGTCTTGCACTTGGAGTGTAGTGTCGTCACAAGTCACGGGTTATAGTCTGGTTTTTCTCAAAAAGACTTTCTTTTTAAAACCGAGTTCACTATAACCAATGGCTCTGATACCAATCTGTCACACCCTCCAAAAACCACATGCGGAGTACTACCGCGAGGCGTGTGACTGACCAGGATCCAGCCACCAATTATAATAACAGAAGTAATGTTCACCAACCACAGAGTTAGTAAATATCATAATTAAATTTCAAAAGTTTTAAGTTCGAATGGTAGATTAGGTAAATAGCGGAAGCGTAGGCAAAACAGTTCAAACAAAGTTCATAGTTTAAGTTTATTAAAGAACCCAACACACGGGTTAAGACGACCACTACAAATCCCCAAGCTGCAAGCTCCTGAGTCACTGGGTACCTACAAAGCATGCAGTAGGGTATCAACATAATGTTGGCGAGTTCACGAGTTTGTCCAGTTTTTAATTCCAAAAGAACTTGTTTCAACTGTTAATTTACTCATTTATACCATGCCAAGGGGAGCTACCCCTTAAGTAAGCTACTAAATTGGTTTTACAATACCGAATACTATGCGACCGTACGTTTCCGTAGAGTGCCCCGTTTGTCAATGTTCTATCATCATTGACGGTTTGCCAGAGTCCATTAGTTCACTCCCGATCCCATACACGGGCACGGTGTGAGGTTGGTAAGACCTAAATAGCGCTATCAACTAATAACCCGTTCGCAAGGCCCGGGCGACTAATCGATATTAAGTAGTAGGGACTTGAGTGATAGAGTTTCGTTTAGTTTTGCTTGTTGCATCTCGTATAAATAGTAATTAACTAAGGGTCCCTCGCAAGGGGAGAAAAGTAGTTTGTATCCCTCACAAGGGGATAGCGTTGTTACCCGTATCCCACACAAGGAGATAGTAAGCAATCCCAAACCAGGGAAAGTGTTTCGTTCCATTTCCCAACCACCGGGAACGCATGCTTTAAGAGTTGTGAACTCACCTTGGGTTGCTCGGCAGATTAGTTTACTTGGTCAAGCACGCTGGTCACCACGTCCTAATATGGTTACCAGTTTGGGTCAAGCTCGGATACAAACAAGTCACGTATATCTTACACGTTTCTAACACATAACATGCAAATCACAAGTGCTATTGGGCCTATCCTATCTCACTAACAGTTAATCAGCAGCATGTATCACCTACAATTACCTTTTAAGTTATTGGGCCTGTTCAAATCCTTAAGCAGACAATCAGCACATAGCACAGTAGCACAGATACAAGCCCAAAACACGTTGTCACATTTGGTGGCCCAATAACTGAGTCGGACAGCCCAGTAGAGACCAGGTGGTCTCGACTCGAGAACACGTGGTCTCGAGTTGCAACCAAGAGGTCACGAGTTGCAAATGGCTGGTCTCGAGTCGCAACCTCTGTTCTCGAGTGGTGTATATATGAGTAGCAGCCTTGGAGGTCTCGAGTTCAGTCTCGAGTCGAGATCAGGAGATCTCGAGTCGAGAAGTAGCTAGTCTCGAGTCCTTGTCGTCTGCTGCTTGTTCTAGAGTTGTCTCTTTGATGGTCTCGAGTCGAAACTGGGGGTCTCGACTCACACACCTGTCCAAATTGTACTATCTAATAGAATTTCATTTCCATGATCCTATGTACTAACAAATACAATTTCACCAACATGTTTTCTTGTCTAACACTAAATCAAAACAGATCAAACAAGCATTTTTCAAATGTTCAACACATATTCATCCCATATTCATACTATTCTTCATTAAATTCATCCAAATAAACCACCTCTTCTTATTTAAATTCATCCAAGAATCATGCGAACATATATCACGACAATCTTGAAAACCATCATCAACACACATATGTTCTATAATATCAACATGAATCGGGTGGTCATTAACGCCCTAAACTATCAATTATTTATCATTCAAATCATTTCTAGCAAGACATTTTTATACAAGCGTTCACACTTTAATCATCACTTAAACATTCAAAGCAAACATCTTAGTAAACAACCCATTTATTTAACAAGTAGAGTCATCATGCATCCTAAAGTTACCCAAAGATTAACAAAACTACAAAACACTAACCGGTTGAATATGGAGGGTATGGAGAGTCGGTGAAAGAAGTTCCGAGTAAGGGTAATGAGCTTGACCCGAGAGTCTTAATGCTACTGGTTGAATCCGAGAGAGAGAGAGAGGAGATGTTGAGGCTTAGGGTTTTAGTGAGAGAAAGATGAGAGAAGAGGGAGAAGGAGAGTGTGTGGGAGTGAGTGTGAGGGAATGTTTGCAAATGGTGAAAAGTGGCAAGGTTGGCCATCCTCATGGGTTTTATACCCGTTCCGAGTCGGTGCACCCTAGTGGGTTTCCGAGTGGGCTTCTCGGGTGTATGGCCCAACCGATGTGGGTTACTCGAGACCGAGTGGTCTCGAGTCGTGTCCTTGGGGTCTCGGCTCACACACACACACACACATACACACACACACACATATATATATATATATGTATACATATACATATACATATAACTTAATACAAGGATCATATAGCACACCAAGGTAACTCACAAATTTCCATTTAATAATATATGTACACATAATTACAATACAAGATAGTTGCTCGGGAAAACCTAGAGTGTCACAGAACTACACCTTTCCACGGTGAGACTTTGAGTAGCACTCGATCCCCAACCTGGAACTCGAGTGGTTTCCTGTGCTTATCAGCGTAACTTTTCTTACGGTCACGAGCTGCCGCCATTCGTTGTCGTATTTGAGCAATTCTTTCCGTTGCGTCTACCACCAGTTCTGGACCCGTGATCTGACTATCACCCACCTCAGCCCAACAAAGAGGTGATCGGCATTTACACCCGTACAATGCCTCAAATGGAGCGGCTTTTATGCTGGAGTGGTAACTGTTGTTGTACGAAAACTCCACTAACGGGAGATGTTTTTCCCAGCCGTTGCCGAAATCGATTACACATGCCCGAAGCATGTCTTCTAGGGTTTGAATAGTGCGCTCAGACTGCCCATCCGTCTGAGGGTGATAAGTTGTGCTCATGTCTAATCGTGAGCCAAAAGATTTGTGCATCGCTTGCCATAGTTCAGAAGTAAAACGCGCATCACCATCGGAAATAATAGAGGTTGGCACCCTGTGCCTCGAAACAACTTCCTTAAGATAGACGTCTGCTAGAGTGGAGAACTTATCCGTTTCCTTGATAGCCAAGAAGTGTGCAGACTTTGTGAGTCGATCCAGAATCACCCAAATAGGATCATTCCCACGTTGAGATCTAGGCAGGCCAGTAACAAAATCCATGGAAATTTCCTCCCATTTCCATTGTGGTATCTTTGGTTGCTGGAGTAGGCCTGATGGTTTCGGATATTCTGTCTTGACCCAGATACGTAGTTGCTATGTGGGCTTTCATACTAGGCCACCAATACGTAGTTCTGAGATCGTGGTACATCTTATCCGAACCAGGATGTACTGAATAGCGAGACTTATGTGCTTCATCCATTACAAGTTCTCGTAAATTGCCATAGAGTGGGACCCAGATGCGTCCTCTTACATAGTAGGCGCCATCTTCCTTTTGTTCTAACCATTGTCTTGAACCGCGTAAGGCTTCAGCCCTGACGTTTTCTGGTTTCAATGCTTCTACCTGACCATCTCGTATCTGTGCAGGAAGACTAGATTGAATAGTGGGTTGCAAAGCTCGTACACGCCTAGGTGTAGTATCCTTTCGACTGAGGGCATCGGCCACAAGATTTGCTTTGCCCGGATGGTACTTGATGGCACATTCGTAATCATTCAATAGCTCGACCCATCGACGTTGTCGCATGTTTAATTCCTTCTGTTTGAAGATATGCTCGAGACTCCTATGATCGGTGTAGATGGTGCACATGGTACCGTACAGGTAATGTCTCCATATCTTAAGCGCAAAAACAACAGCTCCCAGCTCTAGATCATGTGTAGTGTAGTTCCTCTCATGAACCTTAAGTTGGCGTGACGCATAAGCAATAACCTTATCGCGTTACATCAACACGCACCCAAGACCCTGGATGGATGCGTCGCAATAAACTACAAAATCGTCTGTGCCTTCAGGCAATGAGAGAACAAGTGCGCTACAAAGTGTACTCTTCAAATGTTGGAACGCTGATTCTTGGGCCCAAACTCTATTATCTCACTAATACATAGCTAAACCCGCTAACCGTTTATCGTTTAACTAATTACAAGATATCCAAAGACCAAATCTAAGCTGTTGTCACAAATATGCACCAACAGTGAATCCCATCCTTGTTTACCACGTGGCCTAGAAAGTGGACTTCACGAAGCCAGAAGTCACATTTCGAAAAATTGGCGTACAGCTGTTCTGTTCGAAGGAGTTCCAAAATAAGTCGTAAATGCTGTTCATGTTCCTCCTGACTCTTAGAATAGATCAGGATGTCGTTGATGAATACAATAACAAACTTATCCAAGTAAGGCTTGCACACTCTGTTCATAAGATCCATGAAAACTGCAGGTGCGTTTGTTAACCCGAATGGCATGACCAGAAACTCGTAGTGGCCGTAGCGAGTTCTGAATGCTGTTTTGGAGACGTCCTCGTCCCGGACTCTCAGTTGTTGGTAGCCTGACCTCAGATCAATCTTTAAGTAGTAGCTCGACCCTTGCAACTGGTCGAATAAGTCATCAACGCGTGGAAGAGGATATCGATTCTTCACGGTCACCTTGTTAAGTTCGCGGTAATCTATGCACATACGGAAGGTACCGTCTTTCTTCTTCACAAATAGTACTGGAGCTCCCCAAGGCGAAGAGCTAGGACGTATGAAACCCTTATCCAAGAGTTCTTGTAGTTTGTAGATACTTCTTCCAGTTCTGATGGAGCTAAGCGATAAGGTGCTCGAGCTATGGGTGCTGCTCCAGGAGCTTGCTCGATCTGGAATTCGACCTGGCGATGAGGTGGTAGCCCAGGTAAATCTTCAGGAAACACTTGAGGAAAGTCACGTACAACAGGAATATCCTCTAATCTCTTCTCTTTCATTGATGCGTCAGTAACAAGTGCTAAAATAGCGGTGTGGCCCTTTCGTAAACACTTCTGGGCCTTAAGAAAGGAGATGATGCCCACCACGGCACCACTCTTGTCACCTTGAATTTCGATAGGTTCTTTACCAGAACGGGGAATACGAACAATCTTTTCCTTGCATAGGATCTCCGCTTGCTGTTGGGATAACCAATCCATCCCGATGACAATGTCGAAACTACCCAGAACTATAGGAATGAGATCGATAGAGAAGGTCTGACCAGCGAGGACAAGATTACAACCCTGAACTATGTGTGTGGCCTCTAGACTTCTACCATTTGCTAACTCTACGACATGCTTGGTGTTCAAAAGTGTTGGTGTGCGCTTGAGCATTTGACTAACTTTTAGAGACACATACCTGGTATCGGCACCCGAATCAAATAAAATAGTAACATAAAAGTCATCGAGAAGGAATTTACCCATCACCACGTTAGGATCATTCCTTTCTTCACCCTGACCCAGCACGAACGCACGACCCCTAGCACCGTTGTCATTATTGTTTCCCCCATTGTTGTTTCAATTTCCTTGGTTGTTGTTCTGATTTTGATTCTGGTTTAACTGTGGGCAGTGTCTCTTGAAGTGACCTTCAGCGCCACACTGAAAACATCCTTTGTTGCCCTGTTGTCGTTGCTGATTCTGCGGCACTTGCTGTTGCTGCTGACGATTTTGATTTGCAGGCCATGAGCTCCTGCAATCTTTGGCCTCATGACCCATCTTGAGACACCTCTGACAACGTCCCCTGTTGCACTGACCACTGTGGTGTCTGTTGCATGCCCCTGACTACCAGAAGATTGCTGACCAGGACTCTGGTAGTCATCAGTCTTTCGCTGCTGTGCGTGGGACTGAACTGTGGTCGAACCCTTGCTGGAATCCCCATCCCGTTTTCGCTTGTTATCTCTGGGAATAGCAGAAGTAGTAGTGGTAGTAGCACCGATGCGCTTAGGCAGCCTGTTCTGTTCCACTGCCTGGTCTGTGAGACGATGAGCAAGACGAGTAAGATCCTGGATGGTAGCAAGGTTAGCGGAAGTCACATGGCTTTGAATCTCTAGTACTAAGCCTTTAAGGTACAACTCAATGCGCTTGATAGGAGGGTCCACCATAGTTGGACACAAGATGGCCAACTCGTTTGACCTTTTCGTATACGCCTCTATCTCTGACCTGTTGATGCATGGGATGTCTGTTGACTATGTCTACGTGAAGTCTTAGGTCAAGTTAGGTCAACAGAGGGTCTAGATAGTCAAAATCATGTTTTAATGTAATAGGTTCGCTTTTATGTACATTATGTGAGTAGGTCCGCTCATAGGGTCTTAGGAGGTTCGCTTATTAGGTCATTCAGGTAGGTTCGCTCCAAGTCTTGTTGGTAGGTTCGCTCATAAGGACTGTCCCTTGGAGCGAACCGCACAACCCTATAAATACCTGGTCATTTGAGCGGATCTAGTAAGACGTATTTGTGTGCTTGTGGAATGGAACTCTGTCAAAATTTATTCAGAAAGCAATAAAAAGCATAGGAATTGAAAGGACAAGCTGTGTAACTTCATATATACTGATTCCACCTTTATATACGAAGATGAACTGTCGCGGCTGACTTTTCGGGTCAAAACAACGGTCCAACAAAGTGGTATCAAAGCTCAGGACAAGGAGTTCATACTACTACAGCTTGAATCTGCAGAAATCTCTCTTTTCTACTCACTTTCTCTCATACTTTTTCGGTTTACAGTGGTTCCTACGGTTGAAATTGTCTGAAAATTGAGTATAACATATAAAACATACTAATAACAAACCCTAGAAAGTTTTAGGTTAAAACTCGGATTAAAAATGGTTAAAATTGGGTAAAATCATAGGTTCGCCTTTTCGAACATCGAGAGGTTCGCTTTTTCAGACATAAAATTGATAGATCCGCTCGAAATTCACAACAAGTTCGCTTGAAATAATCTAAGTGGTTCGCTTTTTCAGACATTTTTACTGAAAGATTCGCTCGAACGGACACATTTAGGCCCGCTAGAACGTACTTATCTGGTCCGCTTATTTGGTAAAGTGCTAGATTCGCTCATCCAGTTCGCTCTTACGGTCCGCTTATTCGGACAGTTTGTGGTTCGCTCGAACGGACTTATCTGGATCGCTCGAACGGACTTATCTGGTTCGCTTTTAAGAACATTATCTGGTTCGCTCGAACGACTATTAGTTGATTCGCTTATCTGTCACCTATACAGATAGATCCGCTTTTGTGTCCTGTTTTTCAAAAAACTTCGAAAATTTTCTAAGTGTTGGTTGATTTTGCAGGTACAATCAAAGGATGATATTTTCTTGAATCCCTTCAGCGACATGTATGCATTCACGGGAAGTTCTGGAAACAATGATACGTCTTCGAGCAATACGAACGAGGATCCACCGAAAGAGAAAAAGAAAGAAGCTTGGGAGTCGGAGACTGCATTTGGTACATTCAACAAACCTCCGAAGCTGATGGCTATAGAAGACTATAGTAGGTGGTCAACAAAATTCGAAGACTGGCTGATGGCATTCGCATTTGCAAGTTGGAAAAGTATGAAAAATGGATATGCAAATGGAAAGAAGAATGGTGAAGCATTGAGATCAGCTGAAGAAATTGAAGGATTCGTAGCCGAGCAAAAGTGTGTGGCTTTACTGTTTCAGTCAGTGCGGGAAGACATCATTTCGTTGATAAACTACTCCAATGCAAAAGATTTATGGGAAAAACTCAAGAAGAAGTGTCTAGGAAGTAAAGAGATTGTAAAAAATAAAACGAAACTTTTTAGAAAAGAGTTTGACATGTTTGGTTGTCTTAAAAATGAATCGGTTTGCAAAATAATTGAAAGGTTTGGTCATCTGAAATTGGAGCTTGCATGACACAAGATCACGTATTCTGATGAAGAACTTGTTGACAAATTGTTCGATTCATTACCAGATGAAGTGGATTGGAGATATTACGCATTGATGTTGAAGAACACTATTGCTCCTGAAAATTTGACTCCAGATTTGGTGATTGAGAGACTTGAAAGTCATGAGCTAGAACTGAAGAAAACACACAAAGTCAATCACTCATCTTATCAGCAAAACCTGGATCTGTACTATCCGAAAAGCTTGATGCCGAAAGCTGCTTCTCCTAAAACTGCATTTTCTGCTGAGAATGTTTCTTCAGCAAGCAAAGAAATTTTCAACTTCTGAGGTGAAAAAGGCTGAAGAATCAATTACGGTTGATTATGATGCAAATTTTCCACCTCTCAAGGCTGAAAATTTCAAAATTCAAATTGCGAGAGTCAAGGTTACACCTAAGGCTGATGAGGCCTGGGTGGACACCATGTTTAACTAAACAGTTTGAATTGCCGGAGCTTCCTGGATCGCGAAGCATGAATCGGCATCTTTCTTGAAGTGGTTTAAGTGATGATTTGTTATGTGCAGGATCTTCCAAAACTTGTATCCAGATGGATCATGGATAGTGGAGCATCGAGACATATGACAGGGAAGACCGCGTTGCTGTATGATGTGAAAAACATTAACGATGGTTATGTGGGTTTTGCGGGTAATCAAGGAGGAAAGATCATAGGTGAAGGAACGTTATCGAACGGCATCGTAACGTTTGAGAGGGTTAACTACATCGCTGAGTTGGAGAACAACCTGCTGAGTATCTCCCAGATCTGTGACAGGATGTATACTACTCATTTCACCGACAAAGAATGTTTGATCTTGAAATTGGGATTTGTGATACCTGAGGAATGGATCATCATGAGGGCACCAAGAGTCAATGATCTGTACGTGTTGGACATGAGTGTAGCTACTACAACCACGGGTCAGGCTCATTGTTTTGTGTCCAGAGCAACGGAAAAAGAGTCAAGATTATGGCACCGAAAGATGGGGCATATTCATCTAAGGAAAATGAATCACTTGGTGCATAATGATTTGGTCACAGGAGTGCATGTCAAAGGTTTTCATCTGGGAGGGGAGTGCATAAGTTGTGTCAAAGGCAAACAGAAGAAAAAGTCACACCCTACAAAGCAAGTCAATTCAGTTTCAAGACCTTTGGAACGACTTCACATGGATTTATTTGGTCCGGTGAATGTAAAGAGTATAACAGGGGACTACTACTGTTTGGTCGTAACTGATGATTATTCCAGATTTTCGTGGGTTTCATTCTTGAAATCGAAAGACGAAACTTTTGATAGCTTGATGGCGTTGTTTAAGAGAATTGAGAATTTGTACCAGAGGCCGATTTGTAGAATTAGAAGTGATAATGGTACTGAGTTCAAAAACAGTAAGATGGAAGAATTTTGTGATGAAAGAGGTATACTGCATGAGTTTAGTGCTCCATATACTCCGCAGCAGAATGGAGTTGCAGAACGCAAAAACCGGACGCTAATCGAGACAGCCAGAACGATGCTTGCAGACTCTAAGTTGCCAATTAATTTCTGGGCTGAAGCTGTTTCTTCTGCATGCTATACTCTCAACAGAGTTCTTACTGTAAAGAAGTTCAACAAAACGTGTTTTGAGCTAATCAATATCCGCAAGCCGAATTTGAAGTATCTAGAACCGTTCGGGTCTCCCTGTACGGTGATAGAGCCTAATGGAAAGTTTGGTTCGAAGAGCATTGAGGGTATCTTTGTTGGCTACTCATGTCCTACACGACGTGTCTTCGTTCCAAGTGAAAAGCGGATTATTGAGGCAGCGAATGTTGAATGTCAGGGGTACACTATGCCACCACAGAATCCTGGTGATTCATGGAGATATAATTATGACAAACTTTGGGATTCGTTTGACATGAGAGAAGAATCAGAAGAAGATGAAGATTTCTTTGATGAGCTGGATATTTTGCGAGAGTATGAGTCGCAGCTCAGGTTCCCAGCAGAGTATTCTGGAAGACCTCGGGAAACTTCAAATGACGATGAAGCAGGTCCTAGTAATGCTGGTGAACATGATGATGAAGTTGCTCCTGGTAATCAGTCGGAGATGAACGATGATTAAGAAGCTGATAACATGCCAGTATTTGACCATGGTGATTCAGATCTTGAGGGGGAGCAGATCCAGTTATCAAGTCAAACAAACCAAGTTGGTGAACAAGATGCAGAACAGAATGTTACTAATCTGGAGGGAAATGTAGATGTTCCAAGCGAAGTGATGCCGCGAACTCTGTCTTATCATCCAGAGGAGTTGATCATAGGAGAATTGCAATCGGGCGTTCGCACGAGACGTCAAATTGACCAGGGCTTAACATGTTTTTATTCTACAGTAGCACCTTTACAAACTGAATTTTCATTAATTTGTTTTATCTCGCAGGTCGAACCGAGAACTTACAAAGAGGCGCTTAGTGAAGACTCTTGGGTCATAGCGATGCAAGAAGAGTTAAGTCAGTTTGAAAAGTTGGGAGTGTGGAAGTTAGTGGATTTGCCGGAGGGTCAAAGAAAAATCAATACAAAATGGGTTTTCAAATGTAAGAGGGACGATAGAGGAGTGGTTGTAAGGAACAAAGCTCGACTCGTTGTTCAGGGCTTTAGTCAACAGGAGGGGATTGATTTTACAGAAGTCTAAGCTCCTATAGCTCGACTAGAGGCTATCAGAATTTTCCTAGCATTTGCGTCTTGGAAGAATTTCAAAGTATATCAGTTGGATGTAAAGTCAGCGTTTCTTTATGGGAAGGTCAAAGAGGAGGTTTATGTTGGTCAGCCGCCGGGCTTTACTGACCCAATCCACAAGAACAAGGTTTATCTGCTGGACAAAGCGTTGTATGGTCTACATCAGGCGCCGAGAGCCTGGTACGAGACTTTGTCTCAACACCTACTCGCTAACCAGTTCATACGTGGAAAAGTGGATGCCACTCTCTTCACTAAAGTCATTGATGGTCATCTTCTAGTAGTACAAATTTATGTGGATGATATAATTTTTGGGTCAACGAATGAGAAATTGTGCAAAGATTTCGAACAGGTGATGAAGCTGAAATTCGAAATGTCATCAATGGGGGAGATGAAATTCTTTCTGGGTTTACAGGTTGAACAACTACCTGAGGGAATTTTCATTCATCAAACGAAGTACGTGCATGATATTCTAGAGAAATTTGGAATGTCAAGTTCTACTCCAGCTGCTACCCCACTTGCGACTAATCATGGCATTCACCCAGATCTCACCGGAGACAGGGCTGATGAAACGTTTTACCGTTCCATGATAGGTTCTTTGATGTATCTGACTGCTTCACGTCCTGATATTATGTACCCAACGTGCCTCGCAGCAAGATTTCAGTCTAACCCGAGAGCATCGCACATGATTATTGTCAAGAGGATATTGCGTTACCTGAAAGGTACTCCGTCATTGGGGTTATGGTATCCTAGGAAAGGCGATTTTATGCACGAAGGGTATTCCGATTCAGATTTCGGAAGCTGCAAAGTCAACACGAAATCAACAACTGCAGGATGCAAGTTCTTTGGACCTAGATTGGTTACCTGGCAGTGTAAGAAACAAACATCTGTGGCGCTATCTACATGTGAAGCGGAGTACGTTTCTGCTAGCAGTTGCTGCTCTCAGATCCTGTGGATACAGCAACAGATGCGCGACTACGGTTTGCAGTTTCTTAACACACCTCTGTTTGTTGATAATGAGGCCGCGATTAATATAACTAAAAATCCAGTACATCACGCTAAAACTAAACATATAGAGATTCGTCATCACTTTATTCGCGATTGTTTCGAGAAAAAGTTGATACGAATTGAGAAAATCCACACTGACGAACAAAAAGCTGATTTGCATACCAAAGCTTTTGATAAAAATCGGTTTCAATATTTGTTAAAACTTAATGGTATGAAATTGCTTTCAGTGTCGGATGGAATTGTGAGCGTTGATGAGAGTACTGTTGCGGATGAAGACGAGAAACAATCTGCGATGGTTTGTCGATTTTTTACGTGTTTTGGTATTTAGGGGGAGATAGTTAGTTGTACATAGTTTATTTTCAGAAAATACAAAAACAGTAAAAAATGAAAAATACAAAAACATGATAAAATTAAAAAAAAAAAAAGAAGAGCTTGTGTATATAGGGAAAATGATAGTACATCAGCTAGACAATTACACTATGTTAAAGATTTGGAAAGTCAAAAAGATTTAAACAGTCTCACTAACGATGTGTCGATAGGTTTTCGTACATTTAGTAAATTTATTCAGGATATAAACCTAAAATTTCAAACTTGTGAAATTCGTGGGGAACACTACTTAGATATATAGGTAACCCCTGAAATCTCGTTTGAAAGGTCCCATATTCTGAGATACTAGGTCTTTATACTCAGTGATATCTGGGGTATTATTCCGGGACTTCTGCTATATGGAAGTACTGACCTAGTCCCCGAATAATACTTTCTGCAAAATGCTTGAAACATAGCATCGCCCTCAGCAAGCTGATGAAACAATAAAATTGATAGTCGCTGCTGTTGTAATTAAAAGATCCTCTAAAGGGGACACACCAAAAGTCGAGCCATCATCTCTCTGCTGAACGGAAGTTCTGACCTGAGCTCTCACGGTTTCGCACCTAACCCCTTACAGATATCATCTGTGGTATACTCACCTGTAAGACTGAATATCTGGGATTCTGGATACGGGAGTATATTCAAGAGGTGGGACACATGAATTGAACTAAGTTCTTAAGACACTTAAACTGTATCCTGAATAGATTGAAGTTTGTGTGAG
This sequence comes from Helianthus annuus, assembly GCF_002127325.2. Classification (NCBI taxonomy): domain Eukaryota; kingdom Viridiplantae; phylum Streptophyta; class Magnoliopsida; order Asterales; family Asteraceae; genus Helianthus; species Helianthus annuus. Next base: position 127,654,310 of record NC_035447.2, read on the forward strand.
AATTTAAGATGGATCAGTATATTGACAATCGAGGTGAATTGTTTAAGTCTTAGTATGTAATATAGCTTAACGGTACTAGTAATTTGTCTGAAAAGCTGATATGATTCCCTGACACGCTCGCCAAAAATAAACTTGTAAGTAGTTTACTTTCTACAACTTAAGTTTTCTGTTATTTCATTTCTTAGTTTAGATCACATTAAAAATCCAAAAAGATTTTATTTCTGCTTTATTTTAGACAAACCAGAGTGGAAAGTTGATTGTCGGATTCTAGAAAGATGAAGCAAATGCAGGAGATTCTGAGCTGAAGAATGAGGAGAGCTTACTTTGTTGGAAATTTGATTGTTTTCTAAGTGACAAACAAGTTCATTAACTTGATACTTGTTATTTTCAGAAAAAGTTGAAAATGATTTTACTAAATCAGTTTAATTCGTCAAAATATCAACCAGGGTCATTAAATTGAACTTGGTAGATTAATCAAGTGATCAGGGTCATTAACTTGAACTTGAAGACTTGAGTGGATTTCTAAAATTGATTGAATTTGTGTTGATTGTTAGAAAAGATAGATCGTAATGTGACTGTTTGAGTAACAGGTTTGGAGACTTCATTATTCCCAACGGAGGCAAATTGTCAAGACTTGAACCAGATACCTCAGATCCTAGCATACTGAGAGGGGGAGTTTGTGAAAGGGGGAGTCTGGATCAACAGCTACAGGGAAATCTGAAGTTAGAGTCAGGTGTTAATTCTGAAACCTATGAAGAATGCTTATGAAGAGAAGACAGAGTTGGAGAAAAGACCAAGACCGAAGACTCAGGAGCTAAAGACTGCTGAAGACTACGTAACATCCAAGGGGGAGTCTGTTGATGCATGGGATGTCTGTTGACTACGTCTACGTAAAGTCTTAGGTCAAGTTAGGTCAACAGAGGGTCTAGATTGTCAAAATCATGTTTTAATGTAATAGGTTCGCTTTTATGTACATTATGTAAGTAGGTCCGCTCATAGGGTCTTAGGAGGTTCGCTTATTAGGTCATTCAGGTAGGTTCGCTCCAAGTCTTGTTGGTAGGTTCGCTCATAAGGACTGTCCCTTGGAGCGAACCGCACAACCCTATAAATACCTGGTCATTTGAGCGGATCTAGTAAGACGTATGTGTGTGCTTGTGGAACAGAACTCTGTCAAAATTTATTCAGAAAGCAATAAAAATCATAGGATTTGAAAGGACAAGCTGTGTAACTTCATATATACTGATTCCGCCTTTATATACGAAGATGAACTGTCTCGGCTGACTTTTTGGGTCAAAACAACGGTCCAACATGACCCTGTCATCTTCAGGTTAAAGAACTCCACTTCCAACTTGTGGATGTCATCATCAGTGAAGTATTCCCGCTTGATCAATTCTTTGAAGTCGTTCAATGGGGTGGCATTAGCAGCCGCCAACCCCAGCATCTGAACTTGCGCATTCCACCAAGTCAGCGCAATACCTTCGAGAGTACCAGTGACATACTTCACCTACGAGCCTCAGGGCATTCACACATCTTGAAGACCGATTCGAGCTTCTCAAACCAGTGGAGGAGTCCAACGGCTCCTTCAGTGCCACTGAAAGTACTAGGACGACAGTCCATAAAAGTCTTGAATGTGCATACAGGTGGCTGAGCGTTCTGACCTCCTGCTTGAGCGGCTGCAAGTGCCGCAACAACTTGTTCGTTGATCAAAGCCGTCAACTGGGCTTGAGTCATATTGACACGTCCACTCATGATCTTCATAACAAAAGGGAAACATGAGTGAGAGAGGTTCGTGTTGGTGCATGTTTTGTGACAACAGCTTAATAGTTTGTTTATTTAGTCTTTGGATATTTTGTATTGGGCTTAGCATATTGGTTAGGGAGTTATTTCTGTGTAATGGGCTTGGAGAATGGCCTAGCCCAGACCAAAGCCTATGTGCAAAGCTTGTCCTATAAATACAAGGCTTGACATTAGGGTTTAGGTTAGACACTTTGTTAGACACTTAGACGAAAGTTAGAGGGAGTTCGAAATCTATAGAGAGTGGCTAGGAGATTTCGAGTGGTCTTGAATTGATTGTAAACGTTTATGTTGGATAATCAATAGAAGACCAGATTGATTGAAATTGTGTGTTCGAGTTCTTGTTCATCTACATTGTCTTGTTTCTGTGTTCGAAGGTTTATCAAGGGGATTCCGTACCCTTGATAAATTAGCAGTCTTGTTATGATCCATTCGGGATAAGGGGACCTACAATTGGTATCAGAGCATTTGCTCTTGTGCGTGGTTCAAGACTGATAGAAGGATTTAAGTTATCTTTTGTTGAAGAATTTTTGGTATCTCATTTATATTTTTCGTGAAGAACAGCAAGAACAAGGAAGAACAGTTCAAAACTCTGTGCTTTGATCTGATTTGGTGATTGTGGTTGACTGTTTTCGATAATTTAGAAGTTATTGTTGGAAAGTTTTAAAGGGATTGATTTGGGAATAAAATTTTCGAAATTGTTTCCTTGGTGAAAAGATTTGGAAATTGCTTGATTTTCGTGATTGGCTGTTATTAATTGTAGACAGCTGGACTCAAAAGAAAAAGAAGCAGGGTATCCTTGTGCGACCAAGAAGTAATCTTGTGCGATCAAGTTTTTCATGTGCGACCAGAAGGCAATCTTGTGCGTTTGAATTGATCTTGTGTGACCAAAGGCATCTTGTGCGATCCAGAATCAATCTTGTGCGATCATAATCTTGTGTGATCGTAACCTTGTGCGATCGAAGTGATCTCGTGCGATCGAGGTGAGCTTGTGTCGGAGGTCTCGAGTTATCATGATTGCGAGTCCAACGTCTCGAGTCATCAACCTTCTGCAACATTGATGTAGGCCCAAGTGTAGAAGAGCGGGCTATTTTGTATTTGGAGGCCCAAGACCGCGTAACAAAAGGGGCCTCACTAAAATGGCTCTAACTTGGGCTACGGGGGTCCGTTTGGGACGTGCGACCAGGCGATTCGAACGTGAGAACAAGCTCTATCTTGCTGCAAACGCCTACGGCGGTTTGGGTCATCGTCCGGGCCAAAAAACGCTTATTTCCATGAGTTATTTTATGTTTTATGTTTTTTAGTGGGTTTTTTTGGACTTTTGTTTTGTTCTAGTTTTTGGCCCAAGTGTGTTTTAGGCCCATTTTCGAATTTTAGTCTCTATTTATATGTTGCTAAAGATAATGAAAAGTTCAGACTTGAATTTTGAGAAAACTGATTTTTCACTTCAAATTCCGTGCCCTTTGGGTTGAATTTTGGGGTTGGGAAAGAACTACACGGGTATTCGTAGAATCAACGTGTTTGATCTTCATTTATCGTACCACTCACTACATCAAACATCATTACACGTTCCGTCTCGCAATCTTGTTTCGACTCGCAACCTTCTCTACTGTTCATCATCTTCACTACAAGATCGGGGTGTCAAGCTTTTGAGTTGCAACCACTACCGAGTTACGAGTTCCGATTTCGAGTTGAGATCTCGAGTCTACTGTCTCGAGTATTGTCTATAAGGTTTCCGATCATCTTTTTTCATCGATCACCTTCATCGGCTCCGACAACCGTCATTCATCTCCGACGACAACCACCTTCACTATCTTCTCCATCGCCGCTTACCGTCGGACACCACCACCATCATCGTCGTCACCTCCGTTCTTCGTCAACACAACCGACGTCACCTCCATTCATCTCCGGCCACACCATAGTCAGCTGCAACATCAAAGACGTCTTGGCGGTTGTTTATTTTGAAACTAGGGTTGTGCGGATGTATTGTTCGAAGAAGACAAACCAGAGAACGTTTTTTTTTTAATTTGACATTTAGTATTGTATTAATATAATAAGTCAACCATTATCTAATCATATAGCAATCATTAGGTTTTTATAATAATAATAATAATAATAATAATAATAATAATAATAATAATAATAATAATAATAATAATAATAATAAGTTTTATTTAAGAAAAAGGGGTTTGTTTGGTTTGTTAAAGTTTTGACAGGTGTTTGAGGTGCGGTTCGAAAGCTAGTTCGTGCGTGTTACTTGGTGTTTGAGTTAGAAAATTTTCTACACAGGTACGGTAAAAGCTAGACAAGGACCAGCAATCGAGTTAGATTTGGATTTTGATTCAGGTTACTAAAATCCATTTGAACTTTTACGCTGAGTGATGGCTAAAATGGATAAGGTTTGTGAGACTGTTAAAATTTGGCCAAAGCTTAAAAACGTCAAAGAATATGCTGATTGGAAAGAGAAGTTTGACGGATTTGTGAAAAGTGAAGATACCAGAATGTGGTGCTGTATGATAGATGGATATGTTGCTCCTATACATCATGTTGAAGGAAGGGTTAAAGTTATTTCTTATGACAAGATGGATGAATTTGAGAGACAGGTAGTTGATGCTGAGAAGAGAGCTTTAGCAGTGATCAAGAAATCCTTACCTGAGGGCATTAAGCATACCTTCAAGAACTATGGGAATTCTAGAGATCTATGGGAAGCTTTGGAAAAACGTTATCAGATCTCTTCAAAAGTAACTGCTTGTGATCAAGCATTGGTAGCTGAGCTGGCAGCTGTGAAGATAGAAGAGGAAGCTGCTGAGGAAGAAGAGAAAAAGGAAGTAGATGAGGAGAATGCTGAAAAGAAGGGTGCAGAAGTTTCAAAGGGCTTGAAAGATGTGAATGAACTTGCAACAGAGGTGAAGGTAACATCAGAACCTGTAAGTCATATATGTCTTAATTGCACTGAACTACAAGGTAAAGTTAACAAACTATCAGAGCAAAACAAAATTCTGTTAGCTGATTTGGAAAACCAAAAAGAGTTAAATGTTCTATTGATTAAAAGAGAGTCAAATTGTTTAGATAAACTCAAATCAAATGAACAGGAAATTAGCAGTCTAACAAGCAAAGTCAATGAACTGTTACAGGTCATTGATTTGGCTCGTGAAACTGTGAAAGAAAAGACTAACGAGCTTTCAGAAAAGTGCACAGAATTGGCTGGTGCACAAGCCAAAATTGTAGAACTTCAGGGGAAGTTACACAGTTTTGAAAATTCTTCGTTAGTCAGGACTCAAATTCAAAAAGGTTTAAAAAGGAGTAATGATAAAATAGGGGTGGGGTATACTAAAGCTTCATCTTCTGGAAATCAAGACTACTCATTTTTACCAACTGAAGATGAGCTAACTGATTTTGTAACCACTGCACAAGTAGTAGTGGATCCGATAGCTGTGGACTTGCCAAATAGTCCAGTTTCTTTGAAAGAATCTGTAGGGTCTAACAGTACGCCTTATAAAGTGGATGAGGATACTGAAGACAAAAAGGCTAAAACATTTAAAAAGGGATCAAATAAAAAGAAAACTTATAAGAAAAGATCATGTTTTAGATGTCACAACAAAGGACATATGTCGAGTTGTTATCGTTTAAAGAAAGGTAAACAAAAAATTGATGAGGTTAAGGATGGGAATCAGGTTGGGTCAAGCAATAGTGTAAAAACAAGTTGTCAGACAAAGAAACCAGAATTTCAATCAAAACCTTCAACTTCGAGAAGATTTGATAGACCAAGAAGTAATTCTCCACAATTTAGTGATTATAATGGTAAATCAAATCGGTTTCTAAGTCAAAATAGAAATTTTGGATATCAAAATCGATACCAAACTACTGGTAATCGGAATTTTCAACAAAGAAATGAATATAGGGGTTTTCGTAACTCAAATTTTCAACAACATCCAAAATTTTTCCAAAATTCATGGTATGGGAATGGGAGAAGAAGGTATCAAGATAATAATTTTCAAAGGTCAGAAAATCCAAGAGTTTATTGGAACTCTCGCAATCAAAGATCTAGTGGAAATTATCAATCTTGTACAACAACAACATCCAAGACACAAGTAAAGTGTGATGGATATTCGATAGAAGCTTCGTATGTGGATTTACATGGTCAACCCAAAACCGGTCAGGTTTGGGTTGTTAAGGCTAACTAAGTTGTTGATTGAATGCAGGATGACCAAGAAGGACTGTTGATGTGTTCAACAGTGGTTATTCCTGTAAAGCATATGAGGTGAATAGTAGGTTAACATGGGTAACGAACTATTTACTTTTGTGATTGTTTTGATTATTCTGGACTTTAAACGTGAAAAACTTTTGTCAGATTTAAAGTGGGAGTCTGTTTTTGTTTAAATTTGTGTTTTTGAAACTTACTCCATGAAAACAAAAATTTAGGGGAAGAAATCACCGTAAGCCAAAAAGAGTTTAGATAGTGCGTGTATTTAGGGGGAGTAAGTTATAAAATTTTAAAAATCCAAAAACATTGAAAAATCAAAAACATAAAAAATAGAAAATCAAAAATGAGTTATCACTGTGTGAAAAAGAAGAAATGATAGTACATCAGCAAGTTAGACTGTCACACTCAAACTGAATTAAATTGCTTAAGTGTGATAGCAGCTTCATCATATGATGTACCAGTAGGCAAAAAGCATGAAATAATCAACTTACCAAAGTGATATAAACCTAAATGCACTGAGTAAGAATGGGGAACACATCAGTGGTGTATGGTTTAATGACCTTAATTCTTGCATTGATAGATTGCCAAGATCTGAAGTTTTGGGTCTTTATATTGTTATTTCATCCGGGGATATCAGGGGTGTCCTTTTGCTGCATCCAGATACATGCTGACCTAGACACACCCGGGATATCTTAAAAGAGCTAAAAATGCCAAAACCCTGAAAATGAAGAAGCTCTCATAGAGAGTCAGTCAAAAAGTGCAAAAAGCATAATTCCTACCAAAAATGGTATCTGTCTTAGCCCTCGTTAGATATTTTGGTCTCTCTGATGTACGGAAGTACTGACCTGTTCACCAATTATCTAAACGTTGAAATACAAAACGGATGAATTCAGTATACTCACCTACTACGATAAATCTTTGTGCATACCTTGATCGCGGGGGTACATCCTGAAGTGGGACACACTAAATATTTCAGAAAAATAATATTACCTTAACATATCATACGGTAATGGTACTTGAAATGTTCATGCATTTTGTTTAAGTGGACAAACATACTGGTAATCATCTTGAACTGCTTTTCACGAAAATTACATAAAGAATTGTCTAATTGTGTGAAACAGTTTGATTTTGCTGATATGATTTTCTTGCACATGATTCTCACAAAAAGAAGTATTGTAAATATCTTTTAGTTTAGTTTAGTTTAGTTTAGTTAGTTTAGTTTGTGTTGAAAAATATCTAAAATACCAAAAAGATTTTCATTTTAAAAGATCTTCCATTTTGAACTGACAGGTAGTTGTTTTTGCAATCTAAGATAAAATAATGGTTTATCTTTAAATGTGAAAAAGGCTAATGGTTTTTCGAGATACTTGCTTGTGTTTCAAAACAGATTGATGCAGTAATCAAAATGAAGTGCAGAATACAAGTAAAGTGCAGATTAAGAGTGAAGTGAAGATGTGTGAAGATGCATGGTAGGATCCTTCTACTACATTGCAGAAAAAGAGAGATTTGGAAGAGTTGGAGCTTACTTGCTTAACCAAGGATTGCTAGCTAACTGATCTACAATGAATGAAAGTTTTGGAGATTGGAAGCATCAGCTAAGGGGGAGTTTGTTGATGTCAGAAACTGTGTAGCTGACGCTATCCAAAGACCAAAAGACTGCAAGATGTTTGAAGACAAAGTCACACTATGAAGCTATTGTCAAGGGGGAGTTTGTTGGTGCATGTTTTGTGACAACAACTTAATAGTTTGTTTATTTAGTCTTTGGATATTTTGTATTAGGCTTAGCATATTGGTTAGGGAGTTATTTCTGTGTAATAGGCTTGGAGAATGGCCTAGCCCAGACCAAAGCCCATGTGCAAAGCTTGTCCTATAAATACAAGGCTTGGCATTTGGGTTTAGGTTAGACACTTTGTTAGACACTTAGAGGAAAGTTAGAGAGAGTTTGAAATCTATAGAGAATGGCTAGGAGATTTCGAGTGGTCTTGAATTGATTGTAAACGTTTATGTTGGATAATCAATAGAAGACCAGATTGATTGAATTGTGTGTTCGAGTTCTTGTTCATCTACATTGTCTTGTTTCTGTGTTCGAAGGTTTATCAAGGGGATTCCGCACCCTTGATAAATTAGCAGTCTTGTTACGATCCATTTGGGATAAGGGGACCTACAGTTCGCAAAAGTGCGATGACAGAAGAGAGTAAGCACACATGTGTTTCAAACGATAGTTGCTACGTTTATCTAAGCATACCATGAGCAAAGTTCTATGTAAGTAGCAAGTAGGCAATAAAGCATAAACCATATCACCTAGAAATGTGAGTCTTGCACGTGGAGCGAAGCGTCGTTGTGGATCATTGAGCACTGTACAGGTTATAGTCTGGTTTTAACCAAAAACTTTTTCCCTTTATTAAAACCAAGTTCACTATAGCCAATGGCTCTGATACCAATCTGTCACACCCCCAAAATCCACTCACGGGGTATCACCGCATGGAGGCGTGACTGACCAGGATCAAGCCACCAATCATATTGAACATTGCAAGTAATAAATAAAGTTCAACCCATCAATATAAAAGGTGTTCAAAACAAAACATTGTTAAGTGTTTAGCGGAAGCATAAATGTGAAAATCCAAAACATAAGTATTAAGTTCGAAATGTTATAATGTTTTTAACATGGCATCCACTGTCCATGTCCCACAACGACTACGCCTCCCAGTGCAAGCTCCATGAGTACCTATCGACCTGCAAGGCATGTAACAGAGTGTCAACAACAAAGTTGAGCGAGTTCACAGTTGATTGTTCAGTTAATGAGTACGTTTCAAAAATCGTAGGTTCGTTTCGTAACCATGCGTTACCTAGTACCCTTGTTCCCAAATCTTTACAATAATGAGTGGAGGCTTCCCATGTTGTAGGTACTAGACTAGTTGTATCTATAGGTGTCCTTCCCAATCCAAGGACAATGGTAAGTATGTGTTTACGTAGGTTTTACGTAAGTGCCCTTCCCAAACCGAGGACAGTAGTACGTATCGAGTACGTAGGTTTAGCGCTGGTGTCCTTCCCAATCCGAGGACAATAGTACGTAGGTTTTACGTAGGTTCTAACACTGGTGTCCTTCCCAAACCGAGGATAATAGTACGTAGGTTTTACGTAGTTTTTAGCACTGGCATCCTCCCCAAACCGGGGACGGTGATAAGTAGTCTAGTAGTGATGAAAGTACGGGTAGTCATTCAATCCCATTCCCAAACCCACCGGGAATCCCATTCCTTGGAAAGAGTGTGAACTCACCTTGGTTTGCTCGGTTTGATTAACTACTTGGTTCCAATTAATCAGTTCGGGCCTATGGTATGCACATTTACATAATTAGTTTATATTCACGAAGTTCGACTAACAGTCAAGATCATCACGTACATGCAAGTAACAACTAGCACATAGCATAAAGCAGTTATACAAGTTCAGGCAAGTCATGCTTATCATTTAACAATAGCTAACTAACCCCGTTAGCCCCTAACAGAATTAAACTTAGTTACTGTGCAGATTAACAACTTGACGAAACACCCTTGTTTCGTCGTGAATCCCCTTCGACGAAACACCCTTGTTTCGTCGTGTACCTGCGGCGAAACACACTGCTTCGTCATGTCTGTTTCGTCGTGACTGGTCTCGGCGAAACACCCTCTTGTTTCGTCGTGACAGTCGTTTCGTCATATCACATGTGTTACGTCATGTATCAGTTACATACAGAAAACCTAATCGCCGATCAACAGTTTACAACAATCATTCAATCATACAGTAATTATCGATACCATTTATCATACAATCGTAACAGAAACATGTGTTAACCTAAAACAATCTAACATACAGTACCAACACCGCATCACAGATTCATCATTACCGAAAACATATCTCATAAATCAACATCGTATACGGATCAACAGCAACAAGAACCCTAACCAAACACTAATCAATCATTGCGATTTCCAACATTCATCATTATTCATCATCATCTTATGTTAGGATCTGAGGCTGTCATGATTGTGCTTGTTTGTAAGAATTTGACAAATCAATGAATCTAAACAATGTAAAGTGCAGCGGAAATGGATACAAACTTTGTAAACATAATCAAAGAAGAGAATAGTTTGATAAACACATGCTTTCTCATTAAGTTGAATGATTACAATGAAAATCAAAAGATTACAAGCATGCTTACATAACTAAACTCCCCCTCAGCCTGATACCCCAAGGTTGGTTGTACAAGATGAAAGGATTGAATTGAGGAGAAGAACTCACTCCAAACGATCAAGTGTAACAGTACAGAGTACTGTTACATTTATAGACAATCCAAACCAATGAAGCATCTCAGCTGACGTCACCATGAAAGTGACATCTAACAACCTAACAAACTCTATCTACTGATCTATACAACTACTGCTTTGCTTGTCACACCCCCAAAATCCACACGCGGAGTACCACCGCTTGGAGGCGTGACTGACCAGGATCAAGCCACCAATCATATAGAACAATGTAAATAGTAAAAGTAATTAACATTTAACCAAACCAATCCATATGAAAGGTGTTCCAAAAACATAAGTGTAATAACAAAGTTTAGCGGAAGCATCTGAGTAAAAGCCCAATCATAATTAAAGTATGTAATGTCATAATGTTTAAATCAAGCATTCACGATCCTTGTCCACAACGACCGCGCCTCCAGTGCAAGCTCCATGTATACCTAACGACCTGCAAGGCATGTAACAGATAGTCAACAACTAGTTGAGCGAGTTCACAGTAAGTAAGTTTGTAACAGTAAGTTCCTTTCGTAACGTGTGGCTCTACTGGGCCGATAGTATGTTCTATTGGTGGGGGCTTCCCATGTTTGCATATACACTAGACTATTTGTAACAATAAGTGTTCTTCTTACCGAGAACAGTAGTACGTACAAAGTTTACGTAGGTTTTACGTAAGTGTCCTTCGCAACCGAGGACAGGGGTACGCGGGGGTTTACGTAGGTTTTACGTAAGTGCCTGACACAACCGAGGCAGTAATGAGTATAAGTTCACGTAGGTTTTACGTAAGTGTCCTTCGCAACCTGAGGACGGTGATGAGTACAAGTATACGTAGGTTTTACGTATGCATCCTGCGCATCCGAGGACGATGGTAGATAGTCGAGTAACAGTGTATGTACAAGTATCTATTCAAATCCCATTCCCAAACCCTGGGAATCCCATGCCTTTGTAAGGGTGTGAACTCACCTTGGTTTGCTCGGTATCTTATTGCTTCTAGTGTTAATTAATACTTAGGTCCTTTACACACGACCTAAGGTACATTGCATATAACTCGATGTAAGTGTTTATATTCAATTAGGGTTTACAAGTCTTTGGTATCCAAGCAACTGTGATTCGTGTGATAGTTGTGTACAGAATGATAACACACAGTAGTATACAGTTACATTCAGCAATATACAGTAACATGCAAGTGTTCCTCATACAGGGTTTTGACTTAGCATCATAAGTATCATAAGTTAACTCAGACTTTTCAAGCATCACAAAGCTCAGACAACACTTATGCAAGTAAAAGCTCGGACAAGGCTCATGCCTTTAAAATTCGGACAAGGCCCAATTAGAAAAGTCGGACTATATCTACATGTAATAAAAGTCGGACCTACCCCCTCCCCTTATAAAATTCGGACAATATCACACCACAAAAGTCGGACATCATCACAAAGGTCGGACCACCCCCTTAACATACAAAAAGTCGGACCACTTCAATCCTTAAACAAAAACTCGGACATAGCATGCTTTAAAACTCGGACCCCATGCTCCACAATTAAAATTCGGACTCCCTTGTTCTTATACAAGACTCGGAGATTCGGACATAACCCTCTTATAAAAGTTTGGACTTTAAGTGTAACATGTAAAAGTCAGACCTTATGTTAACCTCACATAAAGTTCGGACATTATATTATAATACCACATAAAGTTCGGACATATACTTATATGATTCAAAGGTCGGACCACACACATATATATGTTAAAAGTCGGACCCTTTGTTTAGTGCAAAAATTCGGACTATGTGATATGTATAAAATTCGGATCACATGTAAAATCAAACATCGGGCAAACCCTCAATCATATGAACATTCAACTACAATGCAACAGTTACGTTTTTGTTTTCACGATCAGGAAACCCTAATTCATTCATATGCATTGCAGTAATCTAATCAACAATGAACATCATCATCATATTTAGACATATTAGTGTCATGCTAGTGATTACACAACTAATCATATTCATTTCACAATAATCAGAATCAATAAACACAGAAACATTACATGTAGAACTAGGGTTTTACATGAATCACATAATCAAAGCTTAACAACAAGAAATCATTGAACAATTACCTTGGATTGATTCTAAATGGATTGAAAGATCAAGATTGATGCAGGAGACTTGTGCCAAAGAGAAAGAAGATGCTTGCAAGAGAGAATTGGAGAATGTGAAAGTACGTATATTGATTTTTGTGTTGTGATTAGTGAAGGAGGTTAGGGTTAAGAGTTGTTAAGGTTTCACAATCTACACTACTCACCCCTAAGTATCATCTTTTACATAACACACCCATCACAATATAATTTACAGTTTCATCACCAAGTTCATGTATTTGTCAAATCTTTCACAATTAACACATAACCATGCACAACCACAATATACTTTATCACACCAAAACGTATACAGTTACAACGCAACCAATTGTGCAAGTAAACAACTAAACAAACAGTCAACGTGCAATAAATGCGAAAGTGAAATCTCGGAAACTCGGGTTGTCACATTATCCCCAACTTGAAAGAAATTTCGTCCCGAAATTTAGCATGCGGTTACTGAGGAAGCTAGGTAAGTAGCATCGTTTACTGGGTTTCCTGGGGTGTCACATCATCCCCCCGTTGATTTGGAATTTCGTCCCGAAATTCTGTAGTAGCTTCAGCCTCAGTAGTGGTTGCACGGTTTTCGAATAACTGGGGATACTTGAGTTTCATTTGGTCTTCTCGTTCCCAGGTGAACTCTGGGCCACGACGGGAGTTCCAACGAACTCGTACAAGAGGTATTCTAGTGTGCTTGAGGACCTTAACATCCTGGTCCGTGATTTCAACTGGTTCCTCGACGAACTGCAACCGCTCGTCGATAGTGAGTTCCTTCAAAGGAACTATGAGGGTCTCATCTGACAGACACTTCTTCAGATTCGACACGTGGAAAACATTGTGAACTGCACCGAGTTCAGCTGGTAGGTTCAGTTTGTAGGCCACTTTGCCTATCTTCTCGGTGATTTCGAACGGTCCAACATATTGCGGATTGAGTTTACCTCGTTTACCAAAACGAACCACACCCTTCCAGGGTGAGACTTTGAGTAGCACTCGATCCCCAACTTGGAACTCGAGTGGTTTCTTGCGCTTATCAGCGTAACTTTTCTGACGGTCGCGAGCTGCCGCCATGCGTTGTCGTATCTGTGCAATTCGTTCAGTAGCATCAACTACAAGTTCTGGACCTGTGATTTGACTATCCCCCACCTCTGCCCAACAGAGAGGTGACCGGCATTTACGTCCGTACAATGCCTCGAATGGAGCGGCTTGAATGCTGGTGTGGTAACTGTTATTGTACAAAAACTCCACTAAAGGGAGATGTTTTTCCCAGCTGTTGCCGAAATCGATAACACATGCCCGAAGCATGTCTTCTAAGGTTTGAATCGTGCCCTCAGATTGCCCATCCGTCTGAGGGTGATAAGCTGTGCTCATATCTAACCGAGAGCCAAAAGATTTGTGCATTGCTTGCCATAACTCTGACGTGAATCGTGCATCCCGATCCGAAATAATAGAGGTTGGCACTCCATGCCTTGAAACAACTTCCTTAAGATATACGTCTGCGAGAGTGGAGAACTTATCTGTTTCCTTAATAGCCAGGAAGTGTGCAGACTTTGTGAGTCGATCCACGATCACCCAAATGGTATCATTCCCACGCTGAGATCTAGGTAGGCTAGTAACGAAATCCATGGAAATTTCCTCCCATTTCCACTGCGGTATCTTGGGTTGCTGAAGTAGGCCTGATGGTTTCTGATACTCAACTTTGACCCTTGCATAGGTCAAACATTTGCTGACGTACGTTGCGATGAGGGCTTTCATGCTTGGCCACCAATACATAGTTTTAAGATCGTGGTACATCTTATCCGAACCTGGATGTACCGAGTAGCGAGACTTGTGCGCTTCATCCATAACAAGTTCTCGTAAACCGCCATATAGTGGGACCCAAATACGTCCTGTTACGTAATAGGCGTTGTCTTCCTTCTGCTCTAATCGTTGTCTTGAGCCAGGTAAGGCTTCAGCCCCTATGTTTTCTGGTTTCAATGCTTCTACCTGAGCATCTCGTATCTGTGCAGGAAGACTGAACTGAATAGTGAGCTGCAGTGCTCGCACACGTCTAGGTAAAGTATCTTTTCGACTGAGAGCGTCAGCCACAACATTGGCTTTGCCTGGATGGTACTTGATGGCACATTCGTAATCATTCAGCAGTTCAATCCATCATCGCTGACGCATGTTCAATTCCTTCTGCTTGAAGATATGCTCGAGACTCCTGTGATCGGTGTAGATAGTGCACTTGGTACCGTACAGGTAGTGTCGCCATATCTTAAGCGCGAAAACAACAGCTCCCAGCTCTAAATCGTGCTTCGTGTAGTTCTGTTCGTGAACTTTAAGTTGCCACGAAGCGTAGGCAATGACTTTATCCCTTTGCATCAATACACAACCAAGACCCTGAATTGACGCGTCGCAATAGACCACAAAATCATCCGTGCCCTCTGGCAATGAGAGAATAGGTGCGCTGCAGAGCCTATCCTTTAGGTATTGAAAAGTCGTTTCTTGTGTATTACCCCAACGATAGGTAACACCTTTCTGTGTCAACAAAGTAAGCGGCTGTGCGATCTTGGAGAAGTCTTTAATGAACCGTCTGTAATAACCTGCCAAACCCAAAAATTGGCGTATTTCCGTTGGAGTGCGAGGCGCAGGCCAGTTTCTGATCGAATCTACCTTGGATGGATCAACATGGATTCCATCCTTGTTTACCACATGGCCTAGAAAGTGGACTTCACGAAACTAGAAGTCACATTTGAAAACTTGGCGTACAGTTGTTCTTTTCGAAGGAGTTCCAAGATAAGACGCAGATACTGCTCGTGTTCCTCCTGACTCTTGGAGTAGATCAGAATGTCGTCGATGAAAACAATCACGAACTTGTCTAAATAAGGCTTGCACACCCTGTTCATAAGATCCATGAAGACTGCCGGTGCGTTCGTTAGCCCGAATGGCATGACTAGAAACTCGTAGTGGTCGTAGCGAGTTCTGAAAGCTGTTTTGGAGACGTCCTCATCCCGGACTCTCAGCTGATGGTAACCTGACCTCAAGTCTATCTTGGAGTAGTAACTCGACCCTTGCAACTGGTCGAATAAGTCGTCAATACGAGGAAGAGGATAGCGGTTCTTCACTGTGACCTTGTTCAGTTCGCGGTAATCGATGCACATCCTAAAAGTTCCATCTATCTTCGTCACAAACAGTACTGGAGCTCCCCAAGGCGAAGAGCTTGGACGAATAAAGCCCTTATCCAAGAGCTCTTGCAGTTGCTTTGACAGTTCTTCCAGTTCAGTTGGAGCTAAACGATACGGTGCGCGAGCTATAGGTGCTGCTCCTGGAGCTAGCTCGACTTTAAACTCGACCTGGCGATGAGGCGGTAGACCAGGTAAATCTTCAGGAAACACTTGAGGAAAATCGCGTGCAACTGGGATATCCTCTATTCTTTTCTCTTTCGTTGATGCATCAGTAACTAGTGCCAAAATGGCAGTATGACCCTTTCGCAAACATTTCTGAGCCTTCAGGAAGGAGATGATGCCAACCACAGCACCACTCTTGTCGCCTTGAACTTCGAGAGGTTCTTTACCAGAACGGGGAATACGAATGATCTTCTCCTTACATAGGATCTCTGCTTGCTGCTTGGATAACCAATCCATACCAATGACGATGTCGAAACTACCCAGAACTATAGGAATGAGGTCGATGGAGAAAGTCTGACCAGCGAGGATAAGATTACAACCCTGAACTACGTGTGTGGCCTCTAGACTTTTACTGTTAGCTAACTCTATGACATGTTTGGTGTTTAGGGGAGTTGGTGCACGTTTTAACATTTGGATAACTTTCAAAGACACATAACTTGTATCCACACCCGAATCAAACAATACAGTAACATAAAAGTCGTCAAGAAGAAGCTTACCCATGACTACGTTGTGATCATTTCTCGCTTCACCCTGCCCCAGCACAAATACACGACCCCTTGCTTCGTTGCCGTTGTTGTTCCCACCGTTGTTGTTGTTGCCATTGCCCTGATTGTTGTTATTATTGTTGTTGTTGTTGTTCTGATTTCGGTTTAACTGAGGGCAGTGTCTTTTGAAGTGACCTTCAGCGCCACAATGAAAACATCCCTTGTTGCCCTGTTGCTGATTCTGCTATGCTTGCTGCTGCTGCTGATTCTGATTTGCAGGCCGTGGGCTCCTACAATCCTTGGCCTCATGACCCATCTTGAGGCATCTCTGACAGCGACCCTTGTTGCACTGGCCACTGTGGTGTCTGTTACAGTTGTTACACTTTGGGAGGTTCCCTCGATAACCACCCTGCCTGTGACTGCCCGAAGATTGCTGACTAGGGCTCTGATAATTGTCAGTCTTTCGCTGTTGCACCTGAGACTGAACTGAAGCTGAACCTTTGCTAGAATCCCCCTCCCATTTTCTCTTGTTGACACTGGGGTAGCAGGAGTAGCAGAAGTGGTAACGGTAGCAGTAGCGCTGATGCACTTAAGCAGCCTGTCTTGTTCCACCGCCTGATCCGTGAGGCGATGAGCTAGACGTTGAACATCCTGGATGTTGTTATGGTTAGCCGATGTCACGTGGCTTTGAATTTCCGGTGCCAGCCCTTTAAGATACAATTCGATACGCCTGATAGGTGGTTCCACCATAGTTGGACACAGGACGGCCAGCTCGTTATATGCCTCGATCTCCGATCCTGTCATTTTCAAATTGAAGAACTCCACCTCTAACTTGTGGATGTCGTCTCATGAGCAGTACTCTCGCTTAATCAGCTCCTTGAAATCATTCCAAGGGGTGGCGTTAGCAGCTGCCAACCCTAAAATCTGAACTTGCGCGTTCCACCAAGTTAGCGCAATTCCTTCAAGAGTACCAGTGGCGTACTTCACCCTGCGAGCCTCAGGGTATTCACACATCTCAAATACCGAATCGAGCTTTTCGAACCAATGGAGGAGTCCAACCGCTCCTTCAGTGCCACTAAACGTGCTAGGACGACAGTCCATGAAGTTCTTGAAAGTACAAACAGGTTGCTGAGCGGGTTGACCTAATGTGTAAGAACAGAACAAGGTTAAACTCAAGAGTTGGTTTAGGAGTGTAGGATTTAAAGATCCTAGTGTGAGTTACGACTGCAGGGTATTCTACCTGCTTGTGCAGCTGCAAGTGCCGCAGCAACTTGTTCGTTGATAAGAGCCGTCAACTGGGCTTGTGTCAAGTTAATACGTCCAGCCATGATCTTCATATCAAAGGCAACATAAGTGAGAAAGGTTCGAGAATAGTGCGATGACAGAAGAGTGTAAGCACACAAGTGTTCTCAAGCAATAACAAATAGTGAGCAATGTAATCTAAGCATACCACGAGCAAAGTTCTATGTAATTCTAGCATGTAGGCAATAAACATAAACCTTATTACCTAGGATGTTGAGTCTTGCACGTGGAGCGAGGCGTCGTTGTGGATCGTTGAGCACTGTACTGGTTATAGTCTGGTTTTAATAAAAACGTTTTTCCCTTATTAAAACCGAGTTCTCTATAACCAATGGCTCTGATACCCATCTGTCACACCCCCAAA
This sequence comes from Helianthus annuus, assembly GCF_002127325.2. Classification (NCBI taxonomy): domain Eukaryota; kingdom Viridiplantae; phylum Streptophyta; class Magnoliopsida; order Asterales; family Asteraceae; genus Helianthus; species Helianthus annuus. Next base: position 127,672,240 of record NC_035447.2, read on the forward strand.
ATCCACCTGCGGAGTATCACCGCTTGGTAGCGTGATTGACCAGGATCAAGCCACCAATCATATAGAACAATGTAAATAGTAAAAGTAATTAACATTTAACCAAACCAATCCATATGAAAGGTGTTCCAAAAACATAAGTGTAATAACAAAGTTTAGCGGAAGCATCTGAGTAAAAGCCCAATCATAATTAAAGTATGTAATGTCATAATGTTTAAATCAAGCATTCACGATCCTTGTCCACAACGACCGCGCCTCCCAGTGCAAGCTCCATGTATACCTAACGACCTGCAAGGCATGTAACAGAGCGTCAACAACTAGTTGAGCGAGTTCACAGTAAGTAAGTTTGTAACAGTAAGTTCCTTTCGTAACGTGTGGCTCTACTGGGCCGATAGTATGTTCTATTGGTGGGGGCTTCCCATATTTGCATATACACTAGACTATTTGTAACCATAAGTGTTCTCCTTACCGAGAACAGTAGTACGTATAAAGTTTACGTAGGTTTTACGTAAGTGTCCTTCATAACCGAGGACAGGGGTACGCGGGGGTTTACGTAGGTTTTATGTAAGTGCCTGACACAACCGAGGCAGTAATGAGTATAAGTTCACGTAGGTTTTACGTGAGTGTCCTTCGCAACCTGAGGACGGTGATGAGTACAAGTATACGTAGGTTTTACGTATGCATCCTGCGCATCCGAGGACGATGGTAGATAGTCTAGTAACAGTGTATGTACAAGTATCTATTCAAATCCCATTCCCAAACCCTGGGAATCCCATGCCTTTGTAAGGGTGTGAACTCACCTTGGTTTGCTCGGTATCTTATTGCTTCTAGTGTTAATTAATAGTTAGGTCCTTTACACATGACCTAAGGTACATTGCATATAACTCGATGTAAGTGTTTATATTCAATTAGGGTTTACAAGTCTTTGGTATCCAAGCAACTGTGATTCGTGTGATAGTTGTGTACAGAATGATAACACACAGTAGTATACAGTTACATTCAGCAATATACAGTAACATGCAAGTGTTCCTCATACAGGGTTTTGATTTAGCATCATAAGTATCATAAGTTAACTCAGACTTTTCAAGCATCACAAAGCTCAGACAACACTTATGCAAGTAAAAGCTCGGACAAGGCTCATGCCTTTAAAATTCGGACAAGGCCCAATTACAAAAGTCAGACTATATCTACATGTAATAAAAGTCGGACCTACCCCCTCCCCTTATAAAATTCGGACAATATCACACCACAAAAGTCGGACATCATCACAAAGATCGGACCACCCCCTTAACATACAAAAAGTCGGACCACTTCAATCCTTAAACAAAAACTCGGACATAGCATGCTTTAAAACTCGGACCCCATGCTCCACAATTAAAATTCGGACTCCCTTGTTCTTATACAAGACTCGGACTTAACTAAGCACATTAAAAGTCGGACATAACCCTCTTATAAAAGTTCGGACATTAAGTGTAACATGCAAAAGTCGGACCTTATGTTAACCTCACATAAAGTTCGGACATTATATTATAATACCACATAAAGTTCGGACATATACTTATATGATTCAAAGGTTGGACCACACACATATATATATGTTAAAAGTCGGACCCTTTGTTTAGTGCAAAAATTCGGACTATGTGATATGTATAAAATTCGGATCACATGTAAAATCAAACATCGGGCAAACCCTCAATCATATGAACATTCAACTACAATGCAACAGTTACGTTTTTGTTTTCACGATCAGGAAACCCTAATTCATTCATATGCATTGCAGTAATCTAATCAACAATGAACATCATCATCATATTTAGACATATTAGTGTCATGCTAGTGATTACACAACTAATCATATTCATTTCACAATAATCAGAATCAATAAACACAGAAACATTACATGTAGAACTAGGGTTTTTCATGAATCACATAATCAAAGCTTAACAACAAGAAATCATTGAACAATTACCTTGGATTGATTCTAAATGGATTGAAAGATCAAGATTGATGCAGGAGACTTGTGCCAATGAGAAAGAAGATGCTTGCAAGAGAGAATTAGAGAATGTGAAAGTACGTATATTGATTTTTGTGTTGTGATTAGTGAAGGAGGTTAGGGTTAAGAGTTGTTAAGGTTTCACAATCTACACTACTCACCCCTAAGTATCATCTTTTACATAACATACCCATCACAATATAATTTACAGTTTCATCACCAAGTTCATGTATTTGTCAAATCTTTCGCAATTAACACATAACCATGCACAACCACAATATACTTTATCACACCAAAACGTATACAGTTACAACGCAACCAATTGTGCAAGTAAACAACTAAACAAACAGTGAACGTGCAATAAATGCGAAAGTGGAATCTCGGAAACTCGGGTTGTCACATTGCTAACTACTGATATTGCATTACATTACATGAGATGAATAAAACTGCTGCTGCATCCTTTTTCTGCTGTGAACCCAGCAGTACTTGTCATGATCAGCAGTGCTTGATTTCAAGGCAGCAGATTGAATAGCAGGGCTTTTAGTCTTCATCAGTCCTTGAATAGAACAGCAGTTGTAGGTCAGCAGATGTTGATAGAAGCAGTACTTTGGAGTATAGCAGATGTTGGAGCCACAATTAAGGGGAAAGCTTATAGTAAACTGCTGCTTATTGTGAGTCCACTGTTGTGATCCGGTTTTGGCTTTCATTATCTGTTCCTTTGGTAGGGTTCAATCCCAACAATCTCCCCCTGGAACAGATAATGCCAAAACCCTTCATTATTCTGGACCTTTATTTCTCATCAAAAGTTCCTTAGCTTGTCTTTTAAATTCAGCTTCAAATTCCTTGGAACTCAGGTCATCTTCATCCCTACACAGTGTAAGTTCAAGGAGATCCTGCAAATCTTCAACACTAAGGCCTAGTGCTTCTTTCCTTGATATGTACTTCACTTCACCATTGGTTCTGACCAGAGTCAATACGTGGGTCTTTTGATCAGATATCCACTTTAGTATTTTTAAACCTAATGGGTTTCTTGGGAGAGATTTATTCTTTGATGAGTTTGGAGATGATGGCCTTGTGAACACTTGCAGACTTTCAGACATTCTTTTGAAGGCCATCTCAATGACATTGTTAGCAGCAGCTATGTCTTCTGCAGTCTCTTTTTTGATCAGTTCTTGCCTTTCAAAGTCTGTCATGCCTGTCGAAGTGTTTGGTGATGCAGGCTTGGTTAATACCTTTTTAAAAAGGTTCTGAAGCTTTATTGAATTCTCTTCTTTTAGACCCATTTTCATGATGGCATCATTGAGGTACTCAACTTCCTTTTCTTTGACCTCTTCATCAGACAGTTTTCCTTCTTCTTGGTTTGTCACAAGAGTAGGATTGTCTACTGATTTGAACATTGTTCTGAGGTTTTCTATCTGCTGTTCAAGCTTCATCATTTGTTCATGCTTCTTTGAAGTGCTTGAAACAGTTATCTTTCTTTTCTTCAGCCTTTCATAGGCTTCATCAGTCTGCTGTTTTTACCATTTTGCAATGGCATCAGCAGTGTCTACTTTAGCATCTACCAATTCCTGCTTCCTCTTTTTATATTCAGAAGTAAGATCAGCAATTAGCTTTTTATATTTGTTCTAGTTTGGAGCTGTCTTCTTCTTACTTGGATCACCTTTAATCCTTTCAATCATGTTTGCTTCATGCTTCAGAGCCACTATTGGCCATTCTTCAAATTGGTTTTCTTCAACTGGATAGAATTTTTCTTTCATGATATATGCAATAAGTTCTTTTCTTATCGCCTTTCTTTGATCTGTCTTTTCTTTGCTCAGAACTTGTGCATAATCTTCCATCAGCTTAACTTTTGTAAGTAGGAACTGCAATCTTTTAGAAATGGCTTCATCACCCTGATCTTTACATTCGAATTTAGCTCGAATCTTTGCTTGCCTTGCTTTCATTTCAAGATAATCATCCATGTCTTCTGGAACTATGAAGCCTATGAGAGGGAAATTTTCTTTTTGAAGGATCATCCTCGGTGTAGAATTGTTTCATCTCATTTTTTACAGCATCTAGTTCCAATGGATATTTTACAGCAATAGGATCAAATTTTTCATCGGTGGCTTGAGTTGTTTCTCTTTTTCATTTGTAAAGCTTTGTGGATGAAAAGGATTTTGCTTGTGACATAGGAATGGTGAGAGCAGTTGTGGATGATTGACTAACAGTAGTTGAAACAACTGGTGTTTCAACCGCTGTTGTCGTTACAACTACTGATGTATCAGCAGATGTATTCTGCTTTTGAGCAGGGGTTGTGATGGCAGTTGTTTGAGTTGTGATGAGTGGCTGACTAACAGTAGTTGGAACAACAGGTGTTTCAACCACTGTTGTCATTACAACAGATGTTGTAACATCTGCTTTTTGGCAGGAGGTGATGATGGGGTGGCAGATTTTGATGGTGATGATGGTTTTGGTGCTCTAGACACAGATGGTGGTGGAGCAGTAGTTGTGGTGGTGTGTGGTGATGTGGTGTGTGTTGATACTGCAGTTTTAGTTTGGCTATTTTCTGGCTCAACATATATACCATCATCAATTCCCTTTTTCTTCCACTTGATCTTCTCCCCCTTTTTGGCATTATCTGAGAAGGGTTCATTCATGAAGAGAACAGTGGAGGGAACTTTTCCAGAGGCACTTTGAATGTGAGCTTTGATAGCTTTGATATCTGCCTGGGTATCTTTGAACCTTGATTCCACCATATTTGTCAGCTTTTGAACATGTATAGCATGCTGCTGATCTGCCATCTACTTTTGTCTTTCCAGCAGTGGTTGGAACATGTTCCATAACTCATTTGCAGCAGGTGCCTGTTGAGCAGGTGCTTGAGCTGGAGGAGCAATGGATTGGGCTTTCTGAGCTTTTAACAGCTGCTGCACCATATCCTTTATTTCAGCAACTGAGGTTTCCAGGTTTTCAACCCTGCCCGTCAATTCCTGATATTTTGAATCATCACCTGAATTAACAGGATCATCTGAATCCCCACCAGCAGTGGTTTTACCAATGTATGACTTAGGAACAGAGTCCGAAGAGTCAGCCATTGATGCCCCTTGTTCTTGGTACTGGGGACTTCTTTCTTCAGCACTTGATAACCTTTTGATGTTGCCAGTAGTTAAAACAATCTCACTGGTGGTTCTCAGTGGTGCTATCGAAGAAATTGCCTTCAAGGGAGTCTTATGAATGTAACCACTGTCCAAATGCAAACTAGTGGGTTCAACATTTGTAGTGGCTGCTCCACTTGAACTACTGACAGGAATTACTTGTAATTCCTACAGTGTAAACTCCCCAGTTGTTGCTGGGATAACAGAGATATCAACATCAGACCTAGTCACTTATGGGAGTATGTTCTCAGTGATAGGTGTTTGAGAAGAACTGGTTTGTGTCTGAGTAATACCAACTGTATGCAACAAGGGTATCATGGATTATGGTAATATGGATGGTGAGGGTGAAGGGGTTGAAAGAGACATGTCCTTGGGATTAGGACTATGGAAGATGGATCCGAGTGGGCCCAGAGCTTCATATTGTGGGGTCCTTGTGTTTACAACCTGATCCTTTTGGGAGGATGCAGGAGGAGTTTGAGGCAAGGGTTGAGATCTTTCTTCCATCTACTGTGAGGAAGTAGCAGCAGTGGTTATTGGTGACTTTTGTGTTGTCACTGGCATTGACTCTGGGATCTCATCTTCCAGAGTTGCCTTTGGTTTGGGTTTGGTGGGCTTTCTGGATGTTTTCTTTTTGGTTCTTTTTTTGGTGGCAGGTGTGGGTTTCAAAACAGTGGGTGTGCTGCTTTGATCACCTGGAGCAGTGGGCTCAGCAGCAGATACCTGAGGAGCAGTTTCATCTGCTAAATTCTGCTCAGGTACCCCTGCTTTTGTTTTTACAGGGGCTAACATCCTTGAGAAAGTCTCAGGTGTTCAAGTTTTTTGAAAAGGAGAACCTTGTTTGAGCAAATCTGCATCTTTCTTTTCAATTTTTTGTTCAAGATAATAACTCAGAAATCGTGGAAAGAGCAGAAATGCTTTGCTGTCAACATTCTTTACCATAACATTAAAAATTTCCTGGGAGTAATTGTAATCTTTATTATTTAAAATAGCATAGCTTAGACATTGAATTTTTAATGGTATTTCATTGAAAGATGTTTTATTTGAAGCACACATCAAAAGTGTGTGAAATAAAAATCTGGGTGCAGAAGGAAAATAACCTTTTTGTAAGGTATCCTTTTTAGGTTGTTCTACATATCCCCTGTTCAGAAAATCATTTTTCAACTCGGTTTTTGAGAAAGAAATTTTACCTTTCTGATCGTCGAGTTTGAAGACTTCTGAAATAGATTGCGGAGTGATTTGGATGGCTTTACCCTTTATCGAGGAGTTTATGGCTTTGAGGACAGCATCTTGTTTCTCAAGAGTGGCATTTTTCCAGAACTCTCTCTGGGTTTCTTGGTAGATGGGAGCATCCGCTGTTAACAAAGTTTTATACTTTGATGCAGATATGATGTCTATGATGGAATTGAAGGTGTTGTCGGTTGTGGGTTTTGTGAGTATACCCAAATAGTTGTGAGGGGATTTGTAAGGTATTTCGATGGGTTTATCAGCCATTGAGTGGCGTCTGTGGGAATAGCGGAAGTGGATAATTTTGATTTAGACTTTGATTTTGGTTTCATCATTTTTTGATGAAGAAGATCGAAGAATGTTTTTGTGAAGAAGAGTGGGAAACTGCTTTGAGAAGAGAATTTTGGAATTCAATTCGACAGTGTGAGCCCGTGTTTGGTTTTAATCAGGGTTTTATTTTTAGGGAAAAAGTGAATGCTGATGTGGCAGCGGTTATAACGATCTGACGACTAAAAAGCTGACCACGTGTCAACACCTGATGAAAGAGTAAATAATGGAGGACAGTTGTTTTGACAGCCACTGATGGATCAACCATCAGTAGTTACAACGGTAACAAAATGAGGTAGTGGATGATTTTCACTATCAGTGGATGTTTTTACTACGTCAGTGGATAGCATATCAGTGGATACAACACTGATTTTGAACATCAGTGCTTATCAAAAACAGGGGTTGACTTTTAGCAGTGGACAGATATTAGGGGGCAGATGTTAAGGCACGACAGCAGTTAAGGGAGAACAGTGGTAGAAAAATGAAGACCATTAGTACAACAGCTGTTAGTGCAGCAATGTTTTAACTATTGACAAATAATGTTAGCATCTGCTTGTTCAGATGTAGGAATTGATTTTGTCTTGTGTAAACACAATATCATATCCAGCATCTGTTTAGCTTCAGGAATGCTATGCTTAACAAAATACATTTTTGATGTAGATTATCAAATTTAAATTGCCAGTAGTTATCTCAGAAATCTTTGTTCAAGATTTTGCCACATGTTCATTTTTCCTGACAGTGGCTTAGCGTTCCAGGTGATGAAGACTTTTCTACTAAGGCTACTCATTTTGTGTCTAATTATTTGAACTAGAGCAAGAGTATCTTAGTAGTTCAAAATTAATTTGCAATCAATTTTGGATCTGTAATAAACTAACTTGAGCTTGACATAACCTTGACATGTGTACCATTTCCTTTTGATTAGTTTTAGGAATAGTAATTTCACACAAAATTAAGGAAATTACATCCTGACCAGAGATGAACTTTTTACTATCAAAAATGAGTAAAAGTCCGAAATATATTATTCAAAGAAAATGAAGTAATATATCCGGTTTTATTTGAGAAAAACACCTTAAGAAATAGTTAAAGGATGTTTTGAAAATAACATCAAAAGGATCTGACAGCTTTTCAAGTAAGAACATGATCATATCATTCTCAAGTTATTTTGACCATTGTTTAGGGTCATTTTCTTGACAATTGATTGTAAATTCTCCTTTTAAGGACAATTACTGGAGATGCCATTGTTACCTGAACGATTCCTGTATTTGATGAAAGCACACAGTTGCATGATGACTACTGTTTATGCTTATACTCTTTTTCTTTTGGCTTCAAGAGCTTTGAGATAAGCACACTTTTTAGTTTTGTTCATTTTCTTCTTCCCTTTTTACCCTTCCCATTCATAAGTAATAAATTACTTACTGGGAGGTTTTTATGAAAGAATCCTCAGTCCAAAATCATTTTCAGCAATGCTTTGAGAGATCTGGCCACATTTGTACATGTTTTATTACCAATTCTCACATTACATATGATTTGGACTGTTTTGACCCCAGATTTTCTTCATGCGTTTTGACAGAGTTGATTTGGTCCTTCTGAGGATTTTCAACCTGCTTTTTAACACATAAGATTTCATGACTAAAGCTTTTTTTCCCTCTTTCTAAGTTAGCAAAACACTAATGTTTATTATGAACATAGGTTTTGTTAATCTGAGGTTCATACTTTAGCATAAAACATGATGAAATCATCACAAATTCATAACAACAGTTGAAATCAATTTTGAATGAAGATAAACATATCATAGTTACCGGATAAGTTTCCAGATCTTGGGACTATGAGTGATTTGTGCATGATATCACTAGTTGTTTGAGATTTGTGAATTTTATGACATCTTGGTTGTTTTACAGAGTGTCTGATTCATCATTTTGAACATGATTTCTCATTGCTCTATTTTCCAACTAAATACAAACAACCTTAGTATCAATGAATTTTGAGCTGAACTGTTATGTCAAATTGATTGTTAGATCGAATTTGACTATCCTAGCTCTGATACCAATTGTTAGGATCTGAGGCTGTCATGATTGTGCTTGTTTGTAAGAATTTGACAAATCAATGAATATAAAACAATGTAAAGTGCAGCGGAAATGGATACAAACTTTGTAAACACAATCAAAGAAGAGAATAGCTTGATAAACACATGCTTTCTCATTAAGTTGAATGATTACAATTAAAATCAAAAGATTACAAGCATGCTTACATAACTAAACTCCCCTTCAGCCTGATACCCCAAGGTTGGTTGTACAAGATGAAAGGATTGAATTGAGGAGAAGAACTCACTCAAAACGATCAAGTGTAACAGTACAGAGTACTGTTACATTTATAGACAATCCAAACCACTGAAGCATCTCAGCTGACGTCACCATGAAAGTGACATCTAACAACCTAACAAACTCTATCTACTGATCTATACAACTACTGCTTTGCTAACTACTGATATTGCATTACATTACATGAGATGAATAAAACTGCTGCAGCATCATTCTACTGCTGTGAACCCAGCAGTACTTGTCATGATCAGCAGTGCTTGACTCAAGGCAGCAGATTGAACAGCAGGGCTTTTAGTCTTCATCAGTCCTTGAATAGAACAAGAGTTGTAGGTCAGCAGATGTTGATAGAAGCAGTACTTTAGAGTATAGCAGATGTTGGAGCCACAGTCAAGGGGAAAGCTTATAGTAAACTGCTGCTTATTGTGAGTCCACTGTTGTTATCCGGTTTTAGCTTTCATTATCTGTTCCTTTGGTAGGGTTCAATCCCAACATCTAAACATGAACATGAACATTAATTCGCATCAATCCCTAATGATTTCGATTAACAGTTAATGATTTCAGTCAAACAATCATGCAAGTGTTTGAAATCTAACCGCGATGAACAGCAAGAATGATTTGATCGATTAAAGATGGCTCCAAGGGCACACGGTCACCGTCAATAGGGAGAGAGAGTTCTAGGGTTTCTTATTTTCTATAATGTGATGAATGAAACAATATAACTCAATAAAACATACGCGTAACATACTGGGCCCTTACTGGGCTTCGGCGAAACTTGGGCCCGCGAAACACTTCTGTTTCGTCGGAGTGTAGATGGCGAAACACACTTGTTTCGTCGAGTTGGTTGGTGGCGAATCATAATTTGTTTCGTCGAGCTTTCTAGTGTGAAACTTTAAGTGTCATCCAGTTAACCCATACACAAGTTTATAACACTAAACACATAACACAATATTCTCAATGATTCGACATATCACAAACGTATACAGTTACAAAGCGAACAAGTCGTGCAAACAACCAACTTAAACAATTAACGTGCAATTAATGCGAAGATGGAAATCTTGGAAACTCGAGTTGTCACACGAGGGGCTTAGTTTGTATCTTAATAGGTTTAGCATTTAAAGATCCCGGTTTCATACCACAAAACTATCGAATAGAAATCCATTCTGAGTTAAGCTTGCGTCTAGCCTAGTTAGTCTTCATCGCCTTTGATTAAAGTCTTCGTCCACATTCGTGTTTAGTACTTTATTAATATTCTAGTTTAATATTTTATTTGGGATTTTTAGAAACCCCCCTCATCAAATAAATAAAATTAGTTGTTGGTGCATATTCTGTGACAACAGCTTAGATTTGGTCTTTGAATATCTTGTAATTAGTTTAACGATAAACGGTTAGCGGGTTTAGCTTTGTATTAGTGAGATTATAGAGTTTGGGCTAAACTAAACCCAGTTTGGGTCTAGGGAACGAATTGGGCTTGCCCAAGCACTCTTGATCGGATTGACAATTCTGTGAAGATCCATACACATCAAGGGGACCTACAATTGGTATCAGAGCGTTAGGCTCTTGAAGGCTCGGTTCAGAATTGTTGGTTGCAGAAGAGTGAGAAATTTCGAAAATTTTGAAACCTGAAAACTAGGGTTTCGAAATTTTTCTTGGGTTTGATATAATTTTCGAAAAGTTTTGGGTTGTTTGATTTGTTTGTGTATTTAAATCTTGCTGTTTAAGGTGTTTTTGGTTGCAGGTTTGGTTGATTTTCGAAGAATTTTGGCTGAAAAGGCTTAAAGATTCGAAGATTGTTCTTCGTGTTCTTCGTGTTCTTCGCTAAGTTCATAAATATTTTCGAAAATTACTACTGATTTGGTTGTTCGATTTTGCAGGAAATTGATACGAAATCAGAATAAAATCTAAAAATTTCGGAAAAGATTTGATCAGATCTGGCGGATTTGCTACTGCTTGCTGAACAAGATAGTTAAATTTGCTGAGAAACCAGAATTAACTGACCAGTGAACTACTCTAGCGAATTTAAAAAATTACGTTGATCTGTCCTAGCGAAATTAACTGACCAGCAAATTTAAATCCAAAGGCGACTTTGGTAACCGTGTAATTATCCTCAGCGAAATTACCACGGTTTTCGGAGAATTTACTGGTCGTCGTAAGAGCGAAATTGATCAGCGAACTTGGCAGCAAATTTATCAGCGAACTTGAACTTGACAGCGAAATTAAGTGCTACCTAGCGAATTTAACAGTTGACCAGCGAAATTAACTCAAAACCAGCGAAATTAGGAGAGGAATTAAGTGGTGGAATTTCAGTTGGCAAGCGTCGGAAAAATTTCAGTGTTTTGCAAATAGAACGTGAACCGTAACTCATTTGAAGACACCGTTTGCACCGTTAGATTCCTTGCATTTTTAGGTAACAAAAAAAAGACTCTGGAAAATCCTGAATTCAGTTTTTGACATTATATATCATTGGATTCGTCTTTTCGAGACGATTCTAAAGGTGTAATTTGGTAACCACTGTTTTCGGAGATATTTTGTGCGGTTTTGCCAGTCTGTTGCGTTTAAAATGTCGAACATGAAGAGCTTGAATGCACCTATGATGATGAAGGTGGAGAATATCATACATGGAAGGACAGTTTCAAATCCTTCATTGAATCTCAGGATGCACGCATGTGGATCTGTATTGAAGATGGGTACATAAACCCAGTACATGATTTTGAGGGCAGACCACGAGTAACAGCCTATGTGAACATGAAAGAGGCAGATAAGAAAGTGTATGAAGCTGAAAAGAGAGCTTTAGCTGCAATAAAGACATCCTTACCTGGGAGCATCAAGCATACCTTTAATAAGTACACAAATTCAAAGGATATGTGGGATGCATTACAAAAGCGATATCAGGGAAATGAGAGTGTCACTCAGGCATTTATGGCAGAGATAGTGCCAGTTGATGAGGCTGAAACTAGTGTGAGTGATGCTGAATCTCAAGTGGAGAATGCTGAAGCAAAAGTGGATGCTGAAGTAGAGAAGGAGAGTGAAGCCGAAAAGGTTGTTGCTGATGAAACTACAGAAGTTCATGAGGAAGAGGTAAAATCTAATTATGTGTGTTTGAGGTGTCGTGAACTACAGGGTGAGGTTGACAGATTGTCAACACAAAATCAAAGTCTGGTAAGCGAGATGTCGAGCATAAAAGAGTCAAACTTTTTCGCTAAAAGAAACGAAACTTCATACTTGAAGAAGATAAAAGGGTATGAAAGTGAAATTGAAGCTTTAACATGCAAATTAAATGAAAAGCTTCAAGTCATAGACTTAGCTCATGACATGATGGCTGAGAAAACAAAAGAGATTTCTGATAAATGCAGAGAGTTGTCAGATTCACAACTCAAAATTGTTGAACTTGAACAGAAATTAAGTCAATTCAGAGATTCGTCTTTTGTAATGAAACACATGATGGGTGGGTTAAAGAAAAGTAATGACAAGACCACTGTGGGCTTCCAGGGCTTTAATGAAGTCCCACCTCCTCTTAGTCATGACTATTCTTTCCTGCCTGATGAAGATGAGCTAGCAGACTATATGTCAACCGCACCAAGTAGTTTCACATCTACATCAAGTCAAGGTGAGGGGTCTGAGAGCGATGATGCTAAGAAGAACAATAACAGGGAACATTTGAAAAAACAAAATTCACCTCCAAAGGGCAAAATTCAAACTTTTGTTAAAAAGATTAATTTTGTTCAAGGTAGTGATATGAAAAATGAAACCGCTGTTATTGAAAAAGAATCAAATGTAGAGTTTGCTAAAAATAAAAACAAAGAAATATCTGAATCAAAGCAAACTGAACAAAATTCTTCCAAGGCATCATCACCATCTGATAAAGGATCTACCTCAGAGACTCCAGCTAAGAAGTCTTTGAAAAGGAGATCGTGCTTCAGGTGTCACATAAAGGGACATGTAGCTAGCTGCTATCCTAACAAAAAGAGTGAAGCACAAGTGAGTGAGAGGAAGAGAGAAAAATCACCAGAGAAGGAAGGTGATAGTGAGGAGAAAGGGTCAAATTCTCCAAAGAAATCTGCTCCTAAGCAACCACAGAATGTTGCTGTTGGTGTGGATAAGGCTGAAAAAGGAACTCCACAAGTTCCTCGTTTTCAAAGAAATCAACCAAGATTTCAGCCTAGATCTCCACCAGGCAGATATCAGAGACCTATAAGCAGTTCACCTAGAATGAACAATTATAATTCTAATAATTTCAGAAGTCAAGGTCAATATCAAAATCGATACCAAAATAATGGTGGTCGAACTTTTTATAACAATGGCTTTAGAAATTATAACAATCAAGCTTCTTGGAATCAAAACTCAAGGTTTCAAAATCAAAATTTCCAAAGGTCAAACAGTCCAAATGTATATAGGAACCCTCAGGACCAGAGACCTTATGGAAATCAAAACCCATTTCCATCAACAGGTCTGAGATCCAAGACTCCAGTTAGGAGTAATGGATATTGGATGGATGTTCTGGTACTTGGTGAATTTGGATGACCCAAGACCATTAAGGCTTGGGTCCCCCAATCTAACTAATTTCTTAGTTGGTGTGTGCATGAGCTGTTAAGGAGGATTATCAACTTATGTTGATAGTGGCTGCTCTAGGCACATGACGGGGGATGTGAGATTGTTGATTTATATATATTAAATGATTTAAATTGAAGTTCAAAGTGCTAAGTCGACACAGAAGATAACCTGGCAGATCTTTATACTAAAGCATTTGACAGGGCTCGCTTTGAACACTTAATCGAACTCAACGGGATGAGGAATCCTGAATAACTGGTTTTTCATAAGAATTTTGTAAATAGTTTTACTGCTTTTCATAAAAATCAAAAACATAAAAAAAATTGAAAAATCAAAAACATAAAAAAAATAGAAAATCAAAAATGAGATTTCACTGTGTGAAAAGGAAGAAATGATAGTACATCAGCAAGTTAGACTGTCACACTGAACATGAATCATATATTGCTTAAGTGTGATAGCAGCTTCATCATATGATGTAACAGTAGGCAAAAAGCATGAAATAATCAACTTACCAATGTGATATAAACATAAATGAACTGAATATGAGTGGGGAACACATCAGTGGTGTATGGTTTAAAAACCTTAATTCTTGCGTTGATAGATTGCCAAAATCTGAAGTTTTGGGTCTTTATACTGTTATTTCATCTGGGGATATCTTGGCTGTCTTTCTGTTCAGAACTAAAATTGTACATGACCCCAGGAAAGAAAGTCACTTGGAATAGCTCATTTCTATTTGAATGTCTGTATATTTTCCCGATACACACAATTTTGATCTAATTCTGAAATCTTCTCTGAAAAAAGTCGTTTACCTCCTCTGCTGCATCCAGATATATGCTGACCTGGAGGTGCTAGGCAACAACAGCTTCTGCTGCATCCAGATACATGCTGACCTAGCTGTACGTTGTCGCGCTATAGATCTAATACACCCGAAAGAGGCCCTCAAGTGCCCAAAAGAAACCCAAGAAACCTATATCAAACTGAGAAAATCTCATTTGATCTGTATATTATACCATCTCTACTAAAGATCTATTCTGTTCTCTTCTCAACCTATTCCCAGTTAAGATTTCAGAACTCTGGATTGGACTTGTGAAATATGTGGTAGGGAAGATACTTGCATGATAGAGTGTGTTGTTTATATTTCTAGGATTTGATTAGTATTTATTTGGGTGTTCATTATTAAGCAATCAAAACATGATAACACAGATTATATGCAGACCTAGACACCGTCAGGATATCTTAAAGGATGAGTTCAGTATACTCACCTACTACGATGAATCTTTGTGCATACCTTGATCACGGGGGTATATCCTGTTGTGGGACACACTAATATATCAATAATAAAATTACCTTAACGTATCATATGGTAATGGTACTTGAAATGTTCATGCATTTTGTTTAAGTGGACAAACATACTGGTAATCGTCTTGAACTACTTTTCACTAAAAAATTACATAAAGAATTATCTAAATTGTGTGAAACAGTTTGCTTGTGCTGATATGATCTTCTTACCGGTGATTCTCACAAAAATAGAGTGTTTATTGTTTTCGTTATTTACTTGCTTTCAGAAAAATATAAAAATCCAAAAATAGTGTCATTTTCTGTTTAAATTCTTAATGCACGAAAAACTGTTATTCTTGGAGGAATTGTTACTGATAGGGGGAGACGGTGTTAGAAAGTGAGTTCAAAATTTTCAATCAGGCAGGTTCTTGTGTGTTGAACAAAAAGTTTTGCGTGTTGGTGATGAAGTTGAAAATGCTTAATCTGTGATACAGTTTAACTAATCTCTTGAAAAATAATAATTTGTTTAACTTTGTTGAAAAATTCTTATGGTTTCTCGAGATGTTTGTTTTATAGTATACAGATTGAAGTAGTTTGTTGCTGAGAAGTTGCTGTGAAGGGTGAAGATGAGAGTTTGATTGGATGCATGGTAGGACCTCCTTTCTATATTGCAGACAAGATTGAAGAGTTTGAAGATTGCTGTGCAAATGCTAAACTGGAGTTTACTCAAGTGCTAACGTGTTGAAGGTTTGGTGATTGGATGCATCAACTTAGGGGGAGTCTGTTGCTGACAGAAGCTATTGAAGCTGAAGCTATCCAAAGACCAAAGACTGTGCAAGACTACATGAAGATTGCAAGAAGACTGAAGACAAAGTTTTTATGAAGCTATTGTCAAGGGGGAGTTTGTTGGTGCATATTCTGTGACAACAGCTTAGATTTGGTCTTTGGATATCTTGTAATTAGTTTAACGATAAACGGTTAGCGGGTTTAGCTTTGTATTAGTGAGATTATAGAGTTTGGGCTAAACTAAACCCAGTTTGGGTCTAGGGAACGAATTGGGCTTGCCCAAGTAGTAAACCCTAGTCCAACTTGTAAACCTTGTGTTATATAAACAAGGTTAGGCTTTAGGGTTTAGGTTAATCAGTTAATCAGCCAAAACAGTTTGTGTGAGAATTTCGTAAAAGTCTCTAGGCTTGGACGAATTTGAGAGAGGATTAGGGTTTTGATTGATTGTAATTCCTTGTGATTGATAATCAATAGAAAACCTGGTTTGAAAGTGAATTGCTGATTTCTGTTTCTACTCATTCTATTATATTCTGATCAAGAGGATTCCGCACTCTTGATCGGATTGACAATTCTGTGAAGATCCATACACATCAAGGGGACCTACATTAGTTAAGTCATGTCAGTCGTAGTCTAAATAGAGTCTTAGCGTAATCTTTAGAGTCTCGTGGGTTCGATACTCGGACTTACTTTAGCTATTCTACATTGATCGGTACATTAGCCGGTTGTGTGGTTTTAGTTTTAGATCGAGTCTAGATTTATAAATTTAAAGCTTAGAGTGTCTAATTTAGATTCCAATTTAGTTGTTTTATTTAAGCACATTTAACACATCAAGTTTTTGGAGTCGTTGCCTGGGACTCTTTTGTGATTGCGTTAATTACTTTGTTTGGACTTGTTTGACATTATACGTGCTATTTGTTCGTTTGTTTGAGTCGTAGGAGTCTAATTGTCCGTATCTTTTATTTATTTATTTTTTTTATTTATTTTGAGTTTAGTAAGTATGTGTGAGATTTGTAGAGGGCCCCATTCCACTATTCATTGTCCAAATTCACCGGGGTACTCTACAGATTATTATGCTAACCGATTTGTGCAGCGCAACCATATTATTTACAGGGGTATCCTTCATATTATTACGATGATTCGTATCAGCAGCCACAGTACAACGAGGGTCAGTATTATGGTCACTATTCTGGTAGCAACTCTGTTGGGGGTAATGATAGAGCTTTGAGCACGATAAAGGAGATGTTGGTTCAATTAGTTGCCCGAAAAACTGATACCCAGAAAACCCTAGTAGAGCACGATATCATCTTGAGAAATCAACAGTCTGCTCTATTAGATCTTCAACGTGCAGCAGATGACATTGCTAGGAGATTGAAAGAAGAAGAACAAGCGCAAAAAGCCCAATCAGAAAAGCTAAAGACTGGCTATACATATGATGCGGAAGGGAAAGAGCTGCCATATGAGGATTGGTCAGATGAAGAGATCACTTCAGTCACGGAGACGAAAATGGACGCTGAAGTCCCACCTCCGGTTCCACAGGTTCCAATTATTAATTTCAGGAGTGACTCTGATGATGAAATAGATGAAGAAGAGTGGGCTGCTTATCAAAGGTCATTATTGAAGAAAGAAGTGACTGAAGAGGAAGTAGAGTTAGGAGACTCAATAGGGTTAATGTTTGGTGCAGAGGAAGAAAGTGAAAAGATTGAAATTAATTCGTATGGGGAGGATGACTTTTTAGAGTCAGAATTAGATGAACTGACAGAGGTAATCAAACCTACCCTAGACAAAGAGACTAAGTGTGGGGATGATAATGCGAGAGTGGTGGAAGAGGAAGAACACAACAGCTGGCCTGTGGTATTGGTGATAGGTGAAATTGAAAAATCAGCAAAGTCACGGGAAAAGGCAAAGAAAAGAAAGAGAAATGATCGAAACCGAAAGAGGATCGAAGGTTGGGGCGAGATGGAAAAGTAGAAGACATTACAATTCACGCACGATCAGTCTTCTCGCTACATGTCATGCATTCGGTTTCTTCCGGGTAAGTATAAATTTTGGTGGTCTGACCCGTTTCAAATTTTTAAAATATTTTATTATTCCACTATTAAATTTTTAACTATTTTTGAGGATCGGGTGGAATTAAACGGGTTAGATAGGGTCCAAGTCAAGGAAAAACCTCCCGATTAAATTCAAGTGTGGGGAGGTTTTGTAGAGTTTGTATAGAGTCGTAGTTTTTGTATCTTGAGTCTTAGTTAGTAGTTTTAAGTCAGTAGTTGTCTAGAGTCAGTACTGCTTTGGTTTTTGCTTGTTTTTGTTTATACAGGTTTGAATATGTACTACTCGTACTCAATCTCCATTCGGGTGATTTTGGAGCTGCTTTTCAAATTTCAAGGCATTTATCAGGCATGTCAGTTAGTGTCAAAGCCGATCGCGAATGAAATGCTATACGATCGAGCTGGATTGGACGAAAGATTTGAAGCATACACGATGTTATTAACCAGCTAAGTCCTTTCCAATTTGCCCTTTTGTTTCTATTTCTTATTTATTTTAGTTTTTGAGTCGGTTTCCATCCTACATTGAGGGCAAGTAGAGTTTAAGTGTGGGGATGGGAAACTATCATTTAGTGTCGTTAGTATAGTTAGTCAAGTCATAAAAATCGAAAAATACAAAAAAAAAAAAGAAAAAATTTCAAAAATCCAAAAAAATTAAAAAAAATAGAAAATGTCTTTTGAAATAAGAAGTTTGCAAAATAAAAAACGGAAAATGTTAGAAAAGTCAGATTTTTGTTCGGGGCCAAATAATGATAATATGAGATTAATATAATTGAGCTTGTGTCTAGTTTGGGATGTGCGGGTAGGCTCGATTCGGTTCTAGGTTCCTTTGATCTTAAATATACCTAATTGTCGGTCTATTAGTGGGTTCTCATCTAGGGAAAGTAGGGAAATTGAAACCGCCAAAAATAGTATAAGGGTTGCCGTTATAAGCTAAGATTGTTAGAGTTTTTGGTTATTATCTCGTTGAAAAATGAAAAAAAAAAAGAAAAGATGAAAAAAATAAACGAGCTAGAAACTAAATGAAAGTAGCCATTTCTATGTATTGGGTTGGGGATAGCGACTCTACAACCGGATTGCCTCTACGGTGTGTGAAATCGACCTTGCAAATAAAAAGTACCGAAGTCTAAGTAATCCGAGTTGGGGATAGCGACTCTACAGTCGGAATGCCTCTGGGTTAGGAAAAACGTCTAAGCTCGTATTTAAAAAAAAAAGAAAAGAAAATAAAATGAAAAAGTAATGGAAAAAAATGAAATGAGAAAAAAAGAAATAAGAATAGATTTGATTTTAATCTCTCTTGATCTTGGTATAAAACGGTTAGGAAATAACCCAGTGGTTGTTCCTTTTGTCCTATAAGGTTGAGTGGGGATTAGGTGGACTTGCGATTATTAGCGTGAGACCCTAGGTAGATCGACCATAATTGAACTAAACTTGCATGATAAGGGCTTGGAACCGGGTTTGGGTTTAAGAGGATCAAAATACTTGCAATCGCGGCTAACACAAGTTTCGGTTTTAATAAGTAATTTAAGCTTTTGTCTCGAATGACTATTCCGAATATGATTCCGTTTTGCATAATTCTTTTTCGGGGACGAAAAAAAGGTTAAGTGTGGGGATATTTGATAAGTGGTAAAATACACATATTTGTCCCGTGTAAATTGTATAATTATTGGATAGTTTTTATTTATTTTTATTTAGTTTTAGTGTTATATTATATTATTTGGTGTTTGGCCAGGTCCTGGTACAAATGGAGCGAAAAAGAGTAAAATGAAAATAATCAGCCAGTTGGGCAACGTAGAATGCCAATGCCAGTGACCTGAATAAAAATTGCAGTTATTTTCTGTGAGTAGACCAAGGCCACTATTCTTTATTTTATAATTGCTCTAATGAAAGAAATATATGGAGTTTGAAAAGAATCTGGACGTAAGAAAATAATAAAAGGGTTATATTGGAATTAGAAGGCACGCAACATGGGGGGACACGAAGTCAACAGCCGGCTAACTTACGAATTTGAGGTTTCTTGGAGACTTTTGAGGCTGTTTGAAGATCATAGGAGTTCTTGGAAGCGAGGAATCATTCGGGTATACTTCAGGAGCGTTTGGGAGTGAAGACTACGGGTTTTAGTTTCCTAATCTTTCATTTCCGTTCGTTTTTTATGTGTAACACGATGAATTCAGACCTTGTTATGATTGTGATTTATATTCTGATTATGTTTTCCAGCTAAAAATCTTTAACTACCTAGGCATGATAATGGTTTAAATAAAGTTCGGATTTTTATTCGGTTTTTAAGTGGTTTATGGATTTTCTTGTATTGTAAACTGTGGGATCGGAATCTGACCCGAACGAGTCAATCAGAGGAATTCGATCAGATACAGGTGCGGAAAACAAGTACCTGATGTAGAAACAGCTAGAAATCTCTTTAATATGCTTTTCTGATTGATTTGACACTGATTACACGTGAATCTCACACCGGCAGCACCTCGGTATGGAATTTCTAAAGTTACATTTGGGGGCCTCTCATACGGTATTTATAGGATTCTTGGGACCTCTTTTACGGACGTGACGAATAAGCGGTCCAAGAATGTCCGTAAAAGGGGTTCCAGAGTTTAGGTTGTGGACCTCTTATTCGGCATGTCCGAATAAGCGGTCCAAGACTTTAAACCGTCTAAACTCTCCAGTTTTCTTGTAAAACACGCCCTAATCTATACAATACAATGTAAGACCTGATCCTAGACATCTAGACGTAATCAACAGATGTAGTGCACCAACAGACTCCCCCTCAGATGTTGATGGAGTCGCTAACACACCTTGACATCAAAGTTATATCTTCACATCTTTAATCTAGATCAGTCTCTGGGCTTTCTCTTTCTCTCTATCTTCAGACTCTCCCTCTCGATTTACTGGCATTCTTTTGTTCTTCAGTAACATCTTCAGGATCTTTGTCTGCTCTTCACAGGTTTTCAGAATTGATTTCCAGGATCGAAACTTGGCTTTCTTCTATCAGTATCGAAACCTGGTTACCTGCAAAATCTTAACCCAGAAATAAATTCTCTAATTTTATTACATATCACACATCTCTGCACTAACATATTACTCCCCCTCAAAACAAACTATGATAAACTACTTGAAGAAGGCTAGATTTAACGAAAACAGTTAGATTTACACAAACACTCCCCCTCAAATTCTGTTCATCATGTTTAGCACACGGAATTTTTGAAAATCAATTTTCCAATATCAGTTGTCGAAAATCTTTTTGACTTTTTCAAAAATTATGCTAAAACACACACAAAATCTTTTTGGATTTTGAAATAAAGAAACTAATCTGCAGAAATAAACTATTTACAAACAATATTTTTGTGAATTCGTGCAAGAGGATCATATCAGTTTATGAGACAAATCACCAACACCGTTAAGCTTGATTTCATTTTAAGTTTTAAACAATTTACCTAGATTGTCAGTATGTTTGTCCTCTTAAATTCTCAACACAAATTTCAATCGATTCGAGATACGATATTAATGTTTTAGAAACTTAAACTTAATTGTGTATCACTCCACTTGAATATACTCCCGTATCCAGATCCCAAATATTCAGTCTTACAGGTGAGTATACCACAGATGATATCTGTAAAGGGTAGATGTGAAACCGTGAGAGCTCAGGTCAGAACTTCCGTTCAGCAGAGAGATGACGGTTCGACTTTTGGTGGGTCCCCTTTAGAGGATCTTTTTGCATTTCAACAGCAGCGACTATCAATTTTATTGTTTCATCAGCATGCTGAGGGCGAAGCTTATGTTTCAAAGCTTTAGCAGAAAGTATTATCCGGGGACTAGGTCAGTACTTCCATACAGCAGAAGTCCCGGGATAATACCCCAGATATCACTGAGTATAAAGACCTAGTATCTCAGAATACGGGACCTTTCAAACAAGATTTCAGGGGTTACCCATATATTCAAGAATAGTTACCCACGAATTAAGCAAGTTTGATTTAGATTTATATCTCGTTTCAATTTACTAAATGTGCGAAAATCTACTGACACATCCGCAGTAAGATTGTTTAACACTTTTTAACTTTTCATTTCTTTAGCGTGCCGTGATAGTCCACTGATGTACTATCATTTCCTCTTTTTCGCAACAAAACTCATTTTTGAATTTTATCATGTTTTTGGCTTTTTCAAATTTTCAAATGTTTTTGGATTTTCTGAAATTTCCCTACTCCCCCTAAAATGCAAACACATTTTAAAGAAAATTTGAAAACTTCTAAACTTTTACCTACTAGAAACATAAAAAGTAAAACAAACTATACAGAAACTTGACAACTGACACTGAATCACATCAAATCGCCATTCACTAGGCATAAACAATCTGAACTCCCCCTATCACAAATCATTTTCTCATTTAGATTTCAAAACACTTAAGTTTGTTTCAATCAAAATGATTTTTCTGGAAAATAAATTTGTGTTGATATCAACCACTTGTAGGTTTATCAATTTTAAAACGGGGATGTGGTTCATCATCTTGTCTATCTTTTGTCATGAATAGTAAATCAAGTACAAATTAATGTCCCTGATTTACCATTTGCCTCTAAGAACCTTCTGTACCACTTGTAAATGTAAACACTTCAAAGTATCCAAACATCTCAAAATTTAACCACAATTACCACTTGTGGGATCAAGATTACCACTTGTAGATACAGTGGTTACCACTTGTAGGAATGTGACCTCTACATTACCATTTTTCAACCAAAATGCCGATTCCTGCTTCGCAATTACCCACCTGGAAGCTCCGGCGTAGTCCTTCAACCTGTAAACAAAAACATTTAAGCATTAAACACAAACATTCAAACTTCTCAAATACTAGAAGGATGCCGATTCATGATCCACGATAAAAACTTGGGATCTCCGGCGTAGTCCTAAGACTGTCATGGAAAACAAACATCCATCCAAGTCTTTTCAGACTTGATGGATTTCAACTCCTGAGCAGTCGGGTTGTATGTAGCCTTTTTCGTAGCGTAAAAATCTTTGACCCCCTTTGCTCTTCCACTCAACATTTTCCCAAATATCTTTTTAACATTCCCGTTGAATGTTTTTTCGACATCAAAATCATTCTTTTCTTTGTAGAACTGATTCGAAATCTCAGTTTTTCCCACTTTCTTCTTTACTTCCTCAAACTTCAATGATGGAAACTCCTCATCATTCACTAAGATCTTTTTCTCAACCTGTGGCTCTTCTGGCTTTGTGGAACCAGATTCATCGCCGACGATCACATCATCTTTCTTCGCAACCCACACCTGGTTGTCTTTTCCTTTCTTCTCATACTTGTTCTTTTGTGAACATTCACCAACCTCGAATTTTGAATTCTCAAACACTCTAAATTTTTTAGTCGGTGGTTCAACATCAACAATTTTCTCTTTCAACTTCTGAGGAACTCCCTGTTTTGCTTTGGTATTCCGTGTATAGTTCCATGCAATGTGACCGACTTCATTGCATCTGTAACAGGTACGAGTCTCTCTTTGATAACTAATCTCAACTCCATTCTTCTTTTTCTCAGCAAGAAACTCCTGGTTTGATTGTCTCCAGAACGGTTTCTGTTGTTCTTCATCAGAGCTTCCACCTGACACAAATTCAGATTTCTTTTTAGAATTTTTCATATTTTTATCATTTTCTGGTGGAATAAAACCTAAACCTTTCTTTTTGTAGCTACGATTTTGGTTAGGTTTCTTTTGAAAATCAGAACCAGAATTGTTGCCCTTTTTCTTATTTAAACGTTGCTGAACTCTAGAAGTATATTTTTTAGGTTTTTCAAAACTTTTCAAACCTTTTAATTCTGAAATATTGATTTCTGTTAGTTTGAAAGTTTTGTTTATTAGTTCCGTTTTAATACTCATTATAGGGATCTCTTTATTGTAATATACTTTGTCCGAACCTTTCAAAGTATAAACAACTTCGAATGATTCATCATTCAAATTTGACTGTGAAAGCAAAAATTCTAAACTATAAGACCGTTTAACCGACGAATTTGAACTTTTGACTGACGACTTTGACCCTTCAGACTCAGATTTCGACTCGGACTCCTCATCAGTATCCAACACCTGATCGACCACCTTTTTAATTAACTCAGACTCATGATCAGTATCAGATGAGGTAAACATGACATCAATATTGTCTGGTAAAACGTCAGTTGTGTCGGTTTTTAACTGAATATTGACTGCTTTCTCCAATTGCTCCTCATTTGGTTTCCTAGGAGAATACCCATCCCAAATTGGAGGTGGACACTTGTTATAGCTAACAGTCGTTTTCTTACCACAGTCATTCTTCTTCTTTTGCTTCTCATCTTGAAAAGCTTCTAAACCTGCAACAGTTGGATAAACACGATCAATAAGATAATCAGAAGTAGTGTAGCTTAACAACAACCTCCTAATTCTCTCATTCTCTATCTTTTCGATTTCCAACTCCTGCTTCCATTTGGCACTCTCTTCAATGTAAAAATTTATTGCCTTTTGTTTCGACATCAAAGTAGCATTCATCATGGTAAGCGCTTGTTCTCTCTCTGAGTTTGTTGTTTGAAGACCAGTTACTGTTCTGTTCAACACGTCGTACGATTCCTTCACATAATTGAGGTTGAACAATAACTGCTCCTTCTTCTTTTCATACTCAGATATGATGTCGTCTTTAGCTGCACAGTTCTTGCAATCTTCCAAGCACTTCTCGCACGGCTTGATGACTTCAATAATCTTCTCAACTTCGATTGTTTTAACAACTTCAATCACCTTTTCCACTTCAACCACCTTCTCTACTTCAATAACAACCTCAGTAATCTTCTCAGCAACATTCTCAGCATTTTGAACATCGCCTTCAGATTCAGTTTCATCGCCTTCAAATTCAGTTTGTTGTTCTTTAGCAGCTCGTTTTCCCTTCAGTTTCTCCATGCAATCTGCAAAATAAACATGAAAACTTTTAGGAGAAAGATGAGTTTTAGCAACATTTATAAGTTTTTCTCCCTCATCATCACTGCTGTTGTGAACTGGTGATTGATCAAAGTGAACAGATTTTTCAGACTCATTATCAGATAAATCAGAAACAGTTGGTGATTTATCAAAAACAACAGCCTTTTCTGAAACAATTTCATTCTGTACACTCTCATCAGAACATGATAAACTCTCATCTGAACCGTCTGAATTTTCTCCAGATCTTTCTGAAATTTTATCATCAACACCATCTGAACTTTCATCAGATGACACAGATTTTTCATCTCCACTTGATACATTCTCTCCAGTAAATCTCATCCAAGTAGCAAACAAATTTGGCTCTCGGACGATCTTTGCAATGAAAGCTTTATAATCTCCATTCTCATCAACAAATATATCCCAACTAAAACCGTCTGGTAGTTTCTCATCATCTTGATCAACAATGCGTGCGGCTGTGGCTTCGGATGGTATATAATCATTCCAGCTAAAATCTACAACACATGCTCTTTTGGAATCTTCAATTTTTCTTCCGTGAGCTGTCTGAGATTCCTGGGATTGCCCGACTTGCTGATAGATAGCTTTGCGGTAGTAGTCATCTTTCCCGAATGGATTCTGTGCTCCGCTAGCTTCTCTTCCTTTGCACTCCCGCTTGAAATGGCCCTTCTCCCTGCATCGAAAACAAGTAACTTTAGATTTATCAAAACCTAAAGTAGAAACATGTGCATCAAGAAAGTCATTTCTCCCGGTAATGGTTTTGAATTTCTCAGCCCGACGAAGAACACTCGCAAGACACCATTTGATATCCATAAGTTCCATTTCCTCGGCGTCTATTTGATCGTAATCCTCTTTGGTGAGCATGGGATTTCCAATCCGACCAGCAACTAGACCTTCATAGGATAACAGAACTGAACCCAGAAGTGCCATGTGGTCTTTCGTAGTGTCTTCAGAGAAGCTTTGACCTTCTGGAAGGTTGAGAGCTATGTTGCACTGAATTATGTATCCATTTCCGGTTTTCGTACTCTGAGACTGAAAGCTTGTGTTAGTCTCTTTCGGATTCACACTCGGAAACGATGAAAACCCGCTGCTGCTCTTATTTGAACCCTGATCAGCTTTCTCAGATGAATCTCCAACACTGAAGGCGGTTTGAATCTTTGGACTTCTTTCAGCTTCAGAAACTGGAACACTACCTTTATAGTACATTTTAACATCCTGTTGACTACTAGGACTGTTCATTCTAGCGATCTTTTGCTGTTCAAGATTCTGAGCCTCTAATTTTTCAATAAATTGCCCAATTGTCAGTCCATCATAAACGCCCGTGTTTTTCAAGATCATTAAATACGTTCCCCACTCTTTTTGAGGTAACGCATCAGCCAACTTATCAACATATTCTTCACGACTTTTATCGACACCAATCATTGTTAATGATCTCACTAAGTGACAATATCGTTCAATTAGCGCCTTAGTATCCTCTCCTGGTAAACTGCTAAAAAGATCGAACTCTTTCTTGAGTAATGCCTTTTTGCTTTTAACCATGCTCGCACTACCCTCGAACTTGACCTGAAGAGCATCCCAAATCGATTTAGCTGTTTTGTCGTGTTGTAGCAAGATGAAAATATCTTCTTTGATTGCTTGTTGTAATAAACTGATCATCATTTTCTCTGCTCTGTACATTGCACGTTCTTGATCTGAGAATTCGGATATTTCTTTTACAACATTCATCTCTGTTCTCGGTAACGAATACTTCTTCAAAATGCATTCCCACGATCTGAGATGATTTGCCTGAACCCAGTTTTCAAAACGATCTTTCCACCCGTAGTATTCTTCAATACTCATAAGTTTCGGGGGTTTCTGGGTGGTTCCCGTCTCATTTTCCAGGTTCATAGCTTGAGCAATTGCGGCTGGAGTGCTCGGTGTAGCAAACGCGTTGTAAAAATCAGAATCCATGCTTCAAGAATCAGATAATACTTCGGGCAATACCTGACGATCTTGAAATTCCTGATGTAGAACAAACAAACACAACACAATCAGTTTAAAAATTTGTCAATTAACAGTATAATACTGATACTCGAACCGATGAATATTCTGTGCAAGATTGACGGTTGACACACTTGATCGAACAGCTATGACTCGGATCAAACACAGATGACTTAACACTTTTTCGTACAAGCTGACAAACTTTCACATGAACTGAGCCTTTGAGACTTTTGAATTCCAAACTGTACGAACTAGAACTAGCTTCCGAGTGAAATGATTTCTATCAACCGAATTGAATCTTTTCAAGCGACTCAACCACACTAAATGAACTGATGAACTTTCAAACGATGACAACAATTTCAAATCACATATATCGACTGGAATATGACGGCTGGTTAGTGGGCCTTAATTGGACTTTTTGAATCCTATGATTGGACCAAAAATTTAGTGGGTCGGTGGAATTGAGTTGGTATGTCCGTCAATTTTAATGTGTGAAATAAAAAAAAACCGACAACTTTTTAACATGTGACTTCTCATTTGACCGTTTATTTTTATGTGTAATTAAGTGATGCTTTTAATTTGACCTTTCAATTTAGCCCATGAATCGATCACTAGTCTGTGATAATTTTGTCAGTTTATCATTTAACCAATTTTATAAAGTGGACGACACTTTCTTTTAGACATGTTTCATTGGACCACGATTGTTTTTATGAGCGAACCAGAACTTATTGACCAATAAGCGATTCAGATGTTACCCTAAGAGCGATCCTGGTGAAGTATAATGAGCGAACCACAATTTTACCCAATGAGCGGTTCAAGATTTGATTTATGAGCGATTCATCATGTGACCATAAAAGCGATTCATAAGTGTAATATGAGCGGTCCAAAAAATCTTAAGAGCGGTCCTGAACTTTGACACATAAGCGGTTCGTATTGTTCAAAAGAGCGAGCCAGAACAATTCATTTGGAGCGATCCAAGTCAATTTACCAAATAAGCGAGCCCAAATATGGTCAGTATGAATGTTTCATGCAAGATGCCGTAAAAGCCATGCAAGATGCCGTAAAAGCGGTCCTGACAGTTTGACGGAAAAACGAACCTAAAAATCTCGATTTCTCCCAAACGGCTAGGAGTTTCGATCTGAAACTTGGTAGGGTTTTAGATCAGGTAAAGGCGCACAACATATCCAAAAATCAGCCAAAACGGACCGTGAAATCTTGGTCTGACGTAAGAAAGAAGGTGTAGAAGAAGAAAATGTGACGAAATCCAGCAAATTTCAATAGAACTCCTCCTCCTGAAGCTCTGATACCACTTGTGGGATCGGAATCTGACCCGAACGAGTCAATCAGAGGAATTCGATCAGATACAGGTGCGGAAAACAAGTACCTGATGTAGAAACAGCTAGAAATCTCTTTAATATGCTTTTCTGATTGATTTGACACTGATTACACGTGAATCTCACACCGGCAGCACCTCGGTATGGAATTTCTAAAGTTACATTTGGGGGCCTCTCATACGGTATTTATAGGATTCTTGGACCTCTTTTACGGACGTGACGAATAAGCGGTCCAAGAATGTCCGTAAAAGGGGTTCCAGAGTTTAGGTTGTGGACCTCTTATTCGGCATGTCCGAATAAGCGGTCCAAGACTTTAAACCGTCTAAACTCTCCAGTTTTCTTGTAAAACACGCCCTAATCTATACAATACAATGTAAGACCTGATCCTAGACATCTAGACGTAATCAACAGATGTAGTGCACCAACATAAACGGCTATGGAATTTTAACTTGGTGTATATGCATGCTTGATTTAGTTTTATCGCTGTTTGTTGCTTCGTATAATCCTTGGTGACGGTCTATATCACATAATAGGGTTGTGCTAGGGTTCTTGATTTAGGTGAGTGTCTATATCACGTAATAGATCATTAATCCTTTAGGGTGAAAATCGAGTAAGTAACCTTAGAAGTAATATTCGGTAATTTAATAAAATCAAGTGTTCTACTAATCTTGTCGCTGTGAGGCTCGAGGTTGTTAATAGGTCTTGGTTTGGTTTATAACTAGGTTTAGATTTTGTAGGAAATCGGTCTAGTTCCTTAAACATTCTCTTGTCTATTAAACCAAGTTGGAACCCATAGTTGCCTTAGACTTTCGCGCTGTGAGGTAGATCGTCATATTAAGGCACTTTCAAGAAATTAGAGGACTGTAAGGAAATCTAAAAACCGGTAATCGTAACAGCCTAGGCAGTGCCACAAGAATCGCCTTGAGAAGGATCGAGGGGCTTAGTTGGTATCTTAATAGGTTTAGCATTTTAAGATCCCGGTTCCATACCACAAAACTATCGAATAGAAATCCATTCCGAGTTAAGCTTGCATCTAGCCTAGGTAGTCTTCATCGCCTTTGATTAAAGTCTTCGTCCACATTCGTGTTTAGTACTTTATCAATATTCTAGTTTAATATTTTATTTAGGATTTTTAGAAACCCCCCTCATTAAATAAACAAAATTAGTTAAGTCGTGTCAGTCGTAGTCTAAATAGAGTCTTAGTGTAATCTTTAGAGTCTCGTGGGTTCGATACTCGGACTTACTTTAGCTATTCTACATTGATCAGTACATTAGCCGGTTCTGTGGTTTTAGTTTTAGATCGAGTCTATATTTATAAATTTAAAGCTTAGAGTGTCTAATTTAGAGTTAATTTTAGTTGTTTTTATTTAACCACATTTAGCACATCACGTAGCTTTTTCTGACGGTCACTAGCTGCCGCCATTTGTTGTCGTAGTTGAGCAATCTTCCTTGTTGTGTCTACGACGAGTTCTGGGCCAGTGATTTGGCTGTCGTCATCCTCTGCCCAACACAGAGGTGATCGGCACGTCCATCCGTACAATGCCTCGAACGGAGCAGCCTGGATGCTAGTGTGGTAACTGTTGTTATACGAAAACTCCACTAAAGGTTGATGCGCTCCCAGCCATTACCTGTGACACCTGTGTCACTTCAACCATCAAACAAATACCAAACCAATAAAATATTGTATTTCATACTTGGGATTTGTAAATATATGTGTATCGTTTGCACATATCAATTCTTGTTCGATTTCAAGCCTTAAATCGCTTTCTGGAAGGTTATACGCGCACTGATGCGTAAATATAACCAGTTTAATGCAAAAAACACTCTGGAATAGTGAAATAGGCTTAACATACCTTAAATAACCTTCACAAAACTTAGAAATAAGTTTTGAATGGTTTGGTATGTTGAAATCAAGTTTGTTCGATCGCAGGGACTAATTGTGTCAAACTGCGAAACTATACCGATTTGTTTGGTAACGAACCTTCCGGAACTTGATCATAAGTTAATTATGCCCTAAAGATCCTTTACATAGCTTAGAAATAGGCTTTGAGGTGTTTGGTGCGCAAAAATAAACTTTTGGTCATTCAGGGACTAAAAGCGTCAAAAAGTGCATAAGTTTGCATTTTCGCGCATATCTTACGTTCTGAATATATCCGGACATCCAAAAATTTATGTAAGCTTTAAAATATTTTATTTTAGTGTATGGCATGATAAAATTCCATTCGTCGCTTAATTTGGATCGTTTTTGCGTTCGTTACGACTTCCGTCGTAATTAAGCGAATAACGCGACCGTACGACCAAACGATCCGACATCCGAGATATTTTTGAGCATGTTTTGGGTTCCCTATACTTTAACATCATTTTAGAGCCTTGAAATGAGGTTAACGGGGCTTAAACGTGCCAAAAATGCATCAAAACGCATGTTTCTGAAGTTCAGGGACCAAAACTGCAATTCTGTAATAGTGGCCAGGCGGCCCGCGTAAGACTATCTTAAGTTCTTACACGGCCCGCGTGAGAGGCCCAGTTCAGCAGAAAGCTGTTAACAGCCTGTTTCCAGCTGTTGCACCTGTTTTACCCCCCCCCCCCCCTTGCAAATGTTATTTTGGAAGCTATGGGCTCATTCTAGGGGTTCTATTGGTATTAGAAAACAATGGGCCCAAGTGGAGGGTCTAGATCGAAGCTCGTTTCCCGATAAACGATCCTAACGGTTCTAGATTTCCTATAAATACCCCCCACCATTTCCTTGCAAACCCACTTGAATTCTGAGATTTTCTCTAAGTTGGAGTGGTTATCACTTCATACCTGAGAAATACTTGGAATTCAATCTTGCGGGGACCTTCTGTAAGTATTCTTTCGCGTTTTTCGTTTGTTTTAGCGTTAAAGTCAAACTGTGTTTGACTTTCTGCATTGACCAGTTTATGGTCAACGCGAAGTTCGTTTGAACTTCATAACGTGAGCATATTCACGATGGTCATAGTCCCTAGTGACTATACCTACTGATTACCACGTTATCTAGGCTCAGTGACGAGTCGTAGTTTCAGCCAAAATACGTATTCTTGCGTATTTTGTAACCAAACTACTTATAGGTATCAAAACTATTTGTTTTGATACCAAACCTATTTTCTAACCTTGTTAAACATGTTTCGACATGTTTAACTCGTCACTTTTAGTTTAGTGCTTGTGTAGAGTCGTAAGTCAAGCGGACTAAACACCCGCTTAGACTTTTGAACACGACCCGTTTGGTCGATCATTAGGATCCGACCAAACATGTTTAGTGACCATAGTTGCATAGGGAATAACCAAAATGCCCTTTTCATACATAATTGGTAATTAAGCATATGTAACCTAAATTTTTGTCACATAACTGATTATGTAACATATTTAAACATGTTTTGGCATAAAATACTTGTTGGTAGTTATCAATATTAGGTGCCATTTGATTCCGTGCTCCCTCTAGCTTGCTTGGTAGTTGTTCAAGACTTCTAAGCACTCTCAAGTGATTACATAGTCCCCTCTTTTACTGTTTTCAACTGTTTTGGGGTTAAGCATGTGTACCTATCTGTTATTTTCATGATTTCAAAGTATAATTGATTATACATGTTAATACTTATCTTTTAACAAACTGAATGATTATCTATGGTTTAAACACTGATTTCTCGAAGATTATAAAATTAATTGTTGGAATAGTACTTATTTTTGTTCACCAGACCGGTTTGTAGTATGATATAGCGCTATAGGATTTGACACCCCATTCCTGTTGTCATGGAATGTCTGAAACCAATTTGTTGCTCCATCCAAATAGGGATTGCCTTTGTGGTATTTCTATAGTCTCAAAGGTGTATTTTGATGCACTAGGTCTGAATGAATTCTTAAATCACATTATTTTTGTATATTAAGTTATACTCCCAAAAGTATAGTTTGATGTGCTCTCATATGTGATATTGTACAAAACCAACATATATTTTGTTAATCATCAAAACATAGTTTGATATGTTATTCTCAAAATCCACAACATAGTTTTAATATGTTATTTTCATAATCCAAAGCATAGTTTAATATGTTATTTATATATCCAAAGTATACTCTTGATATACTACTAAAAACTTATTTATTTTACCAACTAAAGTATGGTTAATATACTATTTACTTAATGACTGGTTTTTGGTTAGTGTTTAGGTAACGGGACGGGTGTAATGTGATGAAAACATGGTAGATGCGCCGCTGGTACTTCTTATACATAAGTGTTTTCATCGCTTTACATACCGTGGCGTTATTTAGTACACTTGGGTTAACGGTTTTGGAACTGAAATATATTTTAATATATTACTTATTCGATTTTCTTAAAACCAAAGTATACTTTTATATATACTATGAATCTTTTTATCAAAATATTGTTTTTCAAACAATATATTTTTATACAAACTTATTCTATTTACTTATATAATCTCCTATGTAATATTATTTTATGTCATCTGATTTCTTACAAATGATTTATAATAGAAAACCTTTTTCAAGGATCATGACTACTTTTCTTAAAACATTCTCTTTAAACTCATAAGTCATGAATCCTAAATACAATAAAACCTATGTATCTCACAGGCATTTTCATGCGGACGTACCTATTTTTACACATGTTTCAGGTGCTGCTTTGTGATGATTGATGATACATGCTATACTTAGGATGGACTCGTGCCTTAGAGACTTTAAAACTTGAAAGATAATAGTTGTACTTATTTGATTGTATTAAAACAATGAGTTCATTTATTCAATAAAAAAATTATTTATTCTATGGTTGTGAAACAATGATTCTGTTACAACACTCCCCGACGTTTCCGCCACGTTTTGTTGTTTTACGTGGTCGGGGTGTGACAGAAAAGTTGGTATCAGAGCCAATGGTTATAGGGAATTAGGTTGTTAGTAATGCTTTGACCTAGACTATAACCTTCCTAGGACCTTAACACAAGTTATCTTGTGTTTAGTTTTAAAACAATACCGTCACTTATTCTTAGGTGACAACCACAATAAGAACACAAATTTCGTTTCCATCTTGAAAACTAATCATCTGTTCTAGGATGGTTCATTATAAGGTTTTGAACCCTTTAAGTTTTCAAAATCTCATCAAAGTTTGGTCTAAATAATGTGAACACGTGCAAACTGGAAGGGTGGGTGCCTGTACCCTGAATTTTCTGTCTAAGGCTAGAGTGTTCGTACAAATCCGCAGTATCGGACCAGGCACTCTTACCTGGGAACTCTTGGGGTGAGTGTCCACTTATAGACGAGCATGTCTTCGCGATACATTATTTTTGACCCATTTACTTTGATTAATCACCGTGTGTCGTTTATTGCTTCGTAGTAACAAACAAATGACCACCATCTTTGCTTTCATCAATTTTGTCTCATCTCATTCTTTTCGTCTAATCTTCTCACTTGTTTTCCTTCCTGTTCCCCTTTTAGAATGCCTCCTCAGCGCGAAAATCCGCTCTCAAATACCGAAATGGCAGATATTCTGCACAGCACATGGCTGCCGCACTCCCAAACATTATAGCCCAAGTGAACCAAGCCAATAACAACCAGAATGCTCTCTGCAATTTCAAAAATTTCAATTCAGCTAACCCACTCAGGTTTAGCAGTTCTGAAGGAGCAACTGGGCTCCTACAGTGGTTCGAAAGCATCGAAAGTACATTTCGTCATGTTCAATGTCCAGACAGTCAGAAAGTCGAATTTGCATCCAGTGTTTCAGAAGAGGGCTCTCACATGGTGGAACGGAATTATGAGGGACCGTGGTGCTGAGGTCGCCTTAGCACAAACTTGGGCTGAGCTTAGGGCTCTTATGATGAGGGAGTTTTGTCCTCATCATGAATTGAGGGCTTTAGAAAGGGAATTTGATGACCTGAAGCAAGACAGCGGTGAGCATCGCGCCTATACTGACCGCTATGAGGAATTGAGCGTGCTATGTCCTGCTATGGTTACACCTGTGGATAAGGCGATTGAGAAATATATTGATGGTCTTCCTGACCTAGTTCAGGATATTGTTACTGGCAGCAACCCTACTACTGTCAGACAAGCCATTGAATTGTCTGCCACCTTAACTGAATCCCACGTCAGGAAGAAAAAGCTTTTTCGAAAAGGCGACCCAAGACCATCCGACAAGACTGCTCCAGCTGAGCCAAAGGAAAAGCAGGTTGAAGGATCCAAAAAGAAGAAGCGTAAGGCTTCTCAAAACTGGGCCATCACTGCTCAAGAGAAACAGGTTGCACCAAACCAGCCAGCACAACCTCGCAAAAGGCATAACTATGTTGGTACCGCACCTTTATGAAACAAGTGCAACCGTCATCATCTGGAGCAGGAGCAGTGTCACAAATGTACCCACTGTGGGCGGTTGGGACATTTGATCAATGTCTGCCGTTATGCAAATCAAGCTGCTGCAAACCCTGCTGCTGTTCAAGCACGGTTCCCACCGGGGTCATGTTATAACTCTGGTGACCTTACTCACTACAGAAACAATTGCCCTAGACTTGTTAACATACCTCCAGCACGTGGACGGGCGTTTAACATCAATGAGGCAAACGTAGACAATGATGCAGCAGTGAACAATTAGTATTTTGTTATTTTCCTCTTGTTGTTATCTTTTGACATTTCAAGACGATTCGGTTGTTACATAAATAAAGATTTGATGTTTTTATTTTTACAAAACTGATGTGGTTGTATGAATGTTTGATGCAACACAAAGACAAACTACTCATATGGTTCTATCATTATTATGATCACTTGTGATCTCCCCAAGAACCATAAACGCTCGTTTCTTTTAAGAAACAAAGCCAAACTCATGTTGAAGATCCTTCTATCCCCATAGATAGATTCTTAATGATTAAAGTGCCAAATAAAATCCACGGATTGGATTTCTTGGTGTGCTTTAATTATCCGTGTCCAAAGATAACAAATTAAAGATCAAGTTAACTAATTATGTGATTATGTGCTTATATGTTCTCTTATATGTTTTGTGTGATCCATCCAAATCCTCATAAAATCTTCCATATCTTATATGAGGGATTCATAGTAGGATATCCAAAGGTACTATCTTAAATCCTTAATGGACTTCTACGTTGTAGTAAAGTCCCTTGGGTATTAAAGTACTATACTCTAATTGGACCCCTTGAGTGGTCTAGTTAAATAGATTGATTTGAAAATCTGGTTAGAAATATCATGTGATGATATAATTGAAAAGATCCCTTAAAGTGGTCTATTTAAGGAGATCGTACGACAGTCTAGTTAAGGAGATCATGTGTTGATCTAGTAAAAAAGATCGTTCATTGGTCTAGTTAAAAAGATCCTTTGGTGGTCTAGTCAAATCGCTTCATGTTTATTTAATTGATTTTTCCCTTACGCATTATGAAATGAACTGTGGGGACTGTGCAAGGAATTACGTAATTATGGAGGCCTACATAATTATGGAATTCAGTGCACAGAAACCACAAGAAGTTTTGTCATGTGTTAAGACCTATAGTGACAAGAGTAATGATACGGGAGAAGTCTTGGACCTTGACCGATGTCATTTTATCTTACACTCCCCAATTCTGATTTCAAGCACACAAAAGTTTCCTATGATAAGTCTTCATGAGAAACGTTCTTCTGTCCATAGTTTGAAACTCCATATTTTGTTACTACAAGGACTTCACTTTGATAGTTGTCAATTTCGCTAAGAATCCTAACATGGCCCAGAGTTTTACTTAGGGTTTGAGGGATTCATTCGAAAGTGAAACCATCACAGTTGTCTTCACAAGTTCTCCTAAAATTAAATTTCGGGACGAAATTTCCTAAAGTAGGGGAGACTGTGACACCTGTGTCACTTCAACCATCAAACAAATACCAAACCAATGAAATACTGTATTTCATACTTGGGATTTGTAAAAATATGTGTATCGTTTGCACATATCAATTCTTGTTCGATTTCAAGCCTTAAATCGCTTTCTGGAAGGTTATACGCGCACTGATGCGTAAATATAACCAGTTTAATGCAACAAACACTCTGGAATAGTGAAATAGGCTTAACATACCTTAAATAACCTTCATATAACTTAGAAATAAGTTTTGAATGGTTTGGTATGTTGAAATCAAGTTTGTTCGATCGTAGGGACTAATTGGGTCAAACTGCGAAACTATACCGATTTGTATGGTAACGAACCTTCCGGAACTTGATCATAAGTTAAATATGCCCTAAAGATCCTTTACATAGCTTAGAAATAGGCTTTGAGGTGTTTGGTGCGCAAAAATAAACTTTTGGTCATTCAGGGACTAAAAGCGTCAAAAAGTGCATAAGTTTGCATTTTCGCGCATATCTTACGTTCTGAATATATCCGGACATCCAAAAATTTATGTAAGCATTAAAATATTTTATTTTAGTGTATGGCATGATAAAATTCCATTTGTCGCTTAATTTGGATCGTTTTTGCGTTCGTTACGACTTCCGTCGTAATTAAGCGAATAACGCGATCGTACGACCAAACAAACCGACATCCGAGATATTTTTGAGCATGTTTTGGGTTCCCTATACTTTAACATCATTTTAGAGCCTTGAAATGTGGTTAACGGGGCTTAAACGTGCCAAAAATGCATCAAACGCATGTTTCTGAAGTTCAGGGACCAAAACTGCAATTCTGTAATAGTTGGCCAGGCGGCCCGCGTAACACTACCTTAAGTTCTTACAGGGCCCGCGTGAGAGGCCCAGTTCAGCAGAAAGCTGTCAACAGCTTGTTTCCAGCTGTTGCACCTGTTTTACCCCCCTTGCAAATGGTATTTTGGAAGCTATGGGCTCATTCTAGGGGCTCTAATGGTATTAGAAAACAATGGGCCCAAGTGGAGGGTCTAGATCGAAGCTCGTTTCCAGATAAATGATCCTAACGGTTCTAGATTTCCTATAAATACCCCCCACCATTTCCTTGCAAACCCACTTGAATTCTGAGATTTTCTCTAAGTTGGAGTGGTTATCACTTCATACCTGAGAAATACTTGGAATTCAATCTTGCGGGGACCTTCTGTAAGTATTCTTTCACGTTTTTCGTTCGTTTTAGCGTTAAAGCCAAACTGTGTTGGACTTTCTGCATTGACCAGTTTATGGTCAACGCGAAGTTCGTTTGAACTTCATAACGTGAGCGTAATCACGATGGTCAAAGTCCCTAGTGACTATACCTACTGATTACCACGTTATCTAGGCTCAGTGACGAGTCGTAGTTTCGGCCAAAATACGTATTCTTGCGTATTTTGTAACCAAACTACTTATAGGTATCAAAACCATTTGTTTTGATACCAAACCTGTTTTCTAACCTTGTTAAACATGTTTCGACATGTTTAACTCGTCACTTTTAGTTTAGTGCTTGTGTAGAGTCGTAAGTCAAGTGGACTAAACACCCGCTTAGACTTTCGAACACGACCCGTTTGGTCGATCATTAGGATCCGACCAAACATGTTTAGTGACCATAGTTACATAGGGAATAACCTTCACAGGTTATACCTTATGATCACCTAGTTTAAGTAGTTGTATGATAAGTAGTTTATATGCCTTAGGTAAATTACCAAAATGCCCTTTTCATACATAATTGGTAATTAAGCATATGTAACCTAAATTTTTGTCAAATAACTGATTATGTAACATATTTAAACATGTTTTGGCATATAATTCTTCTCATAGGGCTAGTTAGACGTCTCGAACGCGCATTGCGCGCGCGACACGTTAAAGTAGTGTAAGCTACCTTAATGGATCATAATGGGTCGAAAGCACTTAGGATAGATTTCATTTTAGTATGTAGGCCTTGTTAGACCATATCATATGAGTTCCCAGGCACATTTGGTTCACAAAACCCCATACTATCCGATCTCCCGATTTAGGTCCGGTTTATTTATGTAGTTATCAATATTAGGTGCCGTTTGATTCCGTGCTCCCTCTAGCTTGCTTGGTAGTTGTTCAAGACTTCTAAGCACTCTCAAGTGAGTATATAGTCCCCTCTTTTACTATTTTCAACTGTTTTGGGGTGAAGCATGTGTACCTATCTATTATTTTCATTATTTCAAAGTATAATTGATTATACATGTTAATACTTATCTTTTAACAAACTGAATGATTATCTATGGTTTAAACACCGATTTCTCAAAGATTATAAAATTAATTGTTGGAATAGTACTTATTTTTGTTCACCAGACCCGTTGGTAGTATGATATAGCGCTATAGGATTTGACACCCCATTCCTGTTGTCATGGAATGTCTGAAACCAATTTGTTGCTCCATCCAAATAGGGATTGCCTTTATGGTATTTCTATAGTCTCAAAGGTGTATTTTGATGCACTAGGTCTGAATGAATTCTTAAATCACATTATTTTTGTATATTAAGCTATACTCCCAAATGTATAGTTTGATGTGTTCTCATATGTGATATTGTACAAAACCAACATATATTTTGTTAATCATCAAAACATAGTTTGATATGTTATTCTCAAAATCCACAGCATAGTTTTAATATGTTATTTTCATAATCCAAAGCATAGTTTAATATGTTATTTATATATCCAAAGTATACTCTTGATATACTACTGAAAACTTATTTATTTTACCAACTAAAGTATGGTTAATATACTATTTACTTAATGACTGGTTTTTGGTTAGTGTTTAGGTAACGGGACGGGTGTAATGTGATGAAAACATGGTAGATACGCCACTGGTACTTCTTATATATAAGTGTTTTCATCGCTTTACATACCGTGGCATTATTTAGTACACTTGGGTTAACGGTTTTGGAACTGAAATATATTTTAATATATTACTTATTCGATTTTCTTAAAACCAAAGTATACTTTTATATATACTATGAATCTTTTTATCAAAATATTGTTTTTCAAACAATATATTTTTATACAAACTTATTCTATTTGCTTATACAATCTCCTATGTAATATTATTTTATATCATTTGATTTCTTACAAATGATTTATAAAAGAAAACCTTTTTCAAAGATCATGACTACTTTTCTTAAAACATTCTCTTTAAACTCATAAGTCATGAATCCTAAATACAATAAAACCTATGTATCTCACAGGCATTTTTATGCTGACGTACCTATTTTTACACATGCTTCAGGTGCTGCTTTGTGATGATTGATGATACACGCTATACTTAGGATGGACTCATGCCTTAGCGACTTTAAAACTTGAAAGATAATAGTTGTACTTATTTGATTGTATTAAAACAATGAGTTCATTTATTCAATAAA
The DNA here is from genome assembly GCF_002127325.2 of Helianthus annuus. Classification (NCBI taxonomy): domain Eukaryota; kingdom Viridiplantae; phylum Streptophyta; class Magnoliopsida; order Asterales; family Asteraceae; genus Helianthus; species Helianthus annuus. The sequence continues at coordinate 127,711,406 of NC_035447.2, forward strand.
ACAAAATTATTTATTCCATGGTTGTGAAACAATGATTCTGTTACAACACTCCCCGACGTTTCCGCCACGTTTTGTTGTTTTACGTGGTCGGGGTGTGACATTACCAAAGTGAATTACACATGCTCAAAGCATGTCTTCAAGAGTTTGGAGGGTGCGTTCAGTCTGCCCATCCGTCTGTGGATGATATGCTGGGCTCGTGCCTAGACATGAGCCAAAGGATTTGTGCATCGCTTGCCACAAATCAGATGCAAATCGTGGGTCGCGATCAGAGATAATGGAGGTTGGCACCCCGTGCCTAGCAACCACTTCTTTCAGGTAGATGACTGCAAGTGTAGAAAACTTATCCATTCCTTGATCATCCAGGTGATATTGTTTCTGTTTCGAGTCGTAAGTAGACTAGCGACCAAATCCATGGCAGTTTGTTTTCGCTTTCCATAAAAGTGTTTCTGGTTGCCAACACTTCACCTAGACTTTCCCACAAGTCAAACATCGTTCCCATACCTAGTTAGGTGGGCCTTCATGCCCGATTACCAGTACAAGTTTTATAAACCTTAATGCCCCTCTTCAGGAGCCCATACGACTAAAATATCAACGCCGTTGCTTTGCTCAGCATAAATTTCCTACAGTTACTGTATAATGAGATCTACACTCGTTTCATGTGGTAGCGAATAACGTCCGACCTGCCAAGGTTGCTTCTCCATGCCCCGCATGGGTTCAACTTGAAAATCTTCTTCCTTTAGTTCTCTAGTTTGAACAGAGCGAGTCAGATTAGGTAAGTTAGAGTCAATAGTAAGCTGCAAAGCTCGCGCACATTCAGGTTTCATAGTTGCAATCATCCAAAAGTTCCCTCCAGCGATGCCATTAGCTGATTTAGCTCTGTCAAAGCAAAGGTACACGGGAGGCCCTTGCGATCAGTCTAAATAACGCATCTGGTACCGCGCAAGTAATCCCTCCAAGTAAATCCAAAGACCACAGTTTCCACCTCCGGTTGTGTCGTGCAGTTCCTCTGGTAACTCTATCACGTAAGTCATCACTCTCTTGTGTTGCGTTGACGTGTACTGGGACTCTGATCGAACCATAAGGATATACCACTGAATCACTCGCACCCTCTGATAAAAACGATGCTCAGTGCATTGCAAGGTTGGGATTTGAAAGCTGAAAAGACGTCCTTCTGTTCTGTCTTCCACGAACACAGCACCCTGCTGTGCTAGAGAGATTTAAGCTGCACAACCTTCGAAAATCCTGTGATTTATCCGCGATAGCATCAAGCGAGACCAAGAAATTGCTGTATCCTCGAAGGACTCTTTGGTGTCGATCTGTTTCCAACCAAGACGGATCTTAGCGAGATCCACGGGCATTCCCACTTCGCTGATTAAATATCCAAAAGGTACCTCTCGAACCCCGAAATTACATTTAACAAGACTTCCCACGCAATGGATCCTCCCACAGAAGCGCTGAGATAGGATACATATGCCACCCGTGGTGTTCCTTTCTCCTAGTCATGATTCAGAACCTTGTCAACAAAAACGGTCGATTCATGCGATCCCTGAAGCTGCTGGTGTGTTGATCAACTCAATGATCATGATGTACAAAGTTGAAATGGCTGCAATGCGTTCGATATGCTGTTATAAGAGCATTCTCCTCTTGGAGTTCCATCTAATGATAGTTCGTTCACTAGCCAATCCTCGAATGGAAGCTCGTTCCTTGCAACTGGTTAGCAGGGTGTTACTACATGGTCGAAGCGAACGATTCTAGACTGTCACCTTGTTGAGTTCTCGATAATCAGTACACATATCCAACGATACAACCATTCTTCCTAGATATAACTGGGGCTCCCCAAAGCAAAGACTAGGTCCGACGAAGCTCCTGTCCAACAGTCCCTGTTGTTGATTTGACAACTCTTGCAACCCTCCTGGTGCAAGACGGTAAGAGGTACGAAGAATCAGGGCTACCTCTGGCATGAGATCGAACTGAGAGTCTGTCTACTAGTTGTGGAAGTAAACCTGATAGTTCCTCGCGTAGCATGCTGAGTGGAATCACGAAGTATTGGTGGATACTCGATCCTCTTTTCCTTAGCCTTGACATAAGTAACGAGTGCTATCATAGTGGATTAATCCTTCTGTGGACACTTCTGGCCTTTACTGCTGAATTGATGCTAACCTCTGCACCACCCTGACGCGTTAGAACAGATTACAATCCTTCACTAGGAGGGGGATACGTAGAATCTTCTCTTCACATGGTACATCTAACAAGAACAACAGAAGAAAGGTCGATATCGAACACTTGTCCCACAAGGTCTAGTTTGCAGTCCAACGATCATATGAGGTTTCCATTTTCTTGCCATCAGCCGATTCCACAACAGGTTCGGTTTCAAGAAGCATTAGGGTTAAGCAAAACAGTCGCGGAGTGATTAGTCACCAAGAACACGTAGGCCACCATGTTGTTATAATCCCGGCGTCGTCCACGCCAATCCCTAATGTCCTTCCACGAGTACCACTTCCAGTGTTATTGCTACTGCTACTAGGATTCCAAAACTGCCATTGTTCCATGGGTTGTTGGCGTCCTTACTTAACATCGGCCAGTCCTTGTTGAAGCCACCATCATTTCCATACCGAAAGTCATGATTTACGAGTACCTTGATGTCATCGTGACTGTTGCTTCTAATGTCGTTGCTCGAAACGGAGTCCTGCGGCCTTTCGCCATTAGGGTCCATCCTTTCACATTTCGTGCCATGTCCTAAGGCACTACTCCTGGTGCGGGCAATTACACATTCCATGCCATGGGCGATTGTCATCGTTTATGTCCCGATTAATTCGTAAAAGTTGACTCCCATGAGTCGCTGGCTGGGGTTAAGGATTCGACTGGAGTCAAATCGCTGTTGTTCGTTGCTGGTAACTAGGGTCGTTCAAATGCTGAGGTCCATCGTTCTTGCAAGTTGACTGAGTAATATACGTTCAAATGCTGAGGTCCATCGTTCTTGCAAGTTCACGTTCGAGTAGGGTACAATCACTGCCATGACCCCTATAAGTTTGTTACGTTTCACATCTATCAAATAACGGAACGGAACCCCTTTTTCACTTGTTAAGCCTCACTGGGACTTGCATGCACCCCACATTATTATTATGTGTGCACCCACAATAATATTGTGATTTG